>NC_036872.1:34711258-34722887 GCF_002910315.2 Salvelinus sp. IW2-2015 | reverse complement strand
CTTTCGCCTCCATCATGTCCTCCTTGTCTTATCCGCCTTCACCCCTCGTGACCTCTTCTATGCGCTTTTCTTTCCCATTCCATTTCCTCCCTCACCCACTCTCCTCCACTTACCTGCCCACCCACCGCAATAAAACGTTCCCCCTGGGAGGAGAGAAGAGAGGGGAGGAGAGGCGAGGGAAGGAAAGGAGAGGTGAGGAGAGGTGAGGGTTGAGGAGACGGGAGGGGAAGGGTGTGGGTAATATCCATATCTACTCTCATACCGTTTGTTGATTATCATTTTTCTACCAAAGCTCTCTTATGGGCAGCAAGTATGAGACAGCGCAGAGAAGCGGAGGAAATGTTATTGCTCTATTTTGGCATGCATAGTAGGCCAGAGACATGCTTTTATAATGCAACATGGATTACAGAAGACAGGAGTCAGGAATTTGTGTTTCAGTAGGATTGGGACTGGAAAGGAAACTTGCCTAGACCTCATGCCTCTGAATTGTTATCAGACTTCATGTCTGTGACAGAGATGCCTRTAGTGAATTGTGCATAGGCCTATCACATTTGTGACTGTGAAGTCAAAGAGGCACATGTTATTTTATAGACTGTATTGTAGGGGTTTCCTGTAGCGTTTATGAACTGCATTTGGGTCGCGTGTGCAGTCTGGTAGGGTCAATTATGCATGTGCTTTGAATTTGTGGCAACTTTGTGTGAAGGCTTCTATTAAAGAACACCCTCCCATTCACCCACTCACCCATTCCCTCACTCACCCATTCACCCACTCCCCCACTTACCTATTCCCACACTCACCCATTCCCCCACTCACCCATTCACCTATTCCCCCACTCGCCTATTCCCCCACTCACCCATTCCTTCATTCACCCATTCCCCCACTCTCCCATTCCCTGTTGCATTGCACAGCCTCAGATATAATAGCCATCTCCTTCACATGGCTTGACATTTGGCACTGCCTCTCCAACTACAGCCTGACATTGTAATGATAATGATGGTAATGATGATATATTTCATTTTCTGTGTAGAGCTTTTTCGGATCCCAAGGACACTGTGCCCGTACATGTCATGACAGTGAAGACTGGCTGGATCACACTGCTCTGGTCTCAGTAGTACAAAAGCTTCTGTCTAGGAAAGTCTGCAGGGATAGGAAGGGCTGGAKGGATGGATGCTGGTGAGGGATTGCAGAGGATTTTAGTTTGTTGCTCTGCTGGCCGTGGCTGCTGCCTAAGTGAGGAGAGGGCTATGGCTGAAAACAATGTCCTTTCTGTTTTTTATTTTGCAGATACAAATTATATCCCCACACCTCCAGAGCACCTTGTTTAGGGGTTACCTTGTTAAATACTAGAGCTTGTTAGTCGATTGAACTCAATGCTGTAATGTTTTTTCTTTAGAGGGAAGAGAGAGCGTGACCCCAAGTTATTATATATGATCTCTTCTATGATCTCTTCAATGATCTATTTCTATGATCTCTTCTATGATCTTATTATTTATGATCTTCTTTAGGGTCTCTTCTAGGATCTATTATCTATGATCTCTTCTAGGATCTAGGATCTCTTCTAGGATCTCTTCTGGATCTATTATCTATGATCTCTTCTAGGATCTATTATCTATGATCTCTTCTAGGAACTATTATCTATGATCTCTTCTATGATCTCTTATTTTTGATCTCTTCTAGGGTCTCTTCTAGGATCTTATTATCTATGATCTCTTCAATGTGTCTTCTGGATCTCTTATCTATGATCTCTTCTAGGATCTATGATCTCTTCTAGGATCTCTTCTAGGATCTATTATCTATGATCTCTTATCTATGATCTCTTCTAGGATCTATTATCTATGATCTCTCCAGGATCTATGTTCTATGATCTCTTTTAGGATCCATTATGATATCTTCTAGGGTCTCTTCTAGGATCTATTATATATGATATGTTCTATGATCTCTTCTATGATCTTATTATCTATGATCTCTTTCTATGATCTTTATCTAGGATCTCTTCTAGGATCTCTTATTAGTGTAACGGTTGTCCTCCTCCTCTTCAGACGAAGAGGAGGAGTAGGGATTGGACCAAAGCGAGCGTGGAATGTAGACATAATTAAGTTTATTAAAGTAAAGACGAAAACCGAAAACACTTCAAACCAAACTACCAAAATAACAAAACGACGTAGACAGACCTGACACTGGAACTTACATAAATACACGAAGAACGCATGAACTGGTCAGACTACATCAAACGAACGAACGACAACACGAAACAGTCCCGTGTGGTGCAACATACACAGACACAGAAGACAATCACCCAAAACAAACAGTGTGAACAGCCAACCTATATATGGTTCTCAATCAGAGGAAACGTCAAAACACCTGTCCCTGATTGAGAACCATATAAGGCTAATTACAAGTGACCTAAACATAGAAACACAAAACATAGAATGCCCACCCCAACTCACGCCCTGACCAACTAAACACATACAAAAATAACATAACAGGTCAGGAACGTGACATCTAGGATCTCTTCTATGATCTATTATCTAGGATCTCAGATTTTATCTAGGATTTCGAGGATCTATTTTCTAGGATCTCTTCTAGGATCGATTATCTATGATCTCTTCTGTGATCTATTATCTAGGATCCATTATATGATTCTTCCAGGATCTCTTCTAGGATATATTATCTATGATCTCTTCTAGGATCTATTATCTATGATCTCTCCTAGGATCTCATCTAGGATCTATTATCTAGGATCTCTTCTATGATCTATTATCTAGGATCTAGTTCTATGATTCTTTAGGATCTCTTCTATGATCGCTTCTGGGATCTATTATCTATGATCTCTTCTAGAATCTTTTCTATGATCGCTTCTGGTCTATTATTCTATGATCTCTTCTAGAATCTCTTCTATGATCTTTTTAGGATCTTTTATCTATGATCTCTTTTAGGATCTATTATCGATGATCTCTTTTAGGATCTATTATCTACTCTTCTAGGATCTATTATCTATGATCTCTTTTAGGATATATTATCTATGATCTCTTCTATGATTTTTCTAGGATCTGTTATCTATGATCTCTTCTAGGATCTCTTCTAGGATCTATTATCTATGATCTATTCTATGATCTATTATCTAGGATCTATTATCTAGGATCTCTTCTATGATATATTATCTATGATCTCTTCTAGGATCTAGTATCTATGATCTCTTCTAGGATCTCTTCTATGATCGCTTCTGGGATCTATTTTCTAGGATGTCTTCTAGGATCTATTATCTATGTTCTTCTAGAATCTCTTCTATGATCTCTTCTAGGATCTATCATCTATGATCTCTTCTAGGATCTATTATCTATGATTCTTTTAGGATCTAGTCTCTATGCTCTCTTTAGCATCTCTTCTATGATCGCTTCTGGATCTATTTTCTATGATCTCTTCTAGGATCTATTATCTATGATCTCTTCTAGAATATCTTCTATGATCTATGATCTCTTCTAGGATCTGGATCTAGTATCTATGATCTCTTTTAGATCTATTATCTATGATCTCTTCTAGGATCTATTATCTATGATCTATTTTAGGATCTATTATCTATGATCTCTTCTATGATCTATTATCTATGATCTCTCCTAGGATCTATGTTATATGATCTCTTCTATGATCTATTATCTAGGATCTCTTCTAGGATCTATTATCTATGATCTCTTCTTGGATCTATTATCTAGGATCTCTCCTAGGATCTTCTTCTAGGATCTATTATCTAGGATCTCTTCTATGATCTATTATCTATGATCTCTTCTAGATCTAGTATCTATGATCTCTTCTAGGATCTCTTCTATGATCGCTTCTGGGATTATTGTCTATGATCTCTTCTAGGATCTATTATCTATGATCTCTTCTAGAATCTCTTCTATGATCTCTTCTAGGATCTATCATCTATGATCTCTTCTAGATCTATTATCTATGATCTCTTCTAGGATCTCTTCTATGATCGCTTCTGGGATCTATTTTCTATGATCTCTTCTAGGATCTCTTTTAGGATTATTATTAGGATCTCTTCTAGGATCTATTATCTATGACCTCTTCTAGGATCTATGATCTCTTCTAGGATCTATTATCTATGATCTCTTTTAGGATCTATTATCTAATCTCTTCTAGGATCTATTATCTATGATCTCTTTTTAGGATATATTATCTATGATCTCTTCTAGGATCTGTTATCTATGATCTCTCTAGGATCTCTTCTAGGATAGCATGTCTTCTTAATCAATTTAATCTGTAATCATGTATATGCTCATTAAACTGGCCATTTACTCAATTTAATTGCGATTTTGGTTGCATCTTTAACTGCCTTAATTAGCCTACAACTTATTTGATATTCAACAAGATCTAGAAATCTTCAACTCAATTACCTGCTGCCTCTTTCACTCAGTGTTACTGAAGCTACAGCCTAGAAGGACTTGCAACTGAAATCTCCATCTATGTTGCTGTGCTGGTGCATATTTAAAGCGGCTCTTTCTTAATATAACTGTACAGTTATGATGTCCTTGCTTTTGAGCAACTCCATCTTAATGAGCTGTTTTAATGTGGTCCGCTGGGTAAATTATGTAACATTTGTTATCATTAAGGCGGTGTTCATTAAACTGGGGTGGAAGCACTTTCTCATCAATTGACTTGAAAGGCAAAGTAGCCCCCATGGAAACATAGTCGTGATTAGTGCGTTGCGACTTCCTACCCACAATCCCACATTCCTTGATGAAAATGTGCTTTTTAAAAAAGGCTTAAATGGTCAGGTGGAGCTAAAAGCTGCCACAAATACTCACTCAGTACAGAAGTGTGTGTGTGTGTGTGTGCGTGTGTGTGTGTGTGTGTGTGTGTGTGCGTGTGCGTGTGCGTGTGCGTGTGCGTGTGCGTGTGTGTGTAACCCACGTGCGTCTCGGCTGTTTATGTGTGTCCACACATACTACTGTCCATATTACACCCATCCCTGTGCTTGAAAGCATCCGTCAGAGGAGAATCAATAGAGAGAGAGAGGGCATGGCGTTGTCTAACTCAGTCAGACACCACAGTGGGGGAGTTTTATTCCCAGCACAGCCAGTTGCAATGTGAGCTGGATTCCAATGCTAACAAGGAGAGCTGAAAATCATGGGTGATCATAGGTACGTAGAACTACATACAGAACATTCTAGGATCTCGATAGAGCATGGTTATAGACATTGATGTTAAGGAGAGGTCAGAAACACAACATAGAGGGTACAGTGCATAGCGTTCTGAATTAACGGGACAGCCTACTTATACGAGGGCTATTATGGATTAAGATGGTCTATTTAATGTGTTCTGACAGAGACAAGGAGCTACCGACACATTTCAGAAAAGAAAATGCTCTCTTTCTCTCTCTCTCTTTCTTATGTCTCCTTTCTCTCTCTGTTATCTCTCCCTCTCAGGGACACACACAATGCTCAGACAGAACACATGCGTGTACACACTTTATGCATATGCCTTTCRTTGCATATTTAGGTCACTGTACTGTGGATGTTCTGTCCCTTTGGACTATAAGAACAGAGAGTAATTCTTCAGAGATGTTGCCAGAGGTAGGTGTGACTTCAGGAAGCCTTGTTCCAATGGGCATGATGAGCTGTGTCTTTCCCTTGGCTTGTACACCTCTGGAGCACTCAATGCCAAATGCTACTCAGGCTTAGGGAAGTGTAGTTTTGGGGAAACAGATAGAAAACTACAAGTCCCAGCAGCCCTCTAAATGACTGCAGAGACTCWTGTGGTCGGATAACATTTCAATAGGTCCTTGAGAGGACAGGTGACAGAGGATTCAGACAGGTTCAGCAGCATGGATCTGAGTTATTTMTCCAATACCTGCAGTGTTTAGCACCAGTTTAGCACTAGCAGTTGTTGTTTTTTTATCAATTAGTTTGCCAGATCTACTGTCAAGGTGAGGTGAAAATCAATTTGTTCCTGCGTTGCATGCCTTGGGGGCTAAAGAGTGTGGCAGTGTTTATGATAGGTTACCTGCATGATTACCAAGACAACAGAAACGTTCAGGCTCTTCTATCGCTCTGTGATGCCTYTGATAGCAGAGGCAGAGATAAAGACAGTGTTTGATGCGGTAGCAGCAGATATGGAATCGACAGAGCTAATTACAGTAAGAACATCTCAGGTATTATGTTTATGTTCATTTCAGAGCCCTAAACTACTGCCATCAAACAGACTGACAATCAAAAAGAGTTGGTGMCAGCAACACCCTGTTACCATGGTGACGTTGGTCTCACTTCATTTAGATAGTTTTGACCTCATACAGTAGATGGTCTGTACCTTGCTCGGACTATCAACAGACTTTCAGTTTCAGTTGGAATTTAATAAATCAAACTKACCGTTTTGATTGATTAGGTGAACATCTTTGTTCTATTCCTGGACAAGAACACCTGACTCAATCACTCAGCTGGGTCATTCCACGAATAGAGTGCCTTTTGGCTAGTGTAATTTAGTCAAAAGGGACTATTTATTTAACCTAATTTTAACATTCTGTCACAAAGAGCAATGTTCAACTAAATAAAAAACATGTATTACCATCTCAAGAGGTTAAATTAAGAAAAATGACTATAAAAGTGCCAATGAAAGTAACAGTTAAGCGTAACAGGGTTGACGATTTCACTAAATTAGCCATAACAGGTGTGGTGCCTAGTTGGAACAAGACCCTACCCGTGACGCGGGACATGCCAAAATTGGGATTTTCAGGGCAAACAACAAATCACTGGTGTAATAGATAATTGTAGTTGRATAGTTGGAGAATGTGGAAATAAAGAGGTTCAGATAAGTTTTRCAGCGTGTGAAGATGTTTTATTTGGCAGTCACCGATGGAAGGTCCTGAGTTCTAGTTTAGAGTTGTGTGGATAAAACTTATTTTCTTCCATCCCTGTTCACACCTGAGTGGTTATTGGCAGCAGGTAGCCTAGTGGTTAAGAGCGTTGGGCCAGTMACCGAAATCCCAGAGCAGACAAGGTGAAAAATCTGTCAATGTTCACTTGAGCAAGGCAATTAGCCCTAATTGCTCCTGTAAGTCACTCTGAATAATACTAAAATGTTAAATGTACTGGACCTCTCTTGGGTCCTGAGTACTTCCTGATTGTGATGTGCAGCACGTCATCCTCCTTACCTCGGCTGAATAGAGTGTAGCTCAGGCATTTAGGTTCAGCTCTAAAGAGTGTGGCCTGAGAAATGCTTCGATCAGGATTGGGTTCCAAAAATAGATTTAAATTGTCCATTAGCAGTTGAAACAATAACAAAGCGGACACCCCGCCAATGTTCCCTCAAATTATTTTGGGGCACTGAGCAAATGTCACGTCTGCTGACTTCTGGCTTGCTTTTACTGTGAACACTGAGGCTCTACCCGCTTTAAGTTACAGTTATAACAGCCTACCAGAGTGGCCTACCATCAAAAACAAAGGAGAAAATGCATCCCATAACATTTTAATATGGAAATAGCTGTTCTATCATTCAGCCTGTAGTAGCAGCCAATGTGTGGTGTTCAATGTAGGTTCTACCTTCTTTGAGACTTTTGGAAAATATGCAGGGCTTGACATTAACCACTTGTTTATCYACTTGTCCAGACAAGGATGTGATTGAAAATGTGTTGTTTAATGCAAGAAATCACAAAATAAAGTTAATTATTATTGTCATACCATTTYTTACAGCGAATCAGACAAATGATGCTACCCTCTGCTTATTGGCTACTTAGCTTATTCAAGCCTGTCTCAAAATACAACACTGCCCCTTTAAGACAGAAAAAAATCTCTGTACCTGACTCGCTTTTCAAAGATGGCTAGAAATGTACACGTTTTGTGCTCTTGTAGGAGGCAACCACTCCCCCATCGTTGACAATAAATTAGCTATAACTGGGCTAATAACTCATTAACTAGCAAAGGATATTAACAAAATGTGCACACGTGGCTAGATGCAGCTTTCGCTTTGATCTCAAAACATGCGCATCTACTCACAATCGCTCATGCCGTAATAGGAACTGAGAAGTGGTCTGTGGTCACCACCTGCAGAACCACTCCTTTATTGGGGGTGTCTTGCTAATTGCCTATAATTTCCACCTTTTGTCTATTCCATTTGCACAACAGCATGTGAAATTTATTGTCAATCAGTGTTGCTTCCTAAGTGGACAGTTTGATTTCACAGACGTGTGATTGACTTGGAGTTACATTGTGTTGTTTAAGTGTTCCCTTTATTTTTTTGAGCAGTGTATAAGAAGTGACACATCCAAAAAGGGTTTTATCTCTTTGGATTTGAAGAAGATCATATTTAGTGCACTGGTCATACAGAACACTCTTCATAATAATTCAGTTGGTCCATATTCATTTATTCTTATGACTGTTTGATCAAAAGTACATTGTAAATATAGGAATGTTGTGGTTGATTCTCGATTCTCATGATTCATATTAGCAAACCCCTAGAGGTTTATACCTTTAATAACTACCATCTACCTGAGTATGAAGTGTGATACAGATCTTTTAGAAGAATCTGAATCTCTGTTTGTTGATTGATTTCAATGTCACCCCGATACATCCATTCAAGCTGCTACAGTACGGAATCTGTCCAATTTGTACGATTTGTCGTMATTTGAACGTGGAAGCCATTGAGATCGACCCAGTAGGTTTTGCTTCCTGCTGCTGTCCTCTGGTCTCCTGTGGTTTGCATTCAGAGTCTCCCGTCTGTTCCCAAACTAATCAAATAATTTTATCCGAGAATCCCTGTCAATCCTAATGTGTGATCCTAATCTCGGCTGGGTTCTTCCGGGTCGTTATCCTAGATCGACACTCCTACTCTGAGACGCTTCTGTTTTTCTGGTCTTGCATGTCCTCTGTGAAAGCATGCCGCCCTCCCTCCCTTCCTGCCTCCTAATGACCTAACCTGTCCCCTATCTGTCTACTGTGCCTATAGGTATCAGGAAGAGTACAGTATGGACTCTACCAACGCCCAGTAAGTCCCAGGATGCATCCCAAATGGCACCCTATTCCCTATATAGTGCACTACTTTCGACYAGGGCCCAGGTCAAAAATAGTGCGCTATGTGAGGAATAGGGTGCCATTCGGGACACAGTTCCAGCATCATGCTAGCATGGCATGGCATGTGTCCTGTGACTCCGGCCTCTACGGGAGGTTGATTAACACACACAGCTTGTTGTTCTTCTATACCTGGGTTGGCAGGTAGCCTAGTGGTTAGAGTGTTGGGCCAGTAACCGAAAGGTTGCTGGATCGAATCCATGAGCTGACAAGGTAAAAATCTGYCATTCTGCCCCTGAACAAGGCAGTTGTTCAGGGGCAGAATGACAGATTTTTTTCTGTTCCCCAGTAGGCTGTCATTGTAAATAAGAATTTGTCCTTAGCTGACTTGCGTAGTTAAATAAAGGTTACAAATAAAATAATCCCTGGCCTATGGGCCCTGGTCAAAAGCTACTGTAAAGGGAACACACACTGCTTGAATCAATGTTGTTTCCATGTCATTTTCAATGAATTTACATCTGTGGGTAGTGTGCCATTTGTAATGCATCTTTAGTCTCAGCACCATATTAAACTACAGCCTTAGTCTCAGCACCATATTAAACTACAGCCTTAGTCTCAGCACCANTTAGTCTCAGCACCATATTAAACTACAGCCTTAGTCTCAGCACCAGCACCAGCCTCAGTCTCAGCACCGTTTTAATCTGTTGAGCCTCTGTGATTGATTCATTTATAGAAGTACACTATATGACCCAAAGTATGTGGACACCTGCTCGTCAAACATCTCATTAATATGGAGTTGGTCTCCCTCTTTGCTGCTATAACAGCCTCCACTTTTCTGGGAAGGCTTTCCACTAGATGTTRGAACATTRCTGCAGGGACTTGCTTCCATTCAGCCACAAGAGCATTAGTGAGGTCGGGTACTGATTTTGGGCGATTAGGCCTGGCTTGCAGTCAGCGTTCCAATTCATCCCAAAGGTGTTTGATTGGGTTCAGGTCAGGGCACTGTGCAGGCCAGTCAAGTTCTTCCACACTGATCTCGACAAACCATTTCTGTATGGACCTCTCTTTGTGCACGGGGGCATTGTCATGCTGAAACAGGAAAGGGCCTTCCCCAAACTGTTGCCATAAATTTGGAAGCACAGAATCATCTAGAATGTCATTGTATGCTGTAGCGTTAAGATTTCCCTTCACTGGAACTAAGGGGACATGAAAAACAGCCCCAGACCATTATTCCTTCTGCACCAAACTTTACAGTTGGCACTATGCATTGGGGCAGGTAGTGTTATCCTGGCATTCAGCATTCGGCGGTCCCGTTCTGTGAGCTTGGCCATTCTACTGCCAATGTTTGTCTATGGAGATTGCATGTGTGTGTGCTTGATTTTATACACCTGTCAGCAACGTCTGTTTCTAAAATACTAATTTGAAGGAGTGTCCACATATTTTTGTGTTTTGTGTTAGTAGTGTACTTGTGTTGCCTTAGGCAACACTAACACCTCCAGATTATTGGATTTAGTTCAATGGTGCAGTCAGTGGATATGGTTTCAAGATTTAATGTCACAAGTACAGAAATGCCTTTCTTGCAAGCTCTAACCCCAGCAATGCAGTAATCAATAGCAATGTAATACTAAAAATAGCAAGGTGGAACAAAAACACACAAGAGTTAAAAATCTGAAATAAGAAGAACACGATAAAGTAAGGAGGCACACTATATACAGTGTCAGTTCCACTACCATATTTACAATGTG
Organism: Salvelinus sp. IW2-2015; assembly: GCF_002910315.2. NCBI lineage: Eukaryota > Metazoa > Chordata > Actinopteri > Salmoniformes > Salmonidae > Salvelinus > Salvelinus sp. IW2-2015. The sequence goes on along the minus strand of NC_036872.1, from coordinate 34,712,140 downwards.
CAGGGATACTGGATCGATAGAGGTAGATATATATAGGGGTAAGGTGACTAGGCWTTAGCATATATGATAAACAKAGTAGTATGTGAGTGTATAAACAGAGTAGCAGCAGTATGTTTGTGAGTGTATAAACAGAGTAGCAGCAGTTTGTATGTGAGTGTATAAACAGAGTAGCAGCAGTTTGTATGTGAGTGTATAAACAGAGTAGCAGCAGCAGACAGAAACAGGCAGGCTGACGAAGTACTCCAACCAAGTACTCGTGTCCAAATCCCTAAGAAGTCATCAGACAGTCATCAGACAGGCAGGCAAGACAGGCAGCAGAACAGGCAGATAGCAGACAGACAGACAGGCAGTAACAGGCAGACAGGAGGCAGCAGACAGGCAGACAGACAGACTGGCAGCAGACAGGCGGCAAGACAGGCAGAAAGGCAGAAGACAGACAGAGACAGACAGACAGACAGACAGACAGACAAGACAGCACAGTAGACACAGACAGACAACAACAACAGGCAAGCAGAACAGGCAGACAGTAGACAGGCAGACAGCAAACAGGCAGGCAAAAAGACAGCAGACAGGCAGGCAGGTAGACAGCAGACAGCAAATAGGCAGGCAAACAAACAGCAGACAGACAGGCAGACAGCAAACAGGCAGGCGAGTCGAAGTACTCCAACCAAGTGTCCAATCACTAAGAACTTAAAATGGTCCACAACATGCCCACAGTTGTGAAGAAGAGGCGCAACAGCACTTCTTCCTCCTCCAGGAGGTTGAAAACGGTTTGGCATCGGTTTATACACTCACTACAACTGCTTGCTACTCTGTTTATACACTCACATACAAACTGCTGCTACTCTGTTTATACACTCACATACAAAACTGCTGCTACGT
>NC_036872.1:34702791-34708827 GCF_002910315.2 Salvelinus sp. IW2-2015 | reverse complement strand
AGGGATAAACCCATGTCTTCATCCACCCAGAATATCGGACAAATTCCCTCCGTCAATTCGCAAAAATGGTATCCCTACGGTTATCCCACCTCCTTGAAAAGCCCAGATTGGTCAAACATACCATCCTTAATCTTAATGGAATAGCATCAAAAGAGAACGTCACCTTCTAGAGTCTATGTGGTGCCCTAAATTAGACCGGTCAGGTCAGGCAGTCAATTAAACGAGAGGGAAAAATTTACTGATAAAGCTACTTTTAGAACAAACGCAGCTTAATAATTGTATTTTTTGTACAGAAGCACGGCACGTTGCAGAATAGGTGAGTAGGGTCTATGCTATGTACTGACGGAGGATTAGTTCAAACCTACAGGAAATGTAAAGACTCCCGCTAGGTATGTATCGTAGGTCCTTCTCTTTTGACCTGCCGACCTCTCTGACAATTATTATCGTTATTCCTTATCTCTTTATGACCCGTCCGACCTCTGTTGCGCTGGAATGTATTAGTAGTCCTTCTCTTTGACCTGTACCCGCCTACCCTCTGTTGGCATGGATCTATTGTAGTCCTTCTTCTATTAAAGACTGCAGAGCCTCTGTTAATATAGGCTGGATGTATTGTGGATGTCCTCCTCAAAATCTTGACCTGTCATGACCTCTGGTGTGGGTCCCTGGATGTATTGTAGTCCTTCTCTTTTGAACCTGGCCGATCCTCTGATGGGCTGGATGTCATTGTACTCCCTTCTCTTTGGACCTGCCCGACCTTCTGTTGGCTGGATGTATTTGTATGTCCGTCTCTGTTCTTTGCATTCTGTCGACCTCTGTTGGCTGGATGTATTGTAAGTCGCTTCTCTTGACCTGCCGACCCTCTTGTCAGCTGGAGCTAAGACTTGAATATTGTAAGATCCTTCGTTGCTCCTGACCTGGCCGACCTCTGTTGGCTGGATGGTATAAGAAGTCCTTGCTCTTCTGACCTGCCGACTCTGTTGGCTGGATGTATTTAGTCCTTCTCTTTGACCTGGCCGTGAGCGCACTATTGGCTGGAGAAATCCTTTGGAATATAGAAAACAACAGTTCTCAGATTTAAGGGGTGAAATTCAGGAATCGTAAGCTTGTGCTACATTTTTGTCATTTAACTGAGAGCTTGGAGCTGAGCATGTTTAAAAGCAGTGTGTGAACTTTTGGAGATTTCATATTGATGGAGCCTCACGGCGAGAGCAGAGCCCGGTCTCGAGGCTAAGGCTGAGAGCTGATAGGCTGGGGGCTGAGAGCTGAGTGGCAGAGGGGCCTGGGGCTGAGAAGCTGGAGTGCTTGGGTTGAGAGCTGAGATCCGTGGCTGGGGGCTGAGGGCTGCGGGCTGAGATCTGTGCTGCGGGGCTGAGGTGGGGCTGAGATTCGTGCTGGTGGGCTGAGGCTGAGAGCTGAGGGCTGGGGCTGAGGGCTGAAGAGCTGAGGCTGGGCTGAGAGCTCAGTGCTGGGGGCTGAGGACTGACAGCTGAGATCTGATGGGGCTGGGGGCTGAGAAGCTGAAGGCTGAGAGCTGAGGGCTGAGGGCTGAGATCTGATGGCTGGGGCTGGGGGCTGAGAGCTGAGGCTGGGGGCTGAAGCTGAGACTTGGGGCTGATAACTGTGAGCTGGGGGCTGAGAGGCTGGGGGCTGAGGGCTGAGAGATGGGGATTGAGATCTGATGGGGCTGAAAGCTGGGGGTGAGGGCGGAGGCTGAGAGCTGGGGCTAAGTGCCTGATATCTGCAGGGCCGGGGGCTGAGAAACTTGGGGGCTGGAGAGCTGGGGGCGGGGGGGGGCTTGTGGCTACTCCTGCCAAGTCTCATTTCTGGAGAGTTAGACTTCTCTCTCTGCCACTCTTACCTCACACTACCTCTCCCCTCCAACTACCACCTCTCCATTTTAGCATCTGTAATCATGTGTTTTACAGGCTTGCATATTAAGTGCTGTTTCTGCTTTAAAAAGTGCTGCTTCCCAGAGGGAACTGAAGCCTTGAGACGATGGTCGTCACAACTTTAGTTAATGATGACCCTCAGCACCAGCCAAAGTGTGTTGTGTGTTGTGTGTGTGTGTGTGTGTGTGTGGTGTGTGTGTGTGTGGAATGTGTGTGTTGTGCTGTGTGTGTGTGTGTGTGGTGTGTGTGTGTGTGTTGTGTGTGTCGTACCTCCTGTTGTGTAGTGCTGTAGTGTGTGGTGTGTGTGTGTGATGCTTGTGTGCGTGCGTGCGTGCGTGCGTGCGGCGGTGCGTGCCCCCGTGCGTGCGTATGGTCTTCCATATTGTGTGTGGTTTGAGTTCTTGAGGAGGGTTAAGATGGAACTGCACCCGCTGATTTCGGCTCGTTTTTTGGCTTGCTCCTCAAGAACTGCTGGCGGCCATGACAGAAGTCAACGTTGAGTTGGCTTGGGGGTGTGCTTCGATATTGGGTGTTTTTTGGGTGTGTCCTTGCCACCACTAAGACACCCCATCTGTCAGAACCTTGCCCGCAGCTGTTTCCTTCCCGCTCCATCACAAATGGGGCGGCAGGTAGCCTAGTGCGTTAGAGTGGAGGCGACGCAGGTAGCCTAGTGGTTAGAAGCTTTGGACTTGCTAAACTGAAAATGGTTGCAAGATTCGGAATCCCCCGAGCTGACAAGGTAAAAATTGGTCGTTTCTGCCCTGACAAGGCAGTTAATCCACTGTTCCTAGGCCGGTCTTTTGAAAAAAGGAATTGGTTCTTAAATGACTTGGCCAAGTTAATAACGGTTAAAAAAAGAAAGGATCCTGCAGATTTGAGCTTCAAATAACTACAGGCAGATGTATGGGAGGGTTGCAATTCAAATCAAAATTGTATTGGTCACATTTACACGTTGGTTGTGCAGGATGTTAGATGCGAGTGTAGCGAACATGGCTTGTGCTTCTAGATACGACTTATGCGGTAAATATATAACAATTATACATATTGAGATGAGCAATGTAGGGATATGTAACATTATTAAAGTGGTGTTATTTAAAATAATTGTGTGATACCTTTATTATTATTAAATCCATTTATTTAAGTTTCAATTTTTAATTATTAAAGTGGCTAGAGATTTGAAGTTCAGTATGTTAGGCGCAGCCACCTCAGTGTTAAGTGGGTGGTCTGTTAACAGTCTTGATGGCCTTTTGAGATTAGGAAGCTGTTTTTTTTTCAGTCTCTCGGTCCCAGCTGTTGATGCACCTGTACTGACCTTTGCCTTTCTGGATGATAGCGGCGTTGAACAGGCAGTGGCTCGGGTGGTTGTTGTCCTCAGTGTCCTGGAGGGCAGGTAGTTTGCCCCCGGTGATGATTGTGCAAGCACCGCACTACCCTCTTGGAGAGCTTGCGGTTTCCTGAGGGCGGTGCAGAATTGCCGTACCAGGCGGTTTGATACAGCCCAACGCGGACGCTCTCGATTGTCATCTGTAAAAGTTCTGTGAGTGTTTTAGATGACCAAGCCAAATTTCTTCAGCCTCCTTGAGGTTTAAGAGCGCTGTTGCCGCCTTCTTCAACGCTGGGTCTGTGTTATCTATCATGCTGCTTACTCTGTTTATTACACTATCAAACTGCTGCTACTCTGTTTATAACTCACATATCTCTGCTGTCCCACTACTCTTTGTTTAATTACTATCGCTGCTACTCTGCTACTCTGATTTGCTTTACCTATCCTGCTGCTACTCTGTTTATTACACTCACATACAACTGCTGCTACTCTGTTTATTACTCATCAACTGCTGCTACTCTGTTTTATCCTATCAAACTGCTGCTACTCTGTATTATTTATCTATCAAACTGCTGCTACTCTGTTTATTACCTCATAACTGCTGCTACTCTGTTTATACACTCACATACAAACTGCTTGCTACTCTGTTTATTACCTCACATATACTGCTGCTAAACTCTGTTTATCCCTCATCATAGCTACTGCCTCGCTTAGCTCGTCCTTATTCGTATCCATAGCAACTGCTGTGACTCTGTTTATACCTATACAAACTGCTGCTACTCTGTTTATACACTACATCAACTGCTGCTACTCTGGTTTATTACCACTACACTCTAGCTACTCTGTTTATTACCTATCCTGCTGCTACTTGTTTATACCTATCCCTGTCTGTTTGCCTGTCTGCTGCCTGTCTGCCAGTCTGCTTGCCTGTCTGTCTCCTGTCTGTTTGCCTACCTGTCTGCCTGTCTACTTTCTGCCTGCCTGTCTGCCTGCCTGCCTGCCTGCTTGCCTGCCTGTCTGTTGTCTGCATGTCTGTTGTCTGTCTGTCTGCTACCTGTCTGCCTGTTTGCTACCTGTCTGCCTGTTTGCTACCTGTCTGCCTGTCTGCTACCTGTCTGTCTGTCTGTGTGCCTGCCTGTCTGCTGCCTCCCTGTCTGCTGTCCGCCTGTCTGCTGCCTGTCTGTCTGTCTGCTATCTGTCTGTCTGCCTGTCTGCTTTCTGCCTGTCTGCTTTCTGCCTGTCTGCTTTCTGCTTGTCTGCTGCTTGTCTGCTGCTTGTCTACTGACTGTCTGTCTGTCTGTCTGTCTGTCTGTCTGCCTGTCTGTCTGTGTGCATGCCTGACTGCTGCCTCCCTGTCTGCTGTCCGCCTGTCTGCTGCCTGTCTGTCTGTCTGCTATCTGTCTGCCTGTCTGCTGCCTGTCAGCCTGTCTGCTTTCTGCCTGTCTGCTTTCTGCCTGTATGCTGCTTGTCTGCTGCTTGTCTGCTGACTGTCTGTCTCTCTGCCTGTCTGCATGTCTGCCTGTCTGTCTGTTTATTAAGTTGTCACCCCAGGCATTGTAATGGTACTTGGTACATACTGTACTATCTGGAAGTGCAAATGATTGATTGTTTTCATTGTGGAATGCCTATTAACCAATGACAGCCGGTTTGATAGGCGCTTCCTCAGCATTTTATTAAATTATCAAGGTGGCCTAAAGCGTCTATGGATGATGACTACATTTCAAATCAGATCAACACAGTACCGGTCCGCTCAACAATTGCCAACTCTAAGTCAAAAAGCAATTAGTCTTTAATGTGTGTGYGGTACATTTTTGGGGGGTTACTATGCCTGGTGGTCTGGAAGTGATAACATGCTCTCTCTTCTCTCTGTGGTGTCTGTACTATCTCTGTCGGGGGGAATGGATGGTGCATGGGGTTGCTTAGGGATGCTGTAAGTGCTAGTGGTTCAGATTCAGAAGCATACAGCTTGGCCTACTGTAAGTGTTGGCACGAGTGTTGTCTCATATGTTCTTTCCCCTATGGAGGTGTGGCTGGAAGAGGGAGGGAGGGGAGAGATGGGAGAGGGAGGGAGGGAGGGACGGTTCTCAGCTCTCCTCTTCATACAGTATCTGTCCTCCTCAGCTCTCCTCTTTCATACAGTAACATCTGTCCTCTCGCTTCTCTCTTCATACAGTAACATCTGTTCCTCTCAGCTCTCCTCTTCATAGTACTCAGTCCCAAACATCTGTCCTCTCAGCACTCCTCTTCATACAGTAACATCTGTCCTCTCAGCTCTCCTCTTCATACAGTAACATCTGTTCTCTCAGCTCCTCCTCTTCATACAGTAACATCTGTCCTCTCAGCTCTCCTCTTCATAGACATCTGTCTCTCAGCTCTCCTCTTCATACAGTAAATCTGTCCTCTCAGCTCTCCTCTTCATACAGTAACATCTGTTCTCATCAGCTCTCCTCTTCATACAGTAACATCTGTCCTCTCAGCTCTCCTCTTCATACAGTAAAATCTGACCTCTCACGTTCATATTCTTCCCTGTGAAACTATTTCAATTTCTATGTCTTACACTCTCATACTATTTAAACTCAATTTCATCTCATTCTCAGATATTACAGAATATAGTTTCCTTTCGGTTCTCGCGTTCTTATATTCTATGAATCTATTTACATTAATTGTCTATATTAGTGCAGGCAATATGTGAGATTTTAAACTTGCTCTCTTTTTATCTTTTGACAACAAACAGTCCAGTAAACAAGCAATGCAATATCATTCTTCTCCCGCTGTATATTCAGATACTGTGGTATAGGGCAGTAGGGATATCTATAGAATAGT
>NC_036872.1:34693351-34702766 GCF_002910315.2 Salvelinus sp. IW2-2015 | reverse complement strand
ATAAGAGACACAGAGACACAGGTACATAGAGCACAGAGACACAGCGGTACACTAGGTACATAGAGATACAGAGACACTAAAGACACAGGTACATAGAGACACAGAGACACAGTTTAACATTAGCAGACAACAGGTTACATAGAGACACAGAGACCACTAAGACACCGGTACAAAGAGACACAAAACACAGTACATAAGAGACACAGAGACAACAGGTACATAGAGACACAGAACACAGTACATAGAGACACAGAGACACCAGGTACATAGAGACACAGAGAAAAAAGGTACATAGAGGACACAGGTACACAGAAGATAAGATACACTCGAGATACAGGTTACACAGAGCACCACAGGTACCATAGAGCCACACTGTACATAAGAGACAACAGGTTCACAGAAAACACAGGTACATAGAGACACAGAGACACAAGGTACACAGAGACACCAGTACACCCAGCAGACACAGCGTACCAATAAGACACAGTACACAGAAACACACGCGCTACCATAGAGACCACAGGACACATGTACACAAGGACCCACAGTGAAAGCGCGACCAGAGGGACCACAGTACCACCAAGCGACACACGGCTACATACGAAGACACACAGAGACGGATAGCTTACATATATACACAAGGTACACAGAAAACACATGTCACATAGAAGACAACAGATACACAGCGCTACGATAGAGACACAGACACTGAGACACGGGTCACATAGAGACCACAGAGACACTGAGCAACAGGTTACATAAGAGATACCAGGAGGACACTCACAAGACATGAGACACAGATACCATAGAGACACAGGTACAATAAGAACCACAGGAACTAGACACCAGAACAGGTACATAGGAGACACAGGCGACACTACACACGGGTACATAGAGACACAGAGGACACTGAGGACACAGGTACATGATACAGAGGACACTTAAGACACAGGCTGCATAGAGACACAGTTGATACACACGGTACATAGCTGACACAGGCTAACATAGAGATACAGAACAATAAGACACAGGTTACATAGAGATACAGATACCACAGGTACATAGAGACACCAGAGCATAGAGACACAGGTACATAGAGACAGGTGCATAGATACACAGAGACACAGAGACACAGTGTACATAGATACAGGTGCTTGAGTAGATCTCGCATAGAAACATACAAACAAGGCAACACAAGGGCAACATGCATCCATCCCGTATTACCATACGTCCCTGTTTACCATCCATCCCCTGTTTTTTTATTTTTTACCCCATACGTCCCTGTTATTACCAATCCATCCCTGTTATTTACCATCACGTCCCTGTTATTACCATCCAAATCCCTGTTATTACCATACGTCCCTGTTATTACCATCCATCCCTTTATTACCATACGTCCCTGTTATTACCATCCATCCCTGTATTACCATACGTCCCTGTTATTACCATTCCATCCCTGTTATTTACCATCCATCCTGTTTATTACCATACATCCTTGTTTATTACCAATACGTCCCTGTTATACCATCCATCCCTGTTATTACCAATCCATCCCTGTATTACCATACATCCCTGTTATTACCATAACGTCCCTGTTATTACCATCCATCCCTGTTATTACCATCCATCCCTGTTATTACCATACATCCCCTGTTATTACCATACGTCCCTGTTATTACCATCCATCCCTGTTATTACCATCCATCCCTGTTATTACCATACATCCCTCTATTACCTACGTCCCTGTTATTTACCATACATCCCTGTTATTACCATCCATCCCTGTTATTACCATCCTGTTATTAACCATCCATCCCTGTTATTACCATCCATCCCTGTTATTACCATACGTTCCCTGTTATTACCATTCCATCCCTGTTTATTACCATACGTCCCTGTTAATTACCATCCATCCCCTGTTATAATACCATCCATCCCTGTCTATTACCATCGCCTCCCTGTTTATACCATCCGTCCCTGTATTACCATCCGTCCTGTTATTACCATCCGTCCCTGTTATTACCATACGTCCCTGTTATACCATCCATCCCTGTTATTACCATCGTCCCTGGTTATTACCATACGTCCCTGTTATTACCATACGCCCTGTTATTACCATCCATCCCTGTTATTACCATCCGTTCCCTGTTACTACCACACGTCCCTGTTATTACCATCCATCCCTGTTATTACCATACATCCCTGTTATTACCATCCATCCCTGTTATTACCATCCATCCCTGTTATTACCATCCATCCCTGTTATTACCATCCATCCCTGTTATTACCATACATCCCTGTTATTACCATCCGTCCCTGTTATTACCAATCCGTCCCTGTTATTACCATCCATCCCTGTTTGTTACAGTACCAGTCAAAAGTTTGGACACACCTACTTATTTTTTTGTACTTTTTTCTAATCAAAACTATGAAATAACACCTATGGAATCATGTAGTAAACCAAAATAGTGTTAAACATATCAAAATATATTTAATATTTAATATTTCTTCAAAGTAGTCACCCTGTATCTTGATGATAGCTTTGCAAACTTTTGGCATTCTCTCAACCAGCTTTATGAGCTAGTCACCTTCGTCACGACCTAATTACACTTTTATATGGTGGCAACACATATTATATAAACATGAAAAGACCTGGTTAAAAGCAATCCACAGTAATAAAACTATAGCAGGAAAACCATGATTCTACATGTAAAGGAATAGTAGGCAGCAGAGACACACCCCATCAGAAGAAAGTACTCATTAGAATGGGCCACGTAACCATAGACACAGACACCTCTCTTTCCTTGCACCTGCAGTTCAGTTTGATTTGTCTTTATCAAATGAACATATGGATTGATACTGTAGAGGTGCACTGTTAGTGTGTACATTAACACATATGCTAAAAGGTATCAATATGCAACATACATGCACACACCATTGCCTACGAGAAGATAGGGAAGACATACTGTATATCTGCACTGTGCACTGTAAATTAACATCTGTTATCTGATTCACTGTTATTCTGACTCACTCTTATCTGACTCACTGTTATCTGATGGAGAAGTCAATGAAACCGTGATTATCTAATTCAATGTTATCTGATTCACTGAATTCTGACTCACTGTTATCTGATTCACTGATATCTGACTCACTGTTATCTGATTCACTGTTATCTGACTCACTGTTATGATCACTGTTATTCATGACTCACGTGATTATCTGATTCACTGATATCTGATCACTGTTATCTGATTCACTGTTATCTGACTCACTGTTATCTGACTCACTGTTATCTGATGGGAGAAGTCAATGAACCGTGATTATCTGATTCACTGTTATCTGTTGGGAGAAGTCAATGAAACCATGATAAATAGAAGGAGATGCTTCGTACCATTACAATCTGTCTTGTTTTAATAAAAGTAGCATAAGCATACACAGGTCAGTGATTGTAATCTTGGGGGAATGACTGAAACACATCCAAACAGTTGTTGCCACACATGGATAATTACTCAAATCACAATCAGATCAGTTATCCCATTTCCTGAAGATGATTTGATATGAGACACACTGCTGTGTTGATTTTCCCATGTTATCTGTTTCAGTTGTCAATAGCCTTGGTTAAGTGTCTGCTTAGGGCACGACAGCACTTAGCCCATCTGGACTTGAGACTTACACTGTCAATTGGCCCACAATTCCATTTTCAAATCTCTGACCATTGCATAAATGCATTGACCTGTCATCTTTCCTCTGTGATGTATTTGGATTTCTTCTATGTCTTATATCTTGCTCTATTTTCAAACCGTTTGAGACTCAAAAAGTAGTCACTTGTCCATAATTTCATCTCAATTCTCAGACCATTACAGCAATATCATCTGTTCTCTCAGCTCTCCTCTTCATACCAGTACATCTGTCCTCTCACTCTCCTCTTCATACAGTAACATCTGTCCTCTCAGCTCTTCCTCTTCATACAGTAACACTGTCCTCTCAGCTCTCCTCTTCATACAGTAACATCTGTCCTCTCAGCTCTCTCTTCATACAGTAACATCTGTCCTCTCAGCTCTCCTCTTCATACAGTAACATCTCAGCTCCTCTTCAGCTCTCCTCTTCATACAGTAACATCTGTTCCTCTCAGCTCTCCTCTTCATACAGTAACATCTGTCCTCAGCTCTCCTCTTCATACAGTACATCTGTCTCTCAGCACTCCTCTTCATACAGTAACATCTGTCCTCTCAGCTCTCCTCTTCATACCAGTAACATCTGTTCTCTCAGCTCCTCCTCTTCATACAGTAACATCTGTCCTCTCAGCTCTCCTCTTCATACAGTAACATCTGTCCTCTCAGCTCTCCTCTTCATACAGTAACAATCTGTCCTCTCAGCTCTCCTCTCATACAGTAAACATCTGTTTCTCTCAGCTCTCCTCTTCATACAGTAACATCTGTCCTCTCAGCCTCTCCTCTTCATACAGTAACATCTGACCTCTCACGTTCATTCTTCCCTGTGAAACTATTTCAATTTCTATGTCTTACATCTCATACTATTTAAACTCAATTTCATCTCAATTTCTCAGATCATTACAGAATATAGTTTTCCTTTCGGTTCTCGCGTTCTTACTATTCTATGAATCTATTTACATTAATTGTCTATATTAGTGCAGGCAATAATGTGAGATTTTAAACTTGCTCTCTTTTTATCCTTTTGACACACAAAACGTCCAGTAACAAGCAGCACAAATCATTTTCTCCGCTGAACTTCAGATACTGTGTAAGGGCAGTAGGGACTTCTATAAATATCAAGAACAGACATGAAATTTAAAACAGAACCCTCCCTCCCTCCCCTCCACCCCCCCTACATATCTCTCTTCATCTCTTCATCTCTCCATCTCTCTCGCTCTCTTCTCCTCCCTCCCTTCCCTCCCTCCCTCCCATCTACCCCCTCTTACATATCTCTCTTCATCTCTCCATCTCTCTCACCCTCCTCCCTCCCTCCACCCCCTCCCCCCTCCCTCCCTCCCTCCCTCCCTCTACATATCTCTCTTTCATCTCGCCATCTCTCTCGCTCTCCCATCCCTTCTCTCTCCCTCCCTCCCCTCCACCCCCCTCTACATATCTCTCTTCATCTCTCCATCTCTCTCGCTCTCCCCTCCCTCTCTCCCCCTCCCTCCCTGACCAGCCAACTAGGTCCACTGCTCTCCATGTCAACCTACTTTAAAATAGTGGTGCGTCCTCTAAACACGAAGTCTGTTAAGAGACACTGCAAGTAGATGAAAGCAGGGCATGATGGTGTGGATCCTTCAGCTCATCAACCTGGAGGTGTATCACGACACAGAGACACCAGCTCTGAGGAAGAACAAGCCAGCCGCCCCTGTATGTCTGACACCTTCTACGTGTACTGTAATTAGAATTGCCTTCTAATTAACGACTCCTCCACATGCTCCACATTCAGGTCAATAGGAATGTACAGTATACATGACATAATCTATCTTCCTGTTCAGACTCCTGCAGTAGACTGTGATGACACATCCTCAAGCAAACACTACTGCGTTTAGCGGTTAGCTTGTTTTTACCACATCTTTAGTAACACGATCAAGATCGATTAGAATCATGTTTTTCCATTCTAGAGTGCGTTTCTGAGTCAATTCCAAAGCCTGGTCACATATCACATCCTGTGGGATCTCAGATATCCACTTTGACCACAAGAACAAAACACAATTTTATTACTATATCAGTGAACTACAGCTGTTGTTAGTTTAAAACACATTTTTGTTATTACATAAGATAGCATTCCAAAGTAATTTGAAATTGAACTAGTCGTACATCCAATTAACAGATCTAGTAGCATCTTCCACAAAGAGAAACCGTTTTACTCAAAATCTCAAAAGCATAATATGGAAAAACTATGAGGAAAACTCTGTTTCCAAAGAATTTCCACACATTGCTTAATTTATTCTCTCTTATGATGACATATGAATGAAGACATATGATGAAGACATAATGAAGACATAATGAAGAAATAATGAAGACATAGTGTGATGAAGACATATAGTTGAAGACATGTTGATGAAGACACTAATGAAGACATAGTGATGCTTCCCTCTCTCTCTCTCTCATTCCATTCTCCCTCCCTCCCTCCCTCTCCCATTTCTCCCCTCCCTCCCTCTCCATATCCCTCCCTCCCTCCCTCTCCCATCCCTCCCTTCCCCTATCTCTCCCTCTCCCATTTCTCCCCTCCCTCCCTCTCCTATCTCCGCCTCTCTAAGATGTTACTGTATGAAGAGGAGAGCTGAGAGGACAGATGTTACTGTATGAAGAGGAGAGCTGAGAGGACAGATGTTACTGTATGAAGAGGAGAGTTGAGAGGACAGATGTTACTGTATGAAGAGGAGAGCTGAGAGAACAGATGATATTGCTGTAATGGTCTGAGAATTGAGATGAAATTATGGACAAGTGACTACTTTTTGAGTCTCAAACGGTTTGAAAATAGAGCAAGATATAAGACATAGAAGAAATCCAAATACATCACAGAGGAAGATGACAGGTCAATGCATTTATGCAATGGTCAGAGATTTGAAATAGAATTGTGGCCAATTGACAGTGTAAGTCTCAAGTCCAGATGGGCTAAGTGCTGTCGTGCCCTAAGCAAGACACTTAACCAAGGCTATTGACAACTGAAACAGATAACATGGGAAATCAACACAGCWGTGTGTCTCATATCAAATCATCTTCAGGAAATGGGATAACTGATCTGATTGTGATTTGAGTAATTATCCATGTGTGCAACAACTGTTTGGATGTGTTTCAGTCATTCCCCCAAGATTACAATCACTGACCTGTGTATCTTATGCTACTTTTATTAAAACAAGACAGATTGTATGGTACGAAGCATCTCGCTTCTATTTATCATGGTTTCATTGACTTCTCCCAACAGATAACAGTGAATCAGATAATCACGGTTTCATTGACTTCTCCCATCAGATAACAGTGAGTCAGATAACAGTGAGTCAGATAACAGTGAGTCAGATAACAGTGAACAGATAGCAGTGAATCAGATAATCACGGTTTCATTGACTCTGTCTCTTATACACATCTAGATGTGTATAAGAGACAGGGGTGAGAGAGATGGAGAGATGAAGAGAGATATGTAGAGGGGGTAGATGGGAGGGAGGGAGGGAGGGAGGGATAAAGAGAGCGAGAGAGATGGAGAGATGAAGAGATGAAGAGAGATATGTAGAGGGGGGTGGAGGGGAGGGAGGGAGGGTTCCTGTTTTAATATTCATGTCTGTTCTTGATATTTATAGAAGTCCCTACTGCCCTTACACAGTATCTGAAGTTCAGCAGGAGAAAATGATTTGTGCTGCTTGTTACTGGACTGTTTGTGTGTCAAAAGGATAAAAAGAGAGCAAGTTTAAAATCTCACATATTGCCTGCACTAATATAGACAATTAATGTAAATAGATTCATAGAATAGTAAGAACGCGAGAACCGAAAGGGAAACTATATTTCTGTAATGATCTGAGAATTGAGATGAAATTGAGTTTAAATAGTATGAGATGTAAGACATAGAAATTGAAATAGTTTCACAGGGAAGAATATGAACGTGAGAGGTCAGATGTTACTGTATGAAGAGGAGAGCTGAGAGGACAGATGTTACTGTATGAAGAGGAGAGCTGAGAGAACAGATGTTACTGTATGAAGAGGAGATTTCCTGTTCTTAATATTCATGTTCTGTTTCTTATTATATAAGAAGTCCCTACTGCCGCTTACACAGTATCTGAAGTTCAGCAGGAGAAACATGATTTTGTGCTGGCTTGTTACTGGACTCGTTGTGTGCTCAAACAGGATAAAAAGAGAGCAAGTTTAAAATCTCACATATTGCCTGCACTAATATAGACAATTAATGTAAATAGATTCATAGAAGAGTAAGAACGCGAGAACCGAAAGGGGAAACTATAATTTTCTGTAATGATCTGAGAATTGAGATGAAATTGAGTTTAAATAGTATGAGATGGTAAGAACATAGAAATTGAAATAGTTTCACAGGAAGAATATGAAACGTGAGAGGTCAGATGTTACTGTATGAGAGGGAGGCTGAGGGACAGATGTTACTGTATGAAGAGGAGAGCTGAGAGAACAGATGTTACTGTATGAAGAGGAGAGCTGAGAGGAAGATGTTACTGTATGAAGAGGAGAGCTGAGAGGACAGATGTTACTGTATGAAGAGGAGAGCTGAGAGGACAGATGTCTATGTATGAAGAGAGAGCTGAGAGAACAGATGTTACTGTATAAGAGGAGAGCTGAGAGGACAGATGTTACTGTATGAAGAGGAGTGCTGAGAGGACAGATGTTACTGTATGAAGAGGAGACTGAGAGACAGATGTTGACTATAATGAAGAGGAGAGCTGATGAGGACCAGATGTTACTGTATGAAGAGGAGAGCTGATAGAGGGACAGATGTTACTGTATGAAAGAGAGACTGAGAGGACAGATGTTACTGTATGAAGAGGAGAGCTGAGAGGACAGCATGTTACTGTATGAAGAGAGAGCTGAGAGACAGACTGTTACATGTATGAAGGGAGAGCTGAGAGGACAGATGTTTACTGCTATGAAGAGGAGAGTTGAGAGGACAGATGTTACTGTATGAAGAGGAGAGCTGACGAAAACAGATGATATTGCTGTAATGGTCTGAGAATTGAGATGAAATTATGGACAAGTGACTACTTTTTGAGTCTCAAACGGTTGAAAATAGAGCAAGAGTATAAGACATAGAGAAAATCCAAATACATCACAGAGGCAAGATGACAGTTCAATGCATTTATGCAATGTCAGAGATTTGAAATGGAATTGTGGCCAATGACAGTGTAAGTCTCAAGTCCAGATGGGCTAATGCTGTCGTGCCCTAAGCAAGACACTTAACCAAGGCTATTGAAAACTGAAAACAGATAACATGGGAAATCAACACACAAGCAGTTGTGTCTCATATCAAATCATCTTCAGGAAATGGATAAACTGATCTGATTGTGATTGAGTAATATCCATGTGTGCAACAACTGTTTGGATGTGTTTCAGTTCATTCCCCCAAGATTACAATCACTGACCTGTGTTCTTATGCTACTTTTATTAAAACAAGACAGATTGATGGGTACGAAGCATCTCGCTTCTATTTTTCATGGTTTCATTGACTTCTCCCAACAGATAACAGTGAATCAGATAATCACGGTTTCATTGACTTCTCCATCAGATAACAGTGAGTCCAAGATAACAGTGAGTCAGATAACAGTGAATCAGATAACAGTGAGTCAGAGATCAGTGAATCAGATAATAGGTTCAGACATGGTCGATAACAGTGAGTCAGATACAGTTGAATCAGATAACAGTGAGTCAGATATCAGTGAATCAGATAACAGTGAGTCAGATATCAG
>NC_036872.1:34687700-34689119 GCF_002910315.2 Salvelinus sp. IW2-2015 | reverse complement strand
CATTGAATCAGATAATCACGGTTTCATTGACTTCTCCCATCAGATAACAGTGAGTCAGATAACAGTGAGTCAGATAACAGTGAATCAGATAACAGATGTTAATTTACAGTGCACAGTGCAGATATACAGTATGTCTTCCCTATCTTCTCGTAGGCAATGGTGTGTGCATGTATGTTGCATATTGATACCTTTTAGCATATGTGTTAATGTACACACTAACAGTGCACCTCTACAGTATCAATCCATATGTTCATTTGATAAAAGACAATCAAACTGAACTGCAGGTGCAAGGAAAGAGAGGTGTCTGTGTCTATGGTTACGTGGCCCATTCTAATGAGTACTTTCTTCTGATGGGGTGTGTCTGCTGCCTCACTATTCCTTTACATGTAGATCATGTTTTCCTGCTATAGTTTATTACTGTGGATTGCTTTTGAACCAGGTCTTTTCATGTTTTATAATATGTGTTGCCACCATATAAAAGTGTAATTAGGYCTGTGACGAAGGTGACTAGCTCATAAAGCTGGTTGAGAGAATGCCAAGAGTTTGCAAAGCTATCATCAAGATACAGGGTGACTACTTTGAAGAATATTAAATATTAAATATATTTTGATATGTTTAACACTATTTTGGTTACTACATGATTCCATAGGTGTTATTTCATAGTTTTGATTAGAAAAAAGTACAAAAAATAAGTAGGTGTGTCCAAACTTTTGACTGGTACTGTAACAACAGGGATGGATGGTAATAACAGGGACGGATGGTAATAACAGGGACGGATGGTAATAACAGGGATGTATGGTAATAACAGGGATGGATGGTAATAACAGGGATGGATGGTAATAACAGGGATGGATGGTAATAACAGGGATGGATGGTAATAACAGGGATGTATGGTAATAACAGGGATGGATGGTAATAACAGGGACGTGTGGTAATAACAGGGACGGATGGTAATAACAGGGATGGATGGTAATAACAGGGACGGATGGTAATAACAGGGACGTATGGTAATAACAGGGACGGATGGTAATAACAGGGATGGATGGTAATAACAGGGACGGATGGTAATAACAGGGATGGATGGTAATAACAGGGACGTGTGGTAGTAACAGGGACGGATGGTAATAACAGGGATGGATGGTAATAACAGGGACGTATGGTAATAACAGGGACGTATGGTAATAACAGGGACGGATGGTAATAACAGGGACGGATGGTAATAACAGGGATGGATGGTAATAACAGGGACGGATGGTAATAACAGGGATGGATGGTAATAACAGGGATGGATGGTAATAACAGGGACGGATGGTAATAACAGGGATGGATGGTAATAACAGGGACGGATGGTAATAACAGGGACGGATGGTAATAACAGGGACGGATGGTAATAACAGGGATGGATGGTAATAACAGGGA
>NC_036872.1:34682608-34685838 GCF_002910315.2 Salvelinus sp. IW2-2015 | reverse complement strand
TGTGTCTCTGTGTCTCTATGTACCTGTGTCTCTATGTACTTTTGTCTCTATGTACCTGTGTCTCTATGTACCTGTGTCTCTGTGTCTCTATGTACCTGTGTCTCCTTGTACCTGTTTCTCTGTGTCTCTATGTACCTGTGTCTCTATGTACCTGTGTATCCATGTTGTGATATTGATTATGTCAACATGCATATCAAGTCAAATCAAATTGTATTAGTCACTTGCGCCGAATACAACAGGTGTAGTTTTACAGTGAAATGCTTACTTACGAGCCCCTAACCAACAATGCAGTTTAAAAAAAATACAGATAAGAATAAGAAATAAAAGTAACTAAAGTAATTAAAGAGCAGCATTAAAATAACAGTAGTGAGACTATATTCAGGGGGGTACCGGTACAGAGTCAATGTGCGGGGGCACCGGTTAGTTGAGGTAATATGTACATGTAGGTAGAGTTATTAAAGTGACTATACAATGATGATAACAACAGAGAGTAGCAGCGGTGTAAAAGAGGGGGAGGGGCAATGCAAATAGTCTGGGTAGCCATGTGTAACCTTTATCTAACTAGGAAAGTCAGTTAAGAACTAATTCTTATTTACGATGACGGCCCACCGGGGACAGTGGGTTAACTGCCTTGTTCAGGGGCAGAACGACAGATTCATAGCTTGTCMGCTCAGGGATTTGATCCAGCAACCTTTTGAATCCTGACCCAACTCTCTAACCACTAGGCTACCTGCCACCCCAGCTACCAGCCATTTGATTCGGTGTTCAGGAGTCTTATGGCTTRGGGGTAGAATCTGTTTAGAAGCCTCTTGGACCTAGACTTGGCTCTCCAGTACCGCTTGCCGTGCGGTAGCAGAGAGAACAGTCTATGACTTGGGTGGCTGGAGTCTTTGACAATTTTTAGGGCCTTCCTCTGACACCGCCTGGCATAGAGGTCCTGGATGGCAGGAAGCTTGGCCCCGGTCCCTCTTTCTTTGCTGGGTGTTTCTATTGTGAGCATGTGTGTGTAATGTGTACGAGTGGTTCCTGGTCTTTAGTTATTGGTTCACCACATGAGGGTGGAGTGGACGTTTCCTGCCTGGAGGCAGTCTCCATGTGGGAAAGAAAAAGAGGAAGATAAAACGAGGGGGATAGAGAGATCGTGTCTCTATGTTACCTGTGTCTTAGTGTCTCTGTATCTCTATGTCCAGTGTACCTGTGTCTCTGTGTCCTGCTTATGTACCTGTGTCTCTGTGTCTCTATGTAAATGTGTTGTCTCTGTGTCTATGTACTGTGTCTCATGTGTCTCTATGTACCTGTGTCTCTGTGTCTCTAGTACCTGTGTCTCTGTGTCTCTATGTACTGTGTCTCTGTGTCTCTATGTACCTGTGTCTCTGTGTTCTATGTACCTGTGTCTCTATGTACATGTGTCTCTGTGTCTCTATGTACATGTGTCTCTGTGTCTCTATGTACCTGTGTCTCTGTGTCTCTATGTACCTGTGTCTCTGTGTCTCTATGTACCTGTGTCTCTGTGTCTCTTGTCTCTATGGTACAGTGTCTCCTGTGTCTCTATGTACCTGTGTCTCTCTGTCTCTATGTACCTGTGTCTCTCGTCTATGTACCTGTGTCTCTATGTACATGTTCTCGTGTCTCTATGTACCTGTGTCTCTGTGTCTGTGTACCTGTGTCTCTATGTACCTGTGTCTCTGTGTCTCTATGTACCCTGTGTCTCTGTGTCTCTATTGTACCTGTGTCTCTATGTACCTGTTTGTCTCTAGTACCTGTGTCTCTATGTACCTGTTGTCCTCTATGTACCTGTGTCTCTATGTACCTGTGCTCTCCATGTACCTGTGTCTTTGTGTCTCTATGTACCTGTGTCTCTGTGTCTCTATGTACCTGTGTCTCTGTGTCTCATGTACTGTCCTATGTACTGTGTCTCTGTGTCTCTATGTACCTGTGTCTCTATGTACTTTTGTCTCTATGTACCTGTGTCTCTATGTACCTGTGTCTCTGTGTCTCTATGTACCCTGTGTCTCCTTGTACCTGTTTCTCTGTGTCTCTATGTACCTGTGTCTCTATGTACCTGTGTATCCATGTTGTGATATTGATTATGTCAACATGCATAATAGTCAAATCAAATTGTATTAGTCACTTGCGCCGAATACAACAGGTGTAGTTGTACAGTGAAATGCTTACTTACGAGCCCCTAACCAACAATGCAGTTTAAAAAATACAGATAAGAATAAGAAATAAAAGTAACTAAAGTAATTAAAGAGCAGCATTAAAATAACAGTAGTGAGACTATATTCAGGGGGTACCGGTACAGAGTCAATGTGGGGGGCACCGGTTAGTTGAGGTAATATGTACATGTAGGTAGAGTATTAAAGTGACTATACAATGATGATAACAACAGAGAGTAGCAGCGGTGTAAAAGAGGGGGAGGGGCAATGCAAATAGTCTGGGTAGCCATGTGTAACCTTTATCTAACTAGGAAAGTCAGTTAAGAACTAATTCTTATTTACGATGACGGCCCACCGGGGACAGTGGGTTAACTGCCTGTTTCAGGGGCAGAACGACAGATTCATAGCTTGTCAGCTCAGGGATTTGATCCAGCAACCTTTTGAATCCTGACCCAACTCTCTAACCACTAGGCTACCTGCCACCCCAGCTAACCAGCCATTTGATTCGGTGTTCAGGAGTCTTAATGGCTTGGGGGTAGAATCTGTTTAGAAGCCTCTTGGACCTAGACTTGGCTCTCCAGTACCGCTTGCCGTGCGGTAGCAGAGAGAACAGTCTATGACTTGGGTGGCTGGAGTCTTTGAACAATTTTTAGGGCCTTCCTCTGACACCGCCTGGCATAGAGGTCCTGGATGGCAGGAAGCTTGGCCCGGTCCCTCTTTCTTTGCTGGGTGTTTCTATTGTGAGCATGGTGTGTAATGTGTACGAGTGGTTCCTGGTCTTTAGTTATTGGTTCACCACATGAGGGTGGAGTGGACGTTTCCTGCCTGGAGGCAGTCTCAATGTGGGAAAAGAAAGAGGAAGATAAAACGAGGGGGATAGAGAGAGAGAGAGAGAGAAGAACAGGGAGATGAAGGCTAATAGGAAGGAGGATTGGACAGCAGGTTAAGCTACACATCTCTTAGTATACAGACATGCAGACCCCCCCCTCTCTCTCTCTCTCTCTCTCTTTCTCTCTCTCTCTCTCTGCTTCCTCAGGAATAAGGCTCCAGTAATTTCCCTCATCCTTTTCT
>NC_036872.1:34648758-34678053 GCF_002910315.2 Salvelinus sp. IW2-2015 | reverse complement strand
CTCTCTTCTCCTCTCCTCTCTATTAATCTTGTCAGAAGGCTCCAAGGGCCCTGCAGGAGTTTACAGCCCATTATCGCTGTCATTAGGGGAGGCAACCACACATCAAATAGATCTCTTGCACCCTCACTTTAGATTCATCGACATCTATTCTAGATAGAGAAGTCAAAGTTAGCCCTCCCTTCATTCATAACCTCCCAGACACACCCCAATATTCAGTTTATGGGCCTTTATTAATGTACTTGCTTTACATTAACGTCAAAGTGTTTCATTAGATTGCTTAGAGTGTTACCCAACTCCGGCCCTTGTCTACCCCCAACAGAACACATTTTTGTTGTAGCCCGGACAAAAAAACTTGATTCAACCTGTCAAGGGCTTGATTCAAGTAGACAAGTAGAATCAGGTGTGCTTGTCAGGGGCCACAACAAAAATATGTACTGTTGGGGGTACAGGATGAAATATATATTTTAAAGTGACTAGCTTGTCAAGAATGAATGAATTGCACCACAGGGGTGATCCATAAGTCACAGTCACTACACCGTTCCTTTTTACTTATTCATGAAATTATTGAATAGGAGAGTCCAATCAGGAATACATGGAATAGCTGAGGGACCAATGAGAGTGCAGGATATAAATATTTAGAACCTCTGGTCTGTGGTGATGTCACACACAGGAAGTGGTGGGTAGGGAGGGGCTTTCTACAGCTAGAATGTACAGTCTATGTGATGTGTTTATAAATAGCATTATGAGGAGAATATGATCTAATATTGACTCAAATGATTAATGAGCGTTCCTACTTCCTACATGATTAAAGCTACACTGCTATGTACAGTATCTAAGTTGCTGGGGGATATTGTACTGTAGGCCTACTAAGGGGTTGGATGTGTGCTTAGTGAATTGCATCATGGGAGAAGAAGTAAACTATAATTATGTTCGAAGCAGCAATGTAAAATAACTAATTTGGTTGGAGGAGCCTTCGCAGTTTAGAGGCGTACATAATTTAAGGGACTTTTATAATCTTCCACTGGTAATGATATCACCATAGCTACGTAGCTATCAGAGCTTCAAATGGAAGTTCGTGTGGCTTAAACCTCAGCTGCACATCGCACATTTCAAGAGTCAGGCAACAGTCTTCTCCAGCCAGACAGGCATTGGTGTTGAAACAGATTGCGTGCCTCGTGTCACATCAGATTTATTGCTTGGATATCTTCAGAGTCATATCAACACAATATTCACTCTCTAATAGATAGTTCCAAATTACCATGGTTACTCTACATCTCCTTGTTGTCATGACTGTAATTGGCCTCTGTGGGTAATATAGGAGACTATAAAGGGGTCATTATGATTGATATCTTTTTTACACTAAACCCAATCCAGGAAAGGGGTCATTACGATTGTTTTTTTTGTTTTTTTTACATTAAACCCATTCCAGGAAAGCAGAATCAATCAAAGCAGCTGGAAATGGTGACCATTTTTTCATGTTATATGTGATGAAGTATCCTGTTTTAACTGTTTGCCTTCACTCTGTTGCTGTTCTTCATTTTGGCTGTTGGTGCATTTTGAAAAGCACCTTGTATGCTATGTTCAGTGTCTCACACTGCTGAAGGCCTTCGAGGTAATACATAAACAAAGAGACCCGAGGCTTCCAGCATTCAACAACACAATGCATCATGGTTAAGCTTGTCTACTTACTGATATCTCAAAACAGTTCAATCAAATAACCATGGTCCTTATATATGGATGCATAAGGTACTTCTATGGTAGATGTGCTGACTGTCTCTGTCTCTCTCCAGTGTTCATGTGTTCTATGGTAGATGTACTGACTGTCTCTGTCTCTCTCCAGGGTTCATGAGTTCTATGGTAGATGTACTGACTGTCTCTGTCTCTCTCCAGGGTTCGTGTGTTCTATGGTAGATGTACTGACTGTCTCTGTCTCTCTCCAGGGTTCATGTGTTCTATGGTAGATGTACTGACTGTCTCTGTCTCTCTCCAGGGTTCATGTGTTCTATGGTAGATGTACTGACTGTCTCTGTCTCTCTCCAGGGTTTGTGTGTTCTATGGTAGATGTACTGACTGTCTCTGTCTCTCTGCAGGGTTCATGTGTTCTATGGTAGAGGTACTGACTGTCTCTGTCTCTCTCCAGGGTTCATGTGTTCTATGGTAGATGTACTGACTGTCTCTGTCTCTCTCCAGGGTTCAATGTGTTCTATGGTAGATGTACTGACTGTCTCTGTCTTCTCTCCAGGGTTCAGGTGTTTATGGTAGATGTACTGAGCCTGTCTCTCTCCAGGGTTCATGTGTTTCTATGGTAGATGTACTGACTGTCTCTCTCTCAGGGTTCATGTGTTCTATGGTAGATGTACTGACTGTCTCTGTCTCTCTCCAGGGTTCATGTGTTCTAGTGTAGATGTACTGACTGTCTCTGTCTCTCTCAGGGTTCATGTGTTCTATGGTAGATGTACTGAATGTCTCTCTCCAGGGTTCATGTGTTCTATGGTAGATGTACTGACTGTCTCTGTCTCTCTCCAGGGTTAATGTGTTTCTATGGTAGATGTACTGACTGTCTCTGTCTCTCTCCAGGGTTCAGGTGGAGTTCTATGGTAGATGTACTGACTGTCTGTCTCTTCCAGGGTTCAGGTGGAGTTCTATGGTAGATGTACTGACTGCTCTGTCTCTCTCCAGGTTCAGGTGGAGTTCTATGGTAGATGTGCTGACTGTCTCTGTCTCTCTCTCTCCAGGGTTCATGTGGTGTTCTATGGTAGATGTACTGACTGTCTCTCTCTCTCCAGGGTTCAGGTGTTTATGGTAGATGTACTGACTGTCTCTGTCTCTCTGCAGGGTTCATGTGGTGTTCTATGGTAGATGTACTGACTGTCTCTGTCTCTCTCCAGGGTTCATGTGTTCTATGGTAGATGTACTGACTGTCTCTGTCTCTCTCCAGGGTTCATGTGTTCTATGGTAGATGTACTGACTGTCTCTGTCTCTCTGCAGGGTTCATGAGTTCTATGGTAGATGTACTGACTGTCTCTGTCTCTCTCCAGGGTTCATTGTTCTATGGTAGATGTACTGACTGTCTCTGTCTCTCTCCAGGGAATGTGTTCTATGGTAGATGTACTGACTGTCTCTGTCTCTCTCCAGGGTTAATGTGTTCTATGGAAGATGTACTGACTGTCTCTGTCTCTCCAGGGTTCATGTGTTCTATGGTAGATGTACTGACTGTCTCTGTCCTCTCTCAGGGTTATGTGTTCTATGGTAGATGTACTGACTGTCTCTGTCTCTCTCCAGGGTTCATGTGTTCTATGGTAGATGTACTGACTGTCTCTGTCTCTCTCTCCAGGGTTCATGTGTTCTATGGTAGATGTACTGACTGTCTCTGTCTCTCTCCAGGGTTCATGTGTTCTATGGTAGATGTACTGACTCTCTCTGTCTCTCTCCAGGGTTATGTGTTCTATGGTAGATGTACTGACTGTCTCTGTCTCTTCCAGGGTTCATGTGTTCTATGGTAGATGTACTGACTGTCTCTCTCCAGGGTTCATGTGTTCTATGGTAGATGTACTGACTGTCTCTGTCTTCTCTCCAGGGTTCAGGTGTTCTATGGTAGATGTACTGACTGTCTGTCTCTCTCCAGGATCATGTTTCTATGGTAGATGTACTGACTGTCTCTGTCTCTCTCCAGGGTTCATGTGTTCTATGGTAGATGTACTGACTGTCTCTGTCTCTCTCCAGGGTTCAGGTGGAGTTCTATGTGAATGAAAACACCTTCAAGGAGAGGCTCAAGCTGTTCTTCATCAAAAACCAAAGGTCAAGTAAGTAGAGCACAGAGAAGTTTGGACTTTATTACTGTCTCATGTAACACAACAGAACTAGGAAGTCATAAAGGTCCTCCTAATGCAGGGTAATACAGTAACGAAAGTCATTAAGGTCTATTGCAGATCCAATTTCAGCTCCTGTCTGTCTTTAATTAGTTGTCTTGACGCATGGTGCTGTGTCTCAGGTCTGCACACCATGCTGCTGTGAAGAGGACAATGCTTTAGGTCTTTTGTTAACGGATAGGGTATTATAATTTCTTATTAGGACTTAAGGCATGGATACAGCCAGGGTGGGATTTCTCCTGCATTCTGAAAAAGACATTGGAACTGTCCAACTTGCCACCCACAATGCATCATGTCTACAGTCTCTCTGTGTGTTTGTGTTTGTAAATGTGTGTGTGTGCCTGTGTGTGTGCCTGTGTGTGTGCCTGTGTGTGTACGTGCGTGTGTGTGTGTTTGTGTGTGTGTGTGTGTGTTTTCGTGTGCTGTGTGTGTTTTTACATGTGTGTGTATTTGTGTGTGTGCGTGCGTGTTTGTGTGTTTGTGTTTGTGTTTTTACATATGTGTGTGTTTGTGTGTGTGCGTGCGTGTGTAGTGGCTGCAGTATGTTGTTAGTGCTTCCTATGTGCTTGTCAATATCTCTGAACAACTTCCCATCAGTTACAGAGAAAACATTAGGGCCAAATATAAAGGCCAACCCAACTCTATAGAGCTTCCTGCTGAGTCAGATTGTTTTGGCCCCTGTACAATTCAAACCCATTGTGAAGCGTTTGATGTGGGTGTTTTTCTTGTAACTGTGTCACTGCTGTGTTAATACTGCAAAGAGATGAAAGCTTGGTTGATTGAAACGTGAACAGTCTTTAAGGCAGCTGGCGCCACCCTCTGACTGACATGTGTATCTGCAGTCAGGTAAGTTGTGGCGGTGTATATTTGCGTGTGTGATGTGTGTGTGTGTGTGTGTGTGTGTGTGTGTGTGTGTGTGTGTGTGTGTGTGTGTGTGTGTGTGTGTGTGTGTGTGTGTGTGTGTGTGTGTGTGTGTGTGTGTGTGTGTGTGTGTGTGTGTGTTGAGCCTTGTGCACAAGGCTGTGTTGTTGTAATTGGCTTTACTGACAGCATGCCGTGTTATTGGGTCTTAATCCTTATATATAACAATAAGCCGTCCTCTATTCCACTGCTTTATATACCTGCCACAACATACAGCATCTCCCCCCACAGGGTGTTCATATCGTTGTGGATCTGAACGTTGCTGTTCACCCTGTCAAAGCAGACCTGTGACATGTTGCTGCTGTGAGCTGTGTGTGAAAGTGAAAGGGAAGGGAAGGGGGATACCTGGTCAGCTGCACAACTGAATGCATTCAACCAAAATAGGTCTTCCGTATTTAACCCCAAGCCCTCTTGTATCAGAGACATCAGTTGTGACGGTCTGCCAGACCGGCATGAAGCCTGATAGTCACGGCACTGTGGCATAGCCAGACATAGTCACTTTAGACCTGGCAGAGCAGCAACACCCTGGAACAACACCATGACAACTTAAACAGGTAGGGTTGTGGTAAGGAGAGATGTCTGGTGTAGGGTAGAGACACCAGTTCTGAGTAGAGATGTCTGGTGTAGGGTAGAGACACCAGTTCTGAGGAAGATGTCTGGTGTACGGTAGAGACACCAGTTCTGAGAGAGATGTCTGGTGTAGGGTAGAAACACCAGTTCTGAGTAGAGATGTCTGGTGTAGGGTAGAGACACCAGTTCTGAGTAGAGATGTCTGGTGTAGGGTAGAGACACCAGTTCTGAGAGAGATGTCTGGTGTAGGGTAGAGACACCAGTTCTGAGTAGAGATGTCTGGTGTAGGGTAGAGACACCAGTTCTGAGTAGAATGTCTGTGTAGGGTAGAGACACCAGTTCTGAGGAGAGATGTCTGGTGTAGGGTAGAGACACCAGTTCTGAGTAGAGATGTCTGGGTAGGGTAGAGACACCAGTTCTGAGTAGAGATGTCTGGTGTAGGGTAAGAGACACCAGTTCTGAGTAGAGATGTCTGGTGTAGGGTAGAGACACCAGTTCTGAGAGAGATGTCCTGGTGTAGGGTAGAGACACCAGTTTGAGTAGAGATGTCTGGTGTAGGGTAGAGACACCAGTTCTGAGTAGAGATGTCTGGTGTAGGGTAGAGACACCAGTTCTGAGTAGAGATGTCTGGTGTAGGGTAGAGACACCAGTTCTGAGTAGAGATGTTCTGGTGTAGGGTAGAGACACCAGTTCTGAGTAGAGATGTCTGGTGTAGGGTAGAGACACAGTTCTGAGAGAGATGTCTGTGTAGGGTAGAGACACCAGTTTCGAGTAGAGATGTCGTGAGGGTAGAGACACCAGTTCTGGAGTAGAGATGTCTGGTGTAGGGTAGAGACACCAGTTCTGAGTAGAGATGTCTGGTGTAGGTAGAGACACCAGTTCTGAGTAGAGATGTCTGGTGTAGGGTAGAACACCATTCTGAGTAGAGATGTCTGGTGTAGGTAGAGACACCAGTTCTAGAGAGAGGTCTGGTGTAGGGTAGAGACACCAGTTCTGAGAGAGATGTCTTGTAGGGTAGAGACACCAGTTCTGAGTAGAGATGTCTGGTGTTAGGGTAGAGACACAGTTCTGAGTAGAGATGTCCGGTGTAGGGTAGAGACACCAGTTCTGAGTAGAGATGTCTGGTGTAGGGTAGAGACACCAGTTCTGAGTAGAGATGTCTGGTGTAGGGTAGAGACACCAGTTCTGAGTAGAGATGTCCGGTGTAGGGTAGAGACACCAGTTCTGAGTAGAGATGTTGGTGTAGGGTAGAGACACCAGTTCTGAGTAGAGATGTCCTGTGTAGGGTAGAGACACCAGTTCTGAGGAGAGATGTCGTGTAGGTAGAGCACCAGTTCTGAGTAGAGATGTCTGGTGTAGGGTAGAGACACCAGTTCTGAGGAGAGATGTCGTGTAGGGTAGAGACACCAGTTCTGAGTAGAGATGTCTGGTGTAGGGTAGAGACACCAGTTCTGAGTAGAGATGTCTGGTGTAGGGTAGAGACACCAGTTCTGAGGAGAGATGTCTGGTGTAGGGTAGAGACACCAGTTCTGAGTAGAGATGTCGTGTAGGTAGAGACACCAGTTCTGAGTAGAGATGTCCGTGTAGGGTAGAGACACCAGTTCTGAGTAGAGATGTCCAGTGTGGTAGAGACACCAGTTCTGAGTAGAGATGTCTGGTGTAGGGGAAGACACCAGTTCTGAGAGAGATGTCTGGTGTAGGGTAGAGACACCAGTTCTGAGTAGAGATGCTCTGGTGTAGGGGAGAGACACCAGTTCTGAGGAGAGATGTCTGGTGTAGGGTAGAGACACCAGTTCTGAGTAGAGATGTCTGGTAGGGTAGAGACACCAGTTCTGAGTAGAGATGTCTGTGTAGGGTAGAGACACCAGTTCTGAGTAGAGATGTCTGGTGTAGGGTAGAGACACCAGTTCTGAGTAGAGATGTCTGGTGTAGGGTAGAGACACCAGTTCTGAGTAGAGATGCTGGTGTAGGGAGAGACACCAGTTCTGAGTAGAGATGTCGGTGTCGTGTCTTTGCTATCGTTAAATTGAAACTTATAGTTTTTATCAAAAGATTCCTGTAATTAGGGATTACTCGATCAACTGAGTAAAAACGTAACTAATTAACTATGAATTTGGGAGCACCAGGGAAAGTAGTCAGATTACAAAGTTATAATTTCCCAATATAACCTTTCAGATATTTCATATCTGATCAATAGTCTTCTAATTAATGATTTATTTACTTTACCTCACGTTAGTCTCATTCCAAACGTCGTAAATTGTTGATTATCTGCAAGAACCCAGTCTTCACTATGAGTCATCCATACATCAATTGTCTTAATACATTTATTTATTACTAACAATTAATTCACAGAAATGCATAAACAAACAAACAAACTTAAAAAGGGTTACATGAAATGGGAGAAATATGCCCTAGTGGCTGAACCGGCATGGCGGCTCGTATAGACAAAGGGAGAATGGGGGTCGATTCAGAAGTCACTACAGAGTATACTCTTTAAACAATTGACTGCTAATCCTTACAATGAACGCTCACTCATTCGGGAACTATTGCAATCAATAATATATATTTACGCTCGTGTGTGTCGTCTTGATCGTTGGAGAGAAGTTAGTTTTCTGTTGGAGTGAAGTTAGTTTCTGTTGGAGTTCCTTCTGTCTCTCGGTTATTGTGGATAGTTCAGTGACATTCGTTATAGAATGGATGTTTCGGCGGTTGTCTTTCTTCGCGTTCAATGATACCGAATTCCTAGCTGCAGTAGTAGTCAATATCAAAGACTTGTTCTTATTCGGCTAAGAGTTTAACCACGTGGTATGGTTAAAGATTCCAGCATTGTACTTAACCTTCGTTCTCCCATAGAGAAAACATGGTCTCCTGGTAATTTCTCAGAGTTGACTTTTATTCAGATAGCAGGAAGGGGCTGTCCTTGGATGTCTGACCCCCTGGCTCAGGGGCGGGTCCTCGGGTTTAGTTCAAATCAAAAAGGGATTTGTATTTTTCTTCATTAAACAGTCCAAAATCATATTACACAATTATACAAACAGTATCATACTCATTCATTTTATACACAAAACAGATGTAAACCTCATATCTGAGGTTTATTATATAAACAGCGGTTATGGTAATGTAGTCCCACAGTCTCTCATGAGTTTCCCACATGGGGACAAAACGGACATGTTAATAGCTGGACTCTCCACCGATCTTTTATACTTTTGCAGGAATATGAAATATGTTCGTACCTCAAGTTCTGTGAGGTGGAAGAGAATTCCTTTGTCCTGAAAGTTACCCTCTCTCTTAATACTGTTTGGCCATGAGGAGATTCTCAGGAATTTACGACGTCTCTCTGTGATCACCGCATGGGTTTGTGGTAGGAAGGGAGAGGCAGGGAGAGGGGGATGGGGTTTGCAATACCCAAGCAGGCAACGTCATGACACGGTGTAGGGTAGAGACACCAGTTTCTGAGTAGAGATGTCTGGTGTAGGGTAGAGACACCAGTTCTGAGTAGAGATGTCTCAGTGTAGGGTAGAGACACCAGTTCTGAGTAGAGATGTCTGGTGGTAGGGTAGAGACACCAGTTCTGAGTAGAGATGTCTAGTGTAGGGTAGAGACACCAGTTCTGAGTAGAGATGTCTGGTGTAGGGTAGAGACACCAGTTCTGAGTAGAGATGTTCTGGTGTAGGGTAGAGACACCAGTTCTGAGTAGAGATGTCTGGTGTAGGGGTAGAGACACCAGTTCTTGAGTAGGATGTCTGTGTAGAGGTAGAGACACCAGTTCTGAGTAGGATAGTCTGGTGTAGGGTAGAGACAACCAGTCTGAGAGAGATGTCTGGTGTAGGGTAGAGACACCAGTTCTGAGTAGAGATCTGGTTTGTAGGGTAGAGACACCAGTTCTGAGTAGAGATAGTGTGTAGGGTAGAGACACCAGTTCTGAAGTAGAGCATGTCCGGTGTAGGGTAGAGACACCAGTTCTGAGTAGAGATGTCGGTGTAGGGTAGAGACACCAGTCTGAGTACGAGATGTCCGTGTAGGGTAGAGAGACCAGTTTGAGTAGAGATTGCTGTGTCGTTCTTTTGCTATCGTTAAATTGAAGACTTATAGTTTTATCAAAGATTCCTGTATTAGGGATTACTGTATCTGAAGATAATAACGTAACTAATTAACTATGAATTTGGGAGCACCAGGGAAAGTAGTCAGATTACAAAGTTATAATTTCCCAATATAACCTTTCAGATATTTTCATATCTGATCAATAGTCTTCTAATAATATGTTATTTACTTTACCTCACGTTAGTCTCATTCCAAACGTCGTAAATTGTTGATTATCTGCACGAACCCAGTCTTCACTATGAGTCATCCATACATCAATTGTCTTAAATCATTTATTTATTACTAACTAATAATTCACAGAAATGCATAAACAACAAACAAACTTAAAAAGGGTTACATGAAATGGAGAAATATGCCCTAGTGGCTGAACCGGCATGGCGGCTCATTAGACAAAAGGGAGAATGGGGGGTCGATTCAGAAGTCACTACAGAGTATACTCTTTATAACAATTGACATGCTAATCCTTACACATGAACGCTCACTCATTCGGAACTATTGCAATCAATATATATATATTTACGCTCGGTGTGTGTCGTCTTGATCGTTGGAGAGAAGTTAGTTTCTGTTGGAGTGAGTTAGATGTTCTGTTGGAGTTCCTTCTGTCTCGGTTATTGTGGATAGTTCAGTGACATTCGTTATAGAATGGATGTTTCGCGGTTGTCTTTCTTCGCGTTCAATGATACCGAATTCCTAGCTGCAGACTAGTAGTCAATATCAAAGACTTGTTCTTATTCGGCTAAGAGTTTAACCACGTGGTATTGTGTTAAAGACATTCAGACTTTATAACCTTCGTTCTCCCCATGGAGAGAAAACATGGTCTCCTGGTAATTCTCCAGAGTTGACTTTTATTCAGATAGCAGGAGGGGCTGTCCTTGGATGTCTGACCCAACTGGCTCAGGGCGGGTCTCGGTGTTAGTTCAAATCAAAAAGGGATTTGTATTTTTCTCATTAAACAGTCCAAAATCATATTACACAATTATACAAACAGATATCCATATCATTCTTTTATACAACAAACAGATGTAAACCTCATATCTGAGGTTATTATATAACAGCGGTATGGTAATGTAGTCCCACAGTCTCTCTCTCATGAGTTTCCCAACATGGGACAAACGGACATGTCAATAGCTGGACTCTCCACCGATCTTTTATACTTTTGCAGGAATATGAAATATGTTCGTACCTCAAGTTCTGTGAGGTGGAAGAGAATTCCTTTGTCCTGAAAGTTACCCTCTCTCTTAATACTGTTTGGCCATGAGGAGATTCTCAGGAATTTACGACGTCTCTCTGTGATCACCGCATGGGTTTGTGGTAGGAAAGGGAGAGGCAGGGAGAGGGGGATGGGGTTTGCAACACCAGCAAGGCAACGTCATGACACAGTGTAGGGTAGAGACACCAGTTCTGAGTAGAGATGTCTGGGTAGTGGTTAGAGACACCAGTTCGAGTAGAGATGTCCGGTGTAGGGTAGAGACACCAGTCTGAGTAGAGATGTCTGGAGTAGAGGTAGAGACACCAGTTCTGAGTAGAGATGTCGGTGTAGGTAAGAGACACCAGTTCTGAGGAGAGATGTCTGGTGAGCGGTAGAGACACCAGTTCTGAGAGGATGTCTGGGTAGTAGCCAGTTGGTGAGATGCGTAGGGAGACACCAGTTCTGAGTAGAGATGTCCAGTGTAGGGTAGAGCACCAGTTCTGAGTAGAGATGTCTGGTGTAGGGTAGAGAACACCAGTTCTGAGTAGAGATGTCCAGTGTAGGGTAGAGACACCAGTTCTGAGTAGAGATGTCCAGGTGTAGGGTAGAGACACCCAGTTCTGAGTAGAGATGTCCAGTAGTAGGTAGAGACACCAGTTCTGAGTAGAGATGCTTACCAGGTAGGGGTGAGAGACACAGTTCTGAGGAGAGATGTCCAGGTGTAGGGTAGAGACACCAGTTCTGAGTAGAGATGTCGGTGTAGGGTAGAGACACCAGTTCTGAGTAGAGATGTCCAGTGTAGGGTAGAGACACCAGTTCTGAGTAGAGATGTCCAGTGTAGTGGTAGAGACACCAGTTCTGAGTAGAGATGTTCTGGTTGTAAGGGTATAGACACCAGTTCTGAGTAGAGATGTCTGGTGTAGGGTAGAGACACCAGTTCTGAGTAGAATGTCTGGTGTAGGGTAGAGACACCAGTTCTGTGAGTAGAGATGTCTGGTGTTAGGGTAGAGAACACCAGTTCTGAGTAGAGATGTCTGGTTAGGTAGAGACACCAGTTCTGAGTGAGAGATTTCTGGTGTAGTGGATGAGACACCAGTTCTGAGTAGAGATGTCCGGTGTAGGGTAGAGACACCGTTGTCTGAGTAGAGAATCCAGTCTATAGGCTCGAAGAACACCAGTTGCTGAGTAGAGATGTCTGGTGTAGGGTAGAGACACCAGTTCTGTGAGAGTCTGGTCTGTAGTGCAATTCAGGAGTTCATGAGTAGAGAGTTGTCCCGTGTAGGGTAGAGACACCAGTTCGGTGAGGACGAGATGTTCTGGCTGTGTAGGTAGAGACACCAGTTCTGAGTAGAGATGTCTGGTTGTGCTGAGAGGACACCCAGTTCTGAGGAGATGAATGTCCAGTGTAGGTAGAACACTACCAAGTCTGAAGTAGAGCATAATGTACTGGTGTAGGGTAGAGATCACCAGTTTTGGACGATGTCCAGTTAGGGTAGGAACCATTGAGTAGAGATGAGTTAGGACAGACACCAGTTTCCTGAGTAGAATGGTCCAGTGTAGGTAGAGACACAGTTCGAGAGACAGAGGCAAACACCAGTTCTGAGGAGGAGAGATTGTCTAAGGTAACGGGTAGAGACACCACGTTTCTGAAGGACCGAAGAGAGTTCCACAGTGTAGGGTAGAGGACCACCAGTTCTGAAGGAGAGCATGGTCTGTGGTGTAAGGTAGAGACACCAGTTGCTGAGAGAGAGATGTCCGGTGGCTAGGGTAGAGACATCCAGTCCTGAGGAAGATGTCTGGTGTGTTAGGGTGACCGAAGACACCAGTTCTGAGGGAGAGATGTTCTGGTGTAGGAGGAAACCACCAGTTCTGAGGAGAAGATGTCTGGTTTAGGGTAGGTAAGAGACACCAGTTCTGAGTAGAGATGTCCAGTGAGAGGTAGAGACACCAGTTCGTGAGTAGGAGATGTCTGGTGTAGGTGATAGAGACACCAGGTTCTGAGTGAGAGATGTCCAGTTGTAGGGCTAGAGACACCAGTTCTGAGTTAGAGATGTCCAGTTGCTAGGGTTAGAACACCGTTCTGAGGAGAGATGTCTGGTGTAGGGTAGAGGACACCAGTTCTGAGTTAGAGATGTCCAGTGTAGGGGAGAGAGACATCCAGTTCTGAGGAGAGATTCATGGTGTAGGTAGAGGAACCCAGTTGACTGAGTCAGAGATGGTCTGGGTTGTAGGGTAGAGTACACCAGTTCTGAGTAGCAGAATTGTCTGGTGTGTAGGGTAATACACCAGTTCTGAGTAGAGTGATGCTAATTTACCTGTCAGACTCACTAGCCCGCTCATTTCATTGGTCTGCGATAAGTTCAGTTTCTGGGCAGTTAAAAACAAACTTTCTAGACATTCCCATACCAATGTGTCTTGCATTACAAAAACATGAGAGCAAACATTAGCCAGATTTACTCATATGAGCCTGATTAAATAAATCAGCACAAATTCAGTTACTCTTTACTTTACCATGGTATGTTATTCCTTCCCATAAGCTTTATTTGACCTTTGTCAACTATAATTGTTCAATTCCCTCTGGGAAACAGGTTAAGATTTACTCCCAATGTAATTACTTAGTAAATCTGGCCTTTAGTGTTCTCTATTGCGTTTGTTTCCATGCAGGCCTGAGGATCCGTCTGTTTAACTTCTCCTTGAAGCTGTTGACGTGTGCCCTATACGTCCTCAGAGTGTCTCTGGACGACCCCGAACAGGTCACTGGTGTATGGTGAGTAACTGCTAATTTAACCTCCTGATAAAGTCCTGTTATTTCATGTCTTACTAGTGACCGTAGCATTTGTTAAACTGTGATTTCTAATTTGGGTGTTTGAGATTGAGGGCAGAATAAGCACATCAGCATCTCGTATTAGAATATGGACAAAAATATGGAAATAAAACATTTCTCTGATATATTGATATATACTGAACAAAAATATAAACGCAATATGAAACAATTTCAAAGATTTTACTGAGTTACAATTCATATAAGGAAATCGGTCTGAAATAAATAAATAAAATAAATATAAAATAAATAAATTAGGCCTAATCTATGGATTTCACATGATTGGGCAGGGGCACAGCCATGGGTGGGCCTGGGAGGGCACAGGGAGGGCACAACTCATCAGAATGAGTTTTGAGGGCTTTATTACAGACAGAAATACTCCTCAGCACCCACCATCCCCCTCCTCAGACGATCYCACAGGTAAAGAAGCCGGATGTGGAAGTTATAGGCTGGCGTGGTTACACGTGGTCTGTGGTTGTGAGACCAGTCGGATGTACTGCCAAATTCTCTAAAACCATGTTAGAGGTGGCTTATGGTRGAGTGTCACGTTCTTGAAAATGATCGGACCAAGGCGCAGCGTGAATTGAGTTCCACATCTTTRATTACAAAGTGAAACTAGAAACAAAATAACAAAACTTACAAAGACCGTGACGACGTAGTGCTCAAACACACTAACACAAACAATATCCCACAAATGCAGGTGGGGAAAAAGCCTACCTAATTGGGAACCACACAAACCATCAACCTAGAAATCTATAAACTAGATAACTCCCCCAGTCACGCTCTGACCTAAACACCATAGAGAACCGAGGGCTCTCTATGGTCAGGGCGTGACATAGAGAAATTAACATTCTCTGGCAAATTCTCTGGCAACAGCTCTGTTAGATAGTCATGCAGTCAGCATTCCAATTSCACGCTCCCTCAGAACTTGAGACATCTGTGGCATTGTGTTGTATGACAAAACTGCACATTTTAATGTCCCCAGCACAAGGTGCACCTGTGTAATGATCATGCTGTTTAATCAGCTTCTTGATGTGCCACACCTGTGGATGGATTACCTTAACAAAGGAAAAATGCTCACYAACAGGAATGTAAACAAATGTGTGCACAACATTTTAGAGAAATATGCTTTTTGTGCCAATGGAATATTTCTGGGTTATTTTATTTTAGCTCATGAAAGATGGGACCAACACTTTACATGTTGCGTTGATATTTTTGTTCAGTAGTCAGATCAATTCTAAAAAGATGGTATCTATTCAGKTATTGTATGAGTCAGAGAATCTACCTCTAACTTTTACCCAAAGTTGAAAATAAAATTGTATTTGGTCAAGATAAGATAGATCCAGAGTTTGGAATTAATTTTGTATCTGTCTGAGACACCAAAGGCTTTAAAGAGCAGTGGCGATGGTGAAGGGGCATTCTCTCTCAGTGTAGTGATATGGAAGCAGCATATGGATTTTATTGTATACACTGCCACCGGCAGCTCTTAAAGAAATTGTCCCTCTGCCTCCCGTCCGTCACCATGGCAACATGCAGAGTGAGGGAAGGTGCCTATTAGCCACAGGGTATATATTTCACCACACATTCTGTCTGAACGACTTCCCTTTGCTATGGATTTCCTCTGCAGTGTGAACTGTCAGAACCGAACAAGCACCACAGCAGAATCTACAGAAAGCACAGAAATCAACTGGTGAGTTATGAGGGTCTAACATTGACGTGCTGTCCCGGGCTTCGAATGTGTTTTTGATTGT
Organism: Salvelinus sp. IW2-2015; assembly: GCF_002910315.2. Classification (NCBI taxonomy): domain Eukaryota; kingdom Metazoa; phylum Chordata; class Actinopteri; order Salmoniformes; family Salmonidae; genus Salvelinus; species Salvelinus sp. IW2-2015. The sequence continues at coordinate 34,662,831 of NC_036872.1, read as the reverse complement.
GTTCATCTCATAGCTATCAGGTGGTGTTTGAAATGACTCTTGTCTAACCCATACAGTGTGATTCATCATCAATAACACTGTTTTGTCTTTTGAAAGGGAGTTGTTAATCTCATAGCTATCTTGTGTTATTTGGAATCATCTTTGTCAAATAATCAATATATAGAGTATAATCAATATCATTGTTTTGTCTTGTGAAAGGGATTTGATTTTCTGGGTGAACAGAAGGGTTCCTGTATGGGCGATACAGGTAAAAGAAGACTGAGATTCACTAACACTGCTTTGGTAATACAGTACTGGCTTCTCAAGTCTTCCATTCAACAGTAGCCACTATGGGTCAAACTCACAAGTGAACATTTCATTGACAATCTCCCCCTTCCCCTGTGGCCAATACATTAGAAAAACAAGACATCTAAACACTCACAGCATCCCATATGAAAATATTTGACAACAGAAGACACTTTACAGCACATATTTTCCCCAGTGATATGTAGATTGCCTGAGAGGTTATGTGGCCAGATTGCAGCCCTGGTAATGTGTGTGCCTCCACTCTGCTCTGCTCCAGGTGATCGTGGCCTTAATCAGTTTCCTGGAAGCGATGCTCCTTACATATCTCAGCTACAAAGTAAGACACCTCAACTCTACTCCTTTCACACTGATCACAGAAAAAAATCTACGCCACAAAGGAAGTCATTTCATTCATTCTATCAGGCAGAGTCGTGTGGCGTGTCTGTGTGAGATTGCAATTAATTGGCGAACTTTCTGGCATATGGTTTAACCGCGAGCYTCAGCTCTAGCCTGAGCCAGAAGAACAGGTCATTAATACACTTTACAAATGAATAAAAGATGAGGTGTCCGTCCTACTTTTTTCTTTAAATTGGGCTCTTTCCTTAAATAACTMATTAGTGCTGCAGTGCTACTTCCCTTTGATTAATTAGGCTGTTTTACTTTTACTTTAGGAAGACAGTGTGTTTTTTGTTTTGCTTCGTTTTGGCAGATCCCCAATTGTTTTAACGAATCCTGTCATTATGTTCTSGCCTGCCTGGAGCGCCAGATGGGCGGGATTTTCAGAATTAGTTCCATTGTGCCAGGCACACTTAGAACCGAGGTCTGATTATTCCAACAATATTGACCTCGTTTTTGGGGGATTCGTATCATATCACTATCATTGTAATTAGTCCGCAGACTAATTACAATGAGCCAGTAGCTTATTACCTTGACTCACACAGTTTCTCTTTTTCAGGGGAATATCTGGGAGCAGATGTTCCAGATCTCCTTCATCCTGGAGATGATCAATACCGTGCCGTTTATAATCACTGTGAGTCTTCTTCCACCTGATCTCACACACACACACACACACACACACACACACACACACACACACACACACACACACACACACACACACACACACACACACACACACACACACACACACACACACACCTTGTTTTCCATCTGTGCCATATTAAATTATTTCAAATAGTCTAGATACCTTGTAATATGAATGGGCTTCAGGCATGCTGATAATACATTTATATTGGTATTGGAATGGCTCTGGTCTTTGTGAATTCACAGTGTGTGGCGTCCCTCTGACATTCTGTATTCATCAAGCAGCAGGCCCACAACGTCCAACAGAGAAATGTGACAGGATACACCATGAGGAATGTGGTGCTGACAAATAGATTCATTTCAGTGGCTCAAACCATATTCTACAAAGCTAACGAGGCCAATTAGTGAACATCAAATCAAATCAAATTGTTTTTGTCACATGTGCTGAATACAACAGGTGTAGACCTGTCTGTGAAATGCTTACTTACAAGCCCTTAACCAACAATACAGTTCAATAAATAGTGTTAAGAAAATATTTACTAAATAAACTAAAGTAAAAAATAAAATAAAATAAATAGTAACACAATAAAATAACAATACCGAGGCTATATACAGGGGGTACCGGTACTGAGTCAATGTAATTTGCACATGTAGGTAGGGGTAGAGTGACTGCATGGATAATAAAAAGCGAGTAGTAGCAGTGTAAAAACAAAATTTGATGGAATTTGATCAATTGTTCAACAGTCTTATGGCTTGGGGGTAGAAGACAACATATGACTTTTGCAATGTTTATGTTTTATATTATGAGTATAGCTCTAGAGACCTGGGAGTATGGTAATGTGAGACTGTGAGTGGTGAAACCTGATGATGGGAGCGTACACTGCACACTGTGCATATGAATTCATCCAATTGTCTCTTCAGATCTTCTGGCCTCCATTGAGAAACATCTTCATCCCAGTGTTTCTCAACTGCTGGTTAGCCAAGTGTGCCCTGGAGAATATGATTGTGAGTATATGCTATAGCCATAACGCAGCAGTCAAAACTGGACAGAACTGGTTGCAATGATGTCATAATTATGTCGTTTCGTTGGCAGGGAATACATGGGTTCTTCCTATTAAAATGTTCCAGCTCTCAGATKATGCTGTATATAGCCTGCTTGCAGAATAGTTGCTATAGAATAACTTAACTCTGCATTGTGTGGGTGTAGAAGAACCCTGGTAAGAATTCCCTGGTTATGAATAGTCTGTAGATTCCCTGTCAGTTAAAAAAAAAAATGTTTTAGGAAGGCAGACCATCAATGAGTATAGATTTGAGCCAGAGCCTGCATGTATCTGTGTGGACAGATGGTTAGGTCCAGGGCCAAGGAGACCAGTTCTGAGGGGGAGAACAGGTCCAGCCTGAGAGGTTGAAGGGGAGGCTTCAGCCAAAAGAAACATTATCAAGGGACATGGTGGGTGGTAGCTTGAAGAGACTGAAGTGGGGGTTCAGCCAATCAGAAACATTATCAAGGGACATGGTGGGTAGGTAGCTTGAAGAGACTGAAGTGGGGCTTCAGCCAATCAGAAACATTATCAAGGGACATGGTGGGTAGGTAGCTTGAAGAGACTGAAGTGGGGCTTCAGCCAATCAGAAAACATTATCAAGGGGCATGGTGGGTAGGTAGCTTGAAGAGACTGAAGCGGGGCTTCAGCCAATCAGAAACATTAACAAGGTGTGACATGGACCGCATGCTCACTGCTTGTATGCTGTATGAAAGGTTGACCGCATCAGTATCAAAGTAACCAGCAAGGCAGATAGGTTTTAAAGCGAGATAAATAGACAGATAGATGGTGCAGTAGATGGAGCAGACTGACTGACTGACTGACAGACTGACAGACTAACCAGCACAGCAGACCAACTGACTGACCAACCGATTTAACATGAACCCTAACCCTCTTTCTGTATCTCTCCTTCCCTCGCTCTGCTTCTATCCCTCCCCCCTCTTTATCCTCAGAATGATCTCCATCGTGCCATTCAGAGGACCCACTCGGCCATGTTCAACCAGGTTCTCATCCTCATCTGCACCCTACTCTGTCTGGTCTTCACTGGGTATGTGTCCTCTGATCTCAGCCTCTCTTCCCTGGAGCTCCCTAAATCTGGGCCCATGGGCTGCAACTCATTCCACAAAGCTGTTCCCTGCCATCTGCCCTTTTTCATTCCCACTCGCAGATCTGATAGAATCTGGTTAAGGGTAAGCAACATTGAAAAAGGGAGGTGGACTTGGTTGTAATGACAACATCAACAACCAGCTTGGCCCACAGATAGTTTTCTCATGCCCAGTTGTTTCAGATCTGTGAAGGGGAGTGAACAAGGGCATCTAGGAGGAAACAACTTTCTGGAATGAAATAYASCCCCTGATCTCCCCCCTTCATCCCTGGTGCTCCCTGGGACCCTCTCCTCCATCCACTGACATCTTGACTCCTCATTATCCAATACAGGAAATTAACTGAGGAAGTCAGGCAGAACAGAGAGCAGAATCAATGGTGTGATTCTCACTGATTCAACAGGTCAGAGCAGAAGTGTTGTGGTGCATCGATCGCTGGGAATGTAGGGTTTTGATCCTTAATCTGCCAGGCTGAATTTCAATGTGGATAGTATATGTATGTCAAACTGTCTGTTTAAATATCACAAGTGATGAGATCAGTAGGACTCAGGGCAAGTTGTAACAGTAAGTTAGGTTACATTGGATCATCATCATGTATAATTCACCTTTCTCTTAGACTTTTTAATTTTATTTCACCTTTATTTAACTAGGCAAGTAAGTTAAGAACAAATTATTTTTTACAATGCCGGCCTACACCGGCCAAACCCAGACGATGCTGGACCAATTGTGCGACGCCCTATGGGACTCCCAGTCACAGCCGGTTGTGATACAGCCTRGATTCAAACCAGGGTGTCTGTAGTGACGCCTCAAGCACTGAGATTCAGTGCCTTAGACCGCTGTGCCACTCGGGAGCCATTGATCATTCAATGTGTCCATGTTTTAATTGAACCTTATTCAAATAAGCTCACTGCTCTTTCCTCATGCATACAGATATCAGATCTTCCTCACAGGAGGAAAATAATCCTGCTGCAGGAGGATTTGAATAAATATTTTAAAAGTATAATCACAGCAGTGTTTGTAGGCTATACAATGCAGTAGCGTACCTAGGGGGCTATGGTTCGGGGAAGGCTCCGCTAACCAACCGACCTCATACCATCCAGTATTCTCAAGGCTTGCTAGAGCATTGTGACCTGACATAKTGCAGTGKTCTGAGCAGCAAGCTTCAGTGCTGAGTATCAGAAGTTCACGCCTGGTTCTGGGCARTCATTTTAACACTTYGTRTGAAAGGAAACTAATGTTGGTRTAGCCTACTGACTCTTATCATTCTATTCGTTCCCTATTTAAGTTACCCAACAGTGTCTGATATGGTCATTTCTTATCAAGATCTGGGGTAAAATAACCCTGGACTGTCCATATTTGAAATGTGTAACTACATCAAGTCTATCTGGGGATTGAGTTATTTGTGCCAGAAGGCCCGTGGGCCRGAATCAAACCCACGCCGACACAGTAGGCCTATATTTTCGCACTGAAGGCAGCAGCCCTAACTGCTAGACCACCCCAGGCCACAATTRAACTACATTTTGACAGKTCATTCGTAACTTTAAGATACACTTGACACTGTATATGAAACGACGGTTGTTGATRTGTATGGCTGTGTTTCAGATAGATTTTATACGTTTGAATGTTGCAGTATTAGGAGCTAGCTAGGGTTAGCGTTTGAGCGAGCGAGAGAGAACATAATTTTGATAGCAAACCCTGATCCCAATGACTCGACTGCCCCCGCATGGAGAGAAAGAGAAMTGTTCATTTTCAGCCACGCACAGAGCTCATTTAGAATTGCATCTGGAAAATTCCCTGTGACAAAAGGATCGACCAAGTTAAGATCCGACATCTGAAGCTCTGAGTTCCGGCATTATAGTGGTTCTCCATAATGCAAAATCAGCAACGTACGATGTCAATCGTCTATGCTCGCGAGACTACCTTGTGCAAAATGTCACCCCTAAATGTGAAATCCCTCTATTCCTTCCAGGGCGTGTGGTATCCAGCATCTTGAGAGAGCATCCAATCAGAACCTGACTCTGTTCAACTCTCTGTATTTCTGCATCGTCACCTTCTCTACCGTGGGCTACGGTGACGTCACACCTCATATCTGGCCCTCTCAGCTGCTGGTGGTTATTCTCATCTGTGTGGCTCTCGTGGTCCTCCCGCTACAGGTATGACACTGTATATAACAGTGCTTACACAATAGCCTATTACCACAGCCGTTTTCCAAGGATAATTGAGGCTGAAAAGAATCTCAGACACGTTATCACAAGATTTCATTTGTGTTTGTATTTATTAGGGATCTCCATTAGTTTCCTGCCAAGCAGCAGCTTACTCTTCCTGGGTTTATTATAGATCCATTAATTCCTGCCAAGGCAGCAGCTTACTCTCCTGGTTATTATAGATCTCCATTAATTCCTGCCAAGGCAGCAGCTACTCTTCCTGGGGTTTATTATAGATCTCCATATTCCTGCCAAGGCAGCAGAACTCTTCCTGGGGTTTATATAGATCTCCATTAGTTCCTGCCAAGGCAGCAGCTACTCTTCTGGGTTTATTATAGATCTCGCATTAGTTCCTGCCAAGGCAGCAGCTACTCTTCCTGGGGTTTATTATAGATCTCCATTAGTTCCTGCCAAGGCAGCAGCTACTCTTCCTGGGGTCCAAACGCATTAAGGCACTTACATTACATATAAAACACAAGATAAATCATATAACATTATTACACCACTACATATCTACAATACAAAAGGTATAATACCACCATACAACAATATTACAAAGAACGTGTGTGTAGAGTGTGGGTGCTAGCGTGTGTGTGCGTATGCGTGTGTCTGTTCCTGTGTGTGTCTCTTCACAGTCGCTGCTGTTCCATAAGGTGTATTTTTATCTTTTTTTATCTGAGTCTACTGCTTCCCCAGTTACCTGATATGGAATAGAATTCCATACTCTMGGTAGTACTGTGTGCCTCCCATAGTCTGTTCTGGACTAGAAAGGTCGGGGCGGCAGGTAGCCTCGTGGTTAGAGCGTTGGACTAGTATCCGAAAGGTTGCAAGATCGAATCCCCGAGCTGACAAGGTWAAYATGTGTTGTTCTGCCCCTGAACAAGGCAGTTAACCCACTGTTCCTAGGCTGTCATTGAATATAAGAATTTGTTCTTAACTGACTTGCCTAGTTAAATAAAGGTTAAAAAAAAGAGTGGCCTGATGAGAAGTGTTTTGAAATGATAGATGTATACCTGTAGTAGTAACCAGTCATGAAGTAGCATCCTCAATGCTAAGACTGCTTGAACAAACAGACGTAGACGTCAGGTGTAAACAATGCCAACGTATGACGGCAAACACTTTCTGAGAATGAACATAATTTGCTTGTCATGCTCCGACCTCATATGCACCGTCCATCGTCAGTAATGAGAACACAACTCAAAGCTTTGTTCTCGCTGAGAGTGAGGCACAACAACACCTTGTTAGTTATCCTCCTATATCTTCGTTCCATCAGCAGCCCTCCTCATTAAACCGTTTTATACAGTATGTGGACTAAATGCCCACAGTATAAATTAACTGATGAATAGAATCCATAGAAATCCATTTGATGAACCTTCCTGCAGCATCAGCAGTTTAACTCCCTACTCTGTCACCCTTCTCTTTCTGTCACCCTTCTCTTTCTGTCACCTTCCCCACTCTCTCACCCTTCTCTTTCTGTCACCTTCCTAACTCTGTCACCCTCCTAACTCTGTCACCCTCCTAACATGTTATGCCGTAAGTGTATTACAAAGCGTACAGTAGGTTGTTGTAACCTCAAATATGTGTGTGTGTGTGTGTGTGTGTGCGTGTGTGTGCGTCAGTTTGAGGAGTTGGCCTATCTGTGGATGGAGCGTCAGAAGTCAGGAGGGAACTACAGCAGACACCGTGCCCAGACAGAAAAACACGCCGTCCTGTGTGTCAGCTCTCTGAAGATAGACTTGCTCATGGACTTCCTCAATGAGTTCTACGCTCATCCTAGATTACAGGTTGGTCTACAGGAATAGAAGAAGGCAATGTTATTTGGTACGTCTCTACAGTAATTGAGGAAGGCTATGATATTGGTAGGTCTCTACAGGAATAGAGGAAGGCTATGATCTTGGTAGGTCTCTACAGGAATAGAGGAAGGCTATGATATTTGGTAGGTCTCTACAGGAATTGAGGAAGGCTATGATATTTGGTAGGTCTCTACAGGAATAGAGGAAGGCTATGATATTGGTAGGTCTCTACAGGAATAGAGGAAGGCTATGATATTTGGTAGGTCTCTACAGGAATAGAGCCCTTGTTCAGGACTATGTTATTTGGTGTGTACTCCAAAGACAGCGCTAAAGGACAGACCTCAATATTGATGTTTTATTTAGCGCACAAGTCATTTAGACAATCCACTCTGGTTCCTAACAAAATGTGCATTTAGATTGCAAAATATAATAAAATATGCAAACCTTCAGTGTAGATGTTAGGCATCTAACAGGTATCTCTCCTGGTCTCCTGATGTTAGGTATCTAACAGGTATCTACCCTTGCTCTCCTGATGTTAGGTATCTAACAGGTATCTACCCTGCTCTCCTGATGTTAGGCATCTAACAGGTATCTACCACACTCTCCTGATGTTAGGTATCTAACAGGTATCTACCACACTCTCCTGATGTTAGGTATATAACAGGGTATCTACCCTGCTCTCCTGATGTTAGGTATCTAACAGGTATCTACCCTGCTCTCCTGATGTTAGGTATCTAACAGTACCTACACCTGCTCTCCTGAACCGGTGTTAGGTATCTAACAGGTATCTACCCTGCTCTCCTGATGTTAGGTATCTAACAGGTATATCTACCCTGCTTCTCCTGATGTTAGGCATTAACAGGGTATCTACCCCCTTCCTGATGTTAGGATCTACGTATCTACGACACTCTCCTTGATGTTAGGTATCTAACAGGTACTACCTGCTCTCCTGATGTTAGGTATCTAACAGGTATCTACCCTGCTCTCCTGATGTTAGGTATCATAAAACAGGTATCTACCACTGCTCTCCTGATGTTAGGTATCTAACAGGTATCTACCCTGCTCTCCTGATGTTAGGTATCTAACAGGTATCTACCCTGCTCTCCTGATGTTAGGTATCTAACAGGTATCTACCTGCTCTCCTGATGTTAGGTATCTAACAGGTATCTACACACTCTCCTATGTTAGGTATCTAACAGGTATCTACCCTGCTCTCCTGATGTTAGGTATCTAACAGGTATCTACCCTGCTCTCCTGATGTTAGGTATCTAAACAGGACTACACCTGCTCTCCTGATGTTAGGTATCTAACAGGTCTACCCTCTCTCCTGATGTTAGGTATCTAACAGGTATCTACCCTGCTCTCCTGATGTTAGGTATCTAACAGGTATCTACCACTGCTCTCCTGATGTTAGGTATCTAACAGGTATCTACCCTGCTCTCCTGATGTTAGGTATCTAACAGGGTATCTACCCCTGCTCTCCTGATGTTAGGTATCTAACAGGTGTCTACCCTGCTCTCCTGATGTTAGGTATCTAACAGGTATCTACCCTGCTCTCCTGATGTTAGGTATCTAAAAGGCCGTAATCACTGCCTGCTCTCCTGATGTTAGGTATAACAGGTATCTACCTGCTCTCCTCGATGTTAGGACTAACAGGTATCTACCACACTCTCCTGATGTTAGGTATCTACAGGTATCTACCCTGCTCTCCTCGATGTTAGGTATCTAACAGGTATCTACCCTGCTCTCCTGATTTAGGTATCTAGTCTACCGCTGCTCTCCTATGTTAGGTATCTAACAGGTATCTTACGCCTGCTCTCCTGATGTTAGGTATCTAACAGGTATCTACCCTGCTCTCCTGATGTTAGGTATCTAACAGGTATCTACCCTGCTCTCCTGATGTAGGTATCTAACAAGGTATACCCTGCTCTCCTGATGTTAGGTATCTAACAGCGTATCTACCTGCCTCTCCCTGATGTTAGGTAATCTAACAGGTATCTACCCTGACCCTCTCCTGATGTTTAGGTATCTACCTGCTCTCCTGATGTTATATCTAACAGGTATCTACACTGCTCTCCTGATGTTAGGTATCTAAACATGGTACTACCCTGCTCTCCTGATGTTAGGTATTAACAGGTATCTACCACACATTCGTACAATTAGATATCAACAGTATCTACACTGCTCTTCCTGATGTTAGGTATCTAACAGGTATCTACCCTGCTCTCCTGATGTTAGGTATACCTACCCTGCTCTCCTGATGTTGGTATCTAACAGGTAACCTACCCTGCCTCTCCTGATGTTAGGATCTAACAGGTATCTACCACACTCTCCTGATGTTAGGTATCTAACAGGTAGCTACCCTGCTCTCCTGATGATTCAGGGTATCTAACAGGTATCTACCCTGCTCTCCTGATGTTAGGTATCTAACAGGTAATCCTCCTCTAAGACTCTCCTGATGTTAGTATCTAACAGGTACTACCCTGCTCTCCTGAGTTAGGTATCTAACAGGTGTATCTCTACCACACACTCTCCTGATGTTAGGTATCTAAACAGGTATCTACCCTGCTCTTCCTGATGTTAGGTATCTAACAGGTATCTACACCTGCTCTCCTGATGTTAGGTATCTAACAGGTATCTACCTCTCTCTTGTTAGGTATCTAACAGGTATCTACCACACTCTCCTGATGTTAGGTATCTAACAGAGTACTACCCTGCTCTCCGTCTGTTAGGTATCTAAACAGGTATCTACCCCTCTCCTGATGTAGTATCTAACAGGTATCACCCTGCCTCTCCTGATGTTAGGTATCTAATAGCAGGTATCTACCTGCTCTCCTGATGTTAGGTATCTACAGGTATCTACCCTCTCTCCTGATGTTAGGTAATAACAGGGTATCTACCCTGCTCTCCTGATGTTAGGTATCTAACAGGTATCTACACCTCTCCTGAGTTAGTATCTAACAGGTATCTACCTGCTCTCCTTAGTTAGGTTCTAACAGTATCTACCCTGCTCTCCTGATGTTAGGTATCTACAGGTATCTACCCTGCTCTCCTGATGTTAGGTATCTAACAGGTGCTACCCTGCTCTCCTGATGTTAGGTATCTAACAGGTATCTACCCCTCTCCTGTTATCTAACAGGTACTACCCTGCTCTCCTGATGTTAGGTATCTAACAGGTATCTACCCTGCTCTTCCTGATGTTAGTATTAACAGGGTATCCCCTGCTCTCCTGATGTTAGGTATCTACAGTACTACCTGCTCTCCTGATGTTAGGTATCTAACAAGGTATCTACCTCACTCTCCTTGATGTTAGGTATCTAACAGGTATCTACCCTGCTCTCCTCTGTTAGGTATCTAACAGGTATCTACCCTGTCTCCTATGTTAGGTATCTAACAGTACTACCTGCTCTCCTGATGTTAGGTATTAACAGGTATCTACCCTGCTCTCCTGATGTTAGGTATCTAACAGGTATCTACCCTGCTCTCCTGATGTTAGGTATCTAACAGTACTACCCTGCTCTCCTGATTTAGGTATATAACAGGGTACCCCTGCTCTCCTGATGTTAGGTATCTAACAGGAGGTACCTACCCTGCTCTTCCTGAGTTAGGTATCTAACAGGTATCTCTACCACACCTCCTGATGTTAGGTATCTAACAGCGGTATCTACCCTGCTCTCCTGATGTTAGGTATCTAACAGGTATCTACACTGCTCTCCTGATGTTAGGTATCTAACAGGGTATCTACCCTGCTCTCCTGCATGTTAGGTATCTAACAGGTATCTACCCACTCTCCTGATGTTAGGTATTCTAACAGGTACCTACCCTGCTCTCCTGACTGTTAGGTATCTAAACAGGTATCTACACCACTCTCCTGATGTTATGATATCTAACAGGTATCACCTGCTCTTGCTATGTTAGTATCTAACAGGTATCTACCCTGCTCTCCGTATGTTAGGTATCTAACAGGGTATTCTACCCTGCTCTCCTGATGTTAGGTATCTAAGGGTACTACCCTGCTCTCCTGATGTTAGGTATCTAACAGGTATCTACCACACTCTCCTGATGTTAGGTATCTAACAGGTATCTACACTGCTTCTCCTGATGTTAGGTTCTAACAGGCATCTACCCTGCTTCCTTGATGTGTTAGGTATCACCCTGCTCTCCTGATGTTAGGTATCTAACAGAGGGTACTACCCTGCTCTCCTGATGTTAGGTATCTAACACGGTATCTACCCCTCTCTGATGTTAGGTATCTAACAGGTTACTTACCCTGCTCTCCTGAGTTAGGTATCTAACAGGTATCTACACACTCTCCTGATGTTAGGTATCTAACAGGTTCTACCCTGCTCTCCTGGTGTTAGGTATCTACAGGTATCTACCCTGCTCTCCTGATGTTAGGTATACTAACAGGGTATACACCTGCTCTCCTGATGTTAGTATCTAACAGAGGTACACCCTGCTCTCCTGATGTATAGTATCTAACAGGATTCTCTACACTCTCTCCTGATGTTAGGTATCTAACAGGGTATCTACCCTGCTCTCCTCTGTTAGGTATGTAACAGGGTATCCTACCCTGTCTCCTGTGTTAGGTATCTAACAGGTATCTACCCTGCCTCCCTGATGTTAGGTATCTAACAGGTATCTACCCTGCTCATCCGGATGTTAGGTATCTAACAGGTATCTACCCTGCTCTCCTGATGTTAGGTATATAACAGGGTATCTACCACACTCTCCTGATGTTAGGTATCTAACAGGTATCTACCCTGCTCTCCTGATGTTAGGTATCTAACAGGTATCTACCCTGCAGGACTACTATGTGGTGATCCTGTGCCCTACGGAGATGGACATCCAGGTTCGTCGTGTCCTCCAGATCCCCCTGTGGTCCCAGAGGGTCATCTATCTCCAGGGCTCAGCGCTCAAAGACACAGACCTCATGAGGGCCAAGTGAGTGACCCACCGCCCACTGGGCCTAAAGAGTCTCAATGGGAGTGAAGGGCWGTGTTCCTATCTTTTGGAATAGATKGAAAGAAATATCRCATCTCTTTGACAGCTCCATTCTATAACATTTTTATTTGCTAAAAGAGGGTTCCAAAAGGGTTCTTCGGCTGTCCCCATAGGAGAACAGTTTTTGGTTCCAGTTAGAAACRTTTGTMGTTCCAGGTGTAACTATTTTGTGTTCCATGTCGAACCCTCTGCGTAAAGGGTTCTCCATGGAACTCAGAAGGGTTCTACCTGGTACCAAAAGGGTTKTACCTGGAACCAAAACTGGGTTKTTCAAAGGGTTCTCCTYTGAGGACAGCCGAGGAACCCTTTCAAGTTCTAAAAAGCACATTTTGTTCTAAGAGTGTAAAGGGAAGCAAGGGGTATCAGAGAAGTTCATAACACCATCAGTTGAGGTCACAGATGCTTGAGTTGGTAATCGCAGATCAGAACAAACCTCTAATGAGCCTGTTGTTGAGTCCTCACAGTTCAGTTACTGGTTGATAGGCTTTCTGATCTCAGATATGAATCTAGAGTCTATGAGTGAGTTTGTGCACCTTGTGCTGCTGACAGATAAGAGAGGAAAGGTCAGCCAAAGGTGTTCATTCAGTTGGCTGTCCTCTCCTAGTATATCAGTGTAATGGGCTTTCTCAGTACGGCTCACTCTCATCACAACAGCCAAGTTCATAMGCATCAACACAAATCATAGCTGAGATCGATCACATCAAACCGTGTTGGCAGTGGCAGGGGCTGCCCTGTCAGGAACACAATACAGGTAGCCATTGATATATGCAGCTGCTCTGATTTTATTGTAGTCGTAGGGTGGATGCTAAGGGGTGGTGATGGATGGTTGAATTGTGGTAATACTGCTTGTCCCCATGAGAGGAAACTGGGATGGCATGAACTGGGATGGCATGAAATTTACCCTGTCCACTGCAGCACAGCACTGCATGGTCGTTCAGTGATAACAGTCATGAATTCACCCAGCAGCTCACCCCTCCACTCTGCCGTTTTCACACATGAAAATACTCTGATGAAAACCATGACAGTAATACAGTGTGACAATACGGTGAACATTACAACAGCATGCAGATTTTAGCCTCTTAGCTTTTCTCTCGGACAGTTCTCACTAATATTACCTGTCTGAAGCTTCCCTGGTGTGTGTGTGTGTGTGTGTGTGTGTGTGTGTGTGGGTGTTGTGTTGTTCGTGTTGTGGTGTAGACGTGTGTTGTGTGTGCATGTGCTGCGTGCGCTGATGCTGTTGTGTGTGGTGGTGTGTGGGGGCGTGTCGTGGCTTTGTGTGTGTGTGTGTGTGGTGTGTGTGTGTGTGTGTGTATTTCTGTTAAAGCAGTCTTGTTTCCTAGCTAGGTATGATGATGGCAGAAGCTCACTGTATTTACATTCCTGAGCCAGCTTAGGTAATTGAGGGTGGACCGCAACTGGCGGGTTAGTTCATTATCAGACTCAGATGGACTGTCATATTGAGTGCCGCCATTGCAATCAGTCACGTCGACTTACATTCATGTCGAGTTGATGCATTGCAATTTGAACTGGAATTTTTTCCACTGTAACTCAGGTGTGATTGTGCGTATTGGTACCTGTGGCTTAAGGGATATTCTATTTA
>NC_036872.1:34644023-34648733 GCF_002910315.2 Salvelinus sp. IW2-2015 | reverse complement strand
GGTAATCCTCAGAGAATAGAAGAATTTCAAACACCCATCAATGTTTTGTGACGGGTCCACAGATCTGCTTGTAAGTTGATGGGTATTAAGTCGGCAGATTCCAGAAAACACAAACCTCTAAATAGAGCACCTTCCACCCACCCTGGTTGAGTCCTCACAGTTTTACAGTTACTGCCGTTGGATAGGCTTTTGTCTGATGCCATCAGATATGAATCTAGAGTCTATGAAAGTGGAGTTTGTGCTATGCAAACCTTGTTGCTGAGCTGGGACACGAGATAAAGGAGAGGGGAAAGGTCAGCCAAAGCCGGTGCTTCATTTCAGTTGGCTGTGTCCGTCTTCCTCGAGTCGTCTTATCTTTTTTTAGTTATCAGTTGTTACATGGGCTGTCTCAGTACGGCTCACTCTCATCTTCACACAACCAGCCAAAGCGTGTTCTTTACTGCATCAACAACAAAATCATAGCTCGAGATCGCATTCACATCAAACCGTGCTTCCAGCAGTCGCTAGGGGGGCTGCCCTTCTAGGGAAACACAATTACAGGGTATTTAGCCACTTTGATATTATGCATCCTCTCTGATTTTATTGTATTAGTCGGCACTTCTACGGGCTAAAGCGGCCACGAGGCGGTCGTGGATGCTTAATTAAGCGGTGCCGTGGTCGGTGATATGGTATTGGATCTGAGATTGTGGTAATACTGCTTGTCCCCATGAGCACTAGGGAGAAACTGTGGCCGGATGTGCAGTGCAACTGGAGATGGCACTATGAAAAATTTAACCTGTCCACTGCTCGAGCACATGCACTGCATGGTCGTCATTGTCTGATAACAGCAATATGAATTGCCACGCAGGCGCTCACCCTCCATCTTCTGCCGTTTTGTCACACGATGAAAATACTCTGATTGAAAAACATCGGACAGCTTCTAATACAGTGTGACAATTCACGCGTGGAACATTAACAACACAGGCAGATTTTAGCCTCTTAGTTTTGCTCTCGGAGCAGTTCTCACTATATATTACCCTGTCTGAAGTTCCTGGTGTTGGCTTGAACGGATGGGTGTGTGATGTGGTGTTGTGTGTTGTGTGTGTGTGCGTGTGTGTGTGTTGGGTGTTGTTGTGTCATTGTGTGTGCTGTGCGTGTGCTGTGTGGTGTGTGGGGTGTGTGTGTGTGTGGTTGTCGTGTGTGGCCCTTCGTGTGTGTGTGGTGTGTGTGGTGTGTGTGTGTGTGTGCTGTATTTCTGGTTAAGAGCAGTTTGTTCCTACATGGTTGATGATTTGGGCAGAAGCCACTGTTTTACATTCCTGAGCCAGTTAGGTAATTGAGGGTGGATCCGCACTCGGCGGGCTGGTAATGTTCATTATCAGACTCAGTGACTTTCATATTCAGTGTCGGCATTGCAATCAGTCACTCGAGCTTACATTCAGTTTGAGTTGTGATTTGGCAATGAACTGGAATTTTTCCACTGTAACTCAGTGTGATTGTGCGGTTAGTTAGACCTGTTGCTTAAAAAGAACTATCTTTCACTTTTCCACTCGGCTGATTTTACGAATCATGCGACAGAAATTTGAAAAAATGAATAACTAATTGGATTTCATCAAACTTCATATTAGACGTAGCTAATCCAGATAACAGTCCAGCTGGCCAATTCCAAGGACTCATTTAACAATCGGGAATTACATGTTACGGGTTGAGTGAGGGTGAAAAGTTTTTTAGAAGTAGCAGATGGAAATGGAATGCTGTTTTGTCCTGCAGCACCACCACGGACCATCCCTCAGAGCCTGGGCTCGTGAAAGGACTTTGCCCCCAAACTGCCCCCTGTATGTCCAGATCCCTGCAAAACAGAGAACAAATTCCATTGTGAAGTTTGCTGGTGAGCCTTGCCTTGCCTCTCTTTGTCGCTGTCTCTTTCTATCAGTCTATCCCTGGTCCCCTCGTTTCTTTTATCAGTCTCCCCTTGTTCCCTCTCTGTCTCTTTTTCTATGCAGTCTCAGCCTGTCCCTCTCCTGTCTCTTATGCTATCCAGTCTCCCTTTCTCCCTCCCTGTCTCTTTCTATCAGTCTCCCTGTCCGTCGTACTCTGTTTCTTTTATCAGTCTCCCCTGCTCCGTCTTTCTGAGGTCTCTTTTCATATCCAGTCTCCCTGTCCCTCCCTCTTCTTTCTATCAGTCTACCCTGATCCCCACTTCTCTGGTCTCTTTCTCTCTCAGTAGCTCCCTGTCCCTCTCTGTCTCTTTCTAATCAGTCTCCACTGTCCCTCTCTGTCTCTTTCTATTCAGTCTTCCCTGTCCCTCTCTGAGTTCCTTTCTATCAGGTTCTCCCTGTCCGTCGCGGTTGTCTTTTAATCAGTCTCCTGTCACACTTCTCCTGCTCTCTTTCTATCAGTCTTCCCCTGTCTCCCTCGTCTCTCTTTCTATCAGATACTCCCTGTCCCCTCCTCTTGTCTCTTAACTACTCAGTACTCCCCAGCCCCTGCCTGTCTCTTTCTATCAGTCGCCCTGACACCCGTTGTGCGTCTCTTCTCTCTTCTGATCAGTCTCCCCTGTCCAGCTCTCTGTCTCTTTCTGATCAGTCTCCCTGTCCTCGTCTCTGTTGTCTTTTATCAGTTCTCCTATGTCCGGTCTCTGTACTCTTTCTCTATCAGTCTTCCTGGCCCTCTGCTCTCTTTCTAATCAGGTTCCTCCCCTTACCCTCGTCTGTTTCTTTTATCACGTCTCCCTGTCCCCTCTCTGGTCTCTTTCTATCAGTATCTCCCTGTCCGTGCCTTCTGGTCTCTTTCTAATCAGTCTCTACCTGTCCGTCTCGTCGTCACTTCATATCTATTCTCTGTCTCTTTCTATCAGTCTTCCTGTCCCTCTCTCTCTTTCTATCAGTCTCCCTGTCCCTCTCTGTCTCTTTCTATCAGTCTCCCTGTCCCTCTCTCTCTTTCTCTAACTCTCTGTTTTGCTCCCTCCACTCAGTCCCCCCAATCCCCAGCTCCCTCTCTCCATCTCTGTCCGTCCTCTCTCCTTCTTTGCATTCCTTTCAAAAACAAAGTTGTTACATCACCTATTTGCTCTGACTTGCAGTATTCTGTTTTATTTGTTAGATCACGTAGTCTGTGAGGAGGAATTCAAGTACGCCATGCTGGCCCTGAACTGTGTGTGTCCAGCCACATCCACCCTGGTCACACTCCTGGTGCACACTTCCAGAGGACAGTGAGTACACCCATTAAAACACTGATGATTCTCTCCTCCTACTGAAAACTCCACAATGAGGTATCACTATTGAAACCATAAATCTCAATCTTTGGGTTTGTGAGAAAGCGTTCTACAAATAAAATGCATGAAAACCATGTGTTTAATGTATTTGATACCATGCCACTCATACCGCTCCAGCCATTACCACAAGCCCGTCCTCCCCAATTAAGGTGCCACTACCTCCTGTGATTGAGGTGTCCTCCTTTGTAAACAAGTCCCAAGTTGCTACGACAACATCAACAGGCACATTTGTCATTAGTCTAAGGCATGTACCTAATTAATGACTCCTCCCTGAACTCTACTGCGTTGCCATAAACTTTACCATGGGTCTCCACACTCATCAATCTCACTGTGCACTGCCATCAACACCAAGCCAAGGTGATACAATCTTTTCAGCATCGTTATAATATCAACAGCTTGACGCAGCAGAGAATCCATTCTTATCCTCTTTATGGAAATAATTAGATAGACTATAGGCACTGTAGGCCTGGTGCATGGTGCCGGAACTGGTGATACCGGGCTGGGGACACGCACCTCAGGGCGAGTGCGGGGAGGAGGAAAAGGGTGTACTGGACCCTGGAGGCGCACTGGAGGTCTGGAGRGTAGAGCTGACACAACCCGTCCTGGCTGGATGTTTATTTTCGCCCCGCTGGCACAGGACGCACTGGGCTGTGCAGACTCACCGGAGACACAGCAAAGCCAGCGCAGGATATCCTGGTCCAAGGAGGTACACTGGAGACCAGGAGCGCTGAGCCGGCACCCTCCTTCCTGGCTGGATGCCCATTCTAGCCCGGCCAATGCGAGGAGCTAGAATGGAGCGCACCGGGCTAGAATAACGCACTGGAGACACCGTGCGCTCCACCGCATAACACGGTGCCTGACCAGTAACACGCTCCCCACGGTAAGCACGAGGAGTTGGCTCAGGTCTCCTACCTGACTCAGCCAATCTCCTCGTGTGCCCCCCACCAAAAAATGTATTGGGGCTGCCTCTCGGGCTTCCGTGCTAGCCGTGTACCCTCATATCGTCGCCGTTCCTCTATTCTCCGGTATTTATCCTCGTAGTATCGCCGTTCCGCTTTCGCTGCCTCTATCTCCTCCTTAGGACGGCGATACTCCCCCGGCTGCGTCCAGGGTCCTGCTCCATCTAATATCTCCTCCCAGGTCCATTTCCCCATTAAGCGCTGTTCCTCCTTATCACGCTMCTTGGTCCTTGTTTGATGGGTTATTCTGTCACGTTCGTCGTAGTGAGGAGAACCAGGCGCAGCGTGATATGAATACATACTTTTTAATCAAACGAAGAAACACTAAACAAACTAACAAAATAACAAAACGAACGTGAAGCTATTATATAACAAGTGCTGACATGCAACTACATATAGACAATAACCCACAAAACTTAAATGGAAAATGGCAACCTAAATAGGATCCCCAATCAGAGACAACGATAAACAGCTGCCTCTGATTGGGAACCAATTCAG
>NC_036872.1:34639391-34643998 GCF_002910315.2 Salvelinus sp. IW2-2015 | reverse complement strand
GCCACATAGACTAGCAATACGTAGACTTACAGAAAACCGCTAGATCTACAAAAAACCCTAACAAATAAAAACACGCATACCCACCCCAGTCACACCCTGACCTGACCAAAAATAACACAGAAAACATATATAACTAAGGTCAGGGCATCATGACACTATGTCCACATGGTGACACGGTTTTTGGGAAAAGACAACTCCAATAAAATTCGTTTTTTCTCTGAAGTCACTCAGAATTGATTAAAGTGTAAAAGGTAGATAGAGAGAAAGAGAAGATGAGAGAGTGAGAGAGAGAGTGATGAGAGGAAGAGTTGAAAGACCGAGAGAATGATGAGAGAATGAGATGAGAGAGACGAACGAGACGGAGAGACGAGAGAGAGAAGAGAGAGAAGAGATGGAGAGAGAGAAGAGAGAGAGAGAGAGAGAGAGACGAGAGAGAGAGAGACATGAGAAGATGAGAGAGAGAGATGAGAGAGAGAGAGAGAGATAATTGCGTGTGTGGATGACCTTACAAGGTATTTATTTGTCTTGGAGATTTAGGATGCAGGATTACAAGCTCATAAAAGGGTCGAGATTACAAATTGTTGTAGCCAGATTGAGCTGTCAATCAAGACAAGGAAAGGTGCTGATTGGTTAAATACCAAGTCAGGGAATTACAATCGAGGGAAGAACTGAGTGAGAAGTGACTCTTGTAGAGAGAGAGAGAGAGAGAGAGAGAGAGAGAGAGAGAGAGAGAGAGAGAGAGAGAGAGAGAGAGAGAGTAATTGCTGTGTTGGGATGACCTTACAAGGTAATTATTGGTTGGAGATTTAGATGGCAGGAGTTACAAGCTCATAAAAGGTCAGATACAATTTGTTTAGCCAGATGGAGCTGTCAATCAAGACAAGGAAAGGTGCTGAGTTGTAAATCAAGTCAGGGAATTACAATGAGAGGGGAGATAACTGAGTGAGAGTGACTTCTTGGTAGCTAGTTATGAGGTTGGGAGATTGGTAACCTATCTGGGCTAGCTAAAGCCAACTTCATACAATTGATACGTGGTYTTAGAGCCGATTTGGACATATTTGTATAAAAGACTGAACATACTGAGCTCCATGTACATTTGTGTAAATATATTAAATATTAATGTATATGATGAAATAATAGGTACGTACCMTTATGATTTATATTTACCTGATTGAGATATATTCATTTGTTGTTAGTGTAACTCAGTTTTTGGCCCCCCCTCTTGCCCATTCATTGTACTGTGTTAATTGTGTTAGGATAAAGGCAGGAAGTTGGGCCTTCGGGGGAGGGAGTCCTTGCTAGACGCGGGAGCGGTATAGTTTTTTGACCAGACAGACAGACATACAGACAGGTCATATTATGTATTTGCATTTCAAGTAATCTCTGCTTTAAGTTGATTGGAGAATACTTTTTTGTTAGATATAAGAAGAATAAACATTTTTTGTTGCACCATATCCCTGGATCTCATTGAATGTTTGGCCGTTTGGAAACGTTGAGTGTGGACTGTATGCGCCCGAAACAAGCCCGCTTCAGGCTTGGGCAGTGGCTATGGTAAAGAGGAAAGGAAGCCACTACACGTGGCTTGTAGTATTACAGAGAAACAACAACAAAATATTGTACCAAAAAATACAAAATATATATATATTTTTACATTAACGTTTTTAACAGGACAAATTTGAGGGGGCACATGCCCCTACGCCCCATATGGGCATGACCTCTCTGACTATAGTTACTGSAACTGTGCTGGAAAGAACAATGTGAAAATAAAATATCTCAACCAGCACATTACGGTTCAGGTGGAGACAGTAATGTGAAAAGGGTATCAGTCTCTTCATGATAGCTAGTAGTTCATCACTGTCACAGGCCCTCACATTGCTCTAACAGGCCCTCACATTGCTCTAACAGGCCCTCACATTGCCCTAACAGGCCCTCACATTGCCGTAAGGTGATGCAAGATGACTGGATGACTGTAAGGGGATTGAAGATGACTGATGACGTAGGTAGTAAGATGATGAGACGATGATGACTGACGGTAGTAAGGGGATGAAGATGACTGATTGCGAGGATTGAGATGAGTAAGGGATGACAGATGACTGATGACGTAAGGTGATGAAAGATGACTGGATGACGAAGGGGATGAAGATACTGATGATGTAAGGGTGGATGAAGACGACTGATGACGTAAGGTGAATGAAGATGACTGATGAGTAAGGGTGAAGATGATCTGACTGACTGTACGAAGGTGATGAAGTGACTGATGAAGTAAGGGGATGAGAGGATGACTGATGACGTAAGGGATGAATGATGAAGCTGATGACGTGTAAGGAGGATGAAGATGGGGGGGGGACGTGTCGGAATGGTAGGCGATGGAGATGCTCGATGACGTAAGGGGATGAAGATGACTGATGATGTAGGGGATGAAGATGAGTGATGACGTAAGGGTGACTGAAGATGACTGATGACGTAAGGGGATGAAGATGACTGATGATGTAAGGTGATGAAGAATGACTGATGACGTAAAGAGTGATGAAGATGACTTGATGACGTAAGGGGATGAAGATGACTGAATGATGTCAGGTGATGGGAAGAAAATGACTGTTATGACGGTCAAGGTTGATGAAGAAATGACTGATGATGTAAGGGGAAGGTTGAAGATTGACTGATGAAGTAAGGTGATGGAAGATTGACTGACTGACCGTAAGGTGATGAAGGAGACTGATGAATTGTAAAAGGTGATGAAGATCGTACTGTGACGGTAAGGGGATGAAGATGACCTGATGACGTAGAGGGGAACTGCAAGATGACTGATGAATGTGACGAGTGGGAATGAAGTGACTGATGGACGTAAGGTGATGAAGATGACTGATGACTGTAAGGGGATGAAGGATGGACTGATGATGTAGAGGTGATGAAGGATGACTATGACGTAAGGGGATGGAAGATGGACTGATGATGTAAGGTTGGATGAAGATTGACTGATGATGTAGGGGATGAAGATGACTGATGCAGTAAGGTGATGAAGATGACTGTATGACTGTAAGGGGATAAGATGACCTATGGGACGTAAGGCTGATGAAGATGACTGATGACGGTAAGGGGATGAAGAATGACTGATGATGTATAGGGGATGCAAGATGACTGATGACGTAAGGTGATGAAGATGACTGAGTGATGTAAGGTGATGAAGATGACTGATGATTGTAAGGGGATGAAGATCGACTGATGACGGTAAGGTGATGAAGATGACCTGATGATGTAAGGTGATGAAAGATGACTGAGTGACGTGAAGGTGAATGGAAGATGACTGGATGACGTAAGGGGATGGAAGATGACCTGACTGATGTAAGGGGATGAAGGAATGATGATGACGTAACGGGATGAAGGATCGACTCATGGCCATAAGGGGATGATAGATGACTGATGAAGGTAGAGGGGATGGAAGATGGCTGATGACGGTAGAGGTGATGAAGATGACATGATTGACGTGAAGCGGGATGAAGATGACTGATGATGTAAGGTGATGAATCGATGACACTGATGGAAGTAAGGGGACACAACCCCCCCCCTGCCACCGCACTCCGCACCCTCCGCCCACTCCCCCCCCCCCCCGCACCACCCCCCCACATCCACCACCCCCACCGCCCCGGCCGCCACACCTCCCGCACCACGCCTCGACTCGCCATGAACACACACGTAAAGACAGGATCGAAGACCCTCCCCGCTCGACCTGCACCGCCTCACCGGGGTGAACACGCACTCGTCGTCAACCCACCCCCGAAACGTAACGACACACAACACGACCACCCTCCCGCACCACACATAACGTTAGACAATGCTCGCACCGCCGCCCCACGACACACACACCAACCACACATCACACGACACTCTACACACAAACGCAGCACACACACACCACACGGCACCCCCACATGTCGACGCCGCCCACCGCCCTCGCTTCTCGCCACGGCAATGTGAGGGCCTGCGTTAGAGCAAGTGCTAGACGGGCCTGTTTAGAGCAATGTGAGGGATAGACATATACGACCCCCCCCCCCCCCAGCCAATGTAAAACAGGGAAAACTGTTAAAGAGCAATGTGAGGCCTGTGAGCAGTGATGAAGCACACCTCTCTCAGCCCTTACTCCCCCCATGAAGGGAGCACACACACATCACCCGCTGATACCCCACACCAACACACCCACGCCACACCCACACACACACCCACACCACACACACCCCCCCCACCCCTCCTCCCCCACCACACACACCCACCACCCACCCACCCCTTCACATCTACTCCCCGGTCCCCTCACAAAACCCACACCACCACACACCACCACATGAACGCGTAATGTGCTGGTTGAGCATAGTGTTTATTTTTCCACATTGTTCCTTTCCAGCAATTCCAGTAATGATAGTCATAGAGAGAGGTCATGCCCATCATGGGCGTAGGGCATGTGCCCCCCTCAATCGTAAATTTGTGCCTGGTTTAAGAACCAACGTAAGTAAAGAATATACTATGATATTTTATTGTTTTGGCTCCCCAATATTCTTGTTGTTGTTTCTCTGTAAACGTACTACACAGCCACGTGTAGTGGCTTCCTTCCTCTT
>NC_036872.1:34623375-34639366 GCF_002910315.2 Salvelinus sp. IW2-2015 | reverse complement strand
TCATCAGTCATCTTCCTCCCCTTTGGGACATAAGGCCACAATGAGTTTTCTCCACTTCTTCTGTTTTTGACTACAGGGAAGGCCAGCTGTCTCCAGAACAGTGGCAGAGGACGTACGGACGGTGCTCGGGGAACGAGGTCTACCATATCCGCCTCTGTGACAGCAAGTTCTTTGGGGAGTATGATGGGAAGAGTTTCACCTATGCCTCCTTCCACGCACACAAGAAGTGAGTAGACTTCCTGCCATGGCTTGTATAAGACCTTCTTGCTGTTCTCTGATTCTCTGCAAACCTTGAGGACAGCAGTCTTAGTGTCCGTTTCCCCTGGCACTTGATTGATACATCTGTAAATATGTGGCATATTCTTGGGTTTCGATTAGATAGGCTCCCTGGGTATTTGTCTCTTGGTTCATGGCTTCGAGGTTAATCACTCTCTGTCAAACCAAGGCAAACCGGCATAGCCTGTAGCCAGAAGCCCTTTAGAACCAGAGTTATGCACCACTGGATTACACTAAGCACAGCATACCAGATGGCTGTTCTCCATCTCCCCTCAGGTATGGTGTGTGTCTGATCGGGGTGAAGAGGGAGGACAACAAGAGCATCCTGCTGAACCCTGGTCCTCGCCACATCATGGCCGCCCCAGACACCTGCTACTACATCAACATCACCAAGGAGGAGAACAGCGCCTTCATCTTTAAACAGGAGGAGAAGGACAACAAGGGCCTGCCGGTGGCCGGGCTGTACGACGCCCCCTCCAGGCTGCCTGTACACAGCATCATCGCCAGTATGGGTGAGGAACGAAGGGAAGGGAGGGAGGGATAGCTTAGTAAAGGGGAGAAGGTGAGAGGGAGGATGGATGGGGGAGCCTCAGTGTTGGGAGGTAATGAACTACATGTAATGTAACAACTAGTAATTGAATTACAGTACATTTTGCACTAGCTTGGTTGTAGTTGATCTAAATTCTAATCTTTGTAGAGTTTTGTTCAGTAATGAATAACTTGTTTTGCCATGTAGTTGTGTAGCTAACTACACACAACTTTTCTTGGCATCGGGGCTGCCTAATTCTCACTTCCTGTGTTTTTTAGGCTAAATCACACATTATGTTGACATCTGACTACAGAGTGATCTGTTCTTGCAATTTTTAGTCTATGACATTTTTGATTATTTTTCTTAAGGGTAGCTTTAGTGTAGCTTAACTTATTCCAGTGTAAAGTAATTGGTAGCTTGGTAAACTATATTTTCAGAGTAGGGTTATAAAGATCAGGGAGAAGGGGAGTGAGGAGGAACGGCAGAGTCTTATAAATATCAGAGTGTTGGAGGGAGGGAGGGAGGGCAGAGTCTTATAAAGATCAGACAGAGGGAGGGAAAATCAGAGGAGTGAGCCCAGTGTTGCAAGGGCGTGAGAGAATGGGAGCGAGGAGGGATTCTTCACTTGTCACTGCTATGTATTTGCTAACTTTCACAGTGCAATGCGACCTTTCACAGTGCATTGCTATCTTTCACAGTGCAATGTTACCTTTCACAGTGCAATGTTACCTTTCACAGTGCAATGTTACCTTTCACAGTGCAATGTTACCTTTCACAGTGCAATGTGTTACCGTTTCACCAGTGCAATGTTACCTTTCACAGTGCAATGTTACCTTTCACAGTGCAATGTTACCTTTCACAGTGCAATGTTACCTTTCACAGTGCAATGTTGCCATTGACATGTTGGTGGTGATGGTTGTTTTGTATGTGACTTCATGCATGTGTTCTTGTCTGACTCTATTGGCTTTTTTCCTTTTCTGGGCTGACTTGGTTTCTGTTGTTGTTGTTGTTTTTGTTGTTGTTGTTTTACTATGACGTGTTAAAGTTGATCAGGCCACTTCGTATGGTAAGTTTGTGCATGTTGCTACTATTGAATTGTCCTGTTGTAAGGCAACACCGTAGTGTAGTTGGTGAAGGATTTCTGTCAACACAGTTATTCTGTTGTATTGGTATAGGCTTGATGTTTTCCGTAAATGTGTTGCAGTGGAGGCTGCTGAGGGGAGGACGGCTCATAATAATGGCTGGAACAGAGCCAATGGAATGGCATCAAACCATGTGTTTGCTGTATTTGATGCCATTCCAGCTATTCCGCTCCAGACATTATCACAAGCCTGTRCTCCCCAATTAAGGTGRCACCAACCTCCTGTGATTTGCTGTTAATCAGTTCTTTGCAGGGTTTTTGCACATAGTTTTGCATCGTTTTAGTTCTGTTTATCAAAAATGCATTTAATGTACTTGTACTTGCGTTGGATGCTGCTACTTCCCATTACAACAAGATTAAGATATTCCCGATGTTTAACCTTTCAGAAATGAGATACAAGGTAGACACATCTAAATGGATGGAAGGCTTTAGAATATGTCATTTACCATGAGGACAATAACCTCAAGGACATTCATTCAGTTGACACTGTCACGCCCTGACCTTAGAGAGCCTTTTTATGTCTCTATTTGGTTTGGTCAGAGTGTGATTTGGGGTGGGCATTCTATGTTTTTGTTTTCTATGATTTTGTATTTCTATGTTTTGGCCGGGTATGGTTCTCAATCAGGGACAGCTGTCTATCGTTGTCTCTGATTGGGAACCATACTTAGGTAGCCCTTTTCCCTTCTTTCAGTGTGGGAAGTTGTCTTTGTTTGTGGCACTATAGCCTTAAGCTTCATGGTCGTTTTTGTATTGTTTATTGTTTTTGTCGGCATCATCCTAATAAAAAGGAATATGTACGCTCACCACGCTGCGCTTTGGTCCTCTTCATTTGACGGCCGTGACAGACACAATCTATTAAAAACATGTTGTATTCAACTGCTCTTTGTCCAGGTACTGTATAGTACAGCTGTCATATATGGATACATGTACTTTTTGTTCAATTAGATGGGTGGTAGATCGGATAGTGTTGAAAAGATAACATTGAGGACATTCGTCTGTAAAGTCTAATAAAATTCAGTGCATTGAGGACACATGAGTTTGATGGATGAGTGTGCTGCTTTGGGAAAGGACAAAAGACTAAGTGACTTTACTAATTCAACCAGAAGCAATGACAGTGCAGTTAGCACATCAGCTGTACTGGCTCATTTCACACAAAAAGATGATTAGATAATGAATCATGCAAGGCAACATAAAATGTGCTTACACTGCACTATAGAGTATAGAGTATTCATAGGAAATCATAGTATATCAACTTAAGGTTTCTGTAKACAATTACAGCAACTTATCTATCTGTGGTGCCCAATCCCGCCCCATTGTCTTACCGACCAACTATCTTACCAACCATTCAACCACCTCTTTCAGGGACGGTAGCCATCGACCTCCAGAACCCGACGGACCCCCCAGAGGACAGCAGCAAGCTAACCCTGCCCACAGAGAACGGGTCTGGAAGCAGACGGCCRAGCATCGCCCCCGTCTTGGAGATCGCTGACTCCTCCTCCATCCTGCCCTGCGACCTGCTCAGTGACCAATCAGAGGACGAGACCAACCAATCAGACGAGGAGAGCTCGTCGGTGTCCGAGTGAGTGTRCAATCAGAGATGTAGAGGAGGGCAAAGGGAAGTTGGAAGGGCTTGGGCAGTGTTTCCGAAATGGTGGATCAGGACTCGCTGGTTTCTACGTTACAGGCCATGGCTTATGGCTGGGCTGTAGCTAGAATTATTGTTTTCATTAACTGACAGTCAATATGATAATGTCTAGTCGGCTTTTATAATGTCTGTTCAGCTKAATGTTGAGTCACACAGCTACTCTATCCATTCCATCACCAAAGGAAAGAGAAGATGTGTGGGAGGGGTTAGAGTGGATCCTTTCTTTCTTTTATTATTTTCTCTCTCTCTATTTCTTTRTCCCTTTCTTTACATCTTTCAATGCATACCATTGAAGCCCTTAGACAACAGTTARATAAGTAACACACTGTGGTATGCCAGACTGCTGCCTGGAAGAGAGAGAGAGACAGAGAGAGAGAATTGTATAATGTGTTCTGGTTATGAGCCATACAGGCATCTCTTGGAGTCCCACAGTGCCCCTGTGTGGTCATGAAATACAAGCCTTTGAGAAAAGGCTARACTCGGTCTCGATACTACTGTATGTAACAATCCATCAATCCTTTGTGTTAACCTTCAACATGTGTGCAATACTTTACAATGACGAATAGCTGTGTCAATGACACAATGACAAATAGACGGTGTCAATGATTGACATTGATACATTATTCAATAGATTGCCTTGTCGCTAAAGTTTTTGGTTCATTGCCTCTTCTYAAGTCTCTCTGACTGAACGTGTGTGTATTTGTTGTTCATTTACATTTTTCACCTCAGTTTTGTGAAAGGATATCCTCCCAACTCGCCCTACATTGGCAGCTCTCCAACCCTGTGCCATCTCTTACCCCAGAAAGCCTCGTTCTGCTGCCTTCGTCTGGACAAGGTGAGTAGAGACAAGGATGTAATGAAGTCTATTGTTGACAAACAAACTTGGTTTTGTTCTCTCATGTAGTAATTATTAAGCCACACAGTCTTGTTCCAAAGACAGCAAACAATTTATTATATCTTATTGTGTTGAGCTGTGTTGGTTGCACCATGTCTTAACAATTGTATTGTACATTAGCTCCTCTTTGTAAACTTGACTGTATGAATAGAAAGTGTATGTATCTTTGAATAATAGAATACAGCAGACAAACCTAACTGTTTAGTGTTGTCACAATAGTTCATGGAATATCATATGTTTATGGACAAAAAAACGTGCCTTAGACTTCACTCAGTAACACTGACAAACATTTAAGTCATTATAACAAACCTGAAACATAATTACCTTTTACTTAACTTTCCATGACATCCAGGGTTGCAGGCACAACAGTTTTGAGGATGCCAAGGCCTATGGTTTTAAGAACAAGCTGATTATAGTATCTGCAGAGATGGCAGGGAACGGCCTCTATAACTTCATCGTCCCTCTGCGGGCCTACTACCGCCCCAGGAAAGAGCTCAACCCTATCGTCCTGCTATTAGACTACCCGTAAGTAGTTTCACGCACCGGACAATAGCTTGAGGGTGAGGTTACCCCATAAGCAACCACATGACTGGTCTGTGCCTCTTTATAATGGTTTTAGATAACATATCATGTATCCACCTGTGTGTAATGCATTTAACAGACTAAATGCATAATAACACCTATACATGTTTTCATAATGCATTACACTTGCTGTTTAAGACTTGAAAAGCTATATGACGTGGTATTTGACGTGGTATAGGACTTGGTATAGGATGTGGTATATGACTTGGTATATGACTTGGTATATGATGTGGTATAGGACTTGCTATAGGATGTGGTACAGGACTTGCCTATAGGATGTGGTATAGGACTTGCTATAGATGTGGTATATGTGGAATATGACTTGGTTAGACTTGGTATATGACTTGGTATATGACTTGGTATATTGACTGTATAGGATGTGGTATATGACTTGGTATAGGACTTGTATATGATGTGGTATAGGACTTGGTTATAGGGATGTGGTATATGACTGGTATATAGACTTGGTATATCAAGTTTATTTTATATAAGCCCTCTCGTACATCAGCTAATATCTCGAAGTGCTGTACAGAAACCCAGCCTAAAAACCCCAAACAGCAAGCAATGCAGATGGTAGAAGCATGGTGGCTAGGAAAAACTCCCTAGAAAGGCCAAAACCTAGGAAGAAACCTAGAGAGGAACCAGGCTATGAGGGGTGGCCAGTCCTCTTCTGGCTGTGCCGGGTGGAGATTATAACAGAACATGGCCAAGATGTTCAAAATGTTCATAAGTGACAAGCATGGTCAAATAATTAATCAGGAATAAATGTCAGTTGGCTTTTCATAGCGATCATTAAGAGTTGAAAAACAGCAGGTCTGGGGACAGGTAGGGGTTCCATAACCGCAGGCAGAACAGTTGAAACTGGAATAGCAGCAAGGCCAGGTGGACTGGGGACAGCAAGGAGTCATCATGCCCGGTAGTCCTGACGTATGGTCCTAGGGCTCAGGTCCTCCGAGAGAGAGAAAGAAAGAGAGAAGGAAAGAATTAGAGAGAGCCAAGATTTTCAAAATGTTCATAAATGACAAGCATGGTCAAATAATAATCAGGAATAAATGTCAGTTGGCTTTTCATAGCCGATCATTAAGAGTTGAAAGCAGCAGGTCTGGGACAGGTAGGGGTTCCTTAACCGCAGGCAGAACAGTTGAAACTGGAACAGTATATGACTTGGTTTAGGACTTGGTATATGACTTGGTATAGGATGTGGTATATGACTTGGTATAGGACTTGGTATATGATGTGGTATAGGACTTGGTATATGACTTGGTATATGCTATGGTATATGACTTGTTATAGGACTTGGTATAGGACTTCAATGCATTACACTCAGATGGTTATTGTAATATAAAGTTTTGCCAAGATTTAGTGTTGGGCTGCATGAAGATTAATGAAATCTAGTGACATAAAGTAATTGTAGAGAGAGAAAGGTGATTATACAGCTGCAGCCTGAAGTTAACTTAACTGCTGCAGGATGAGAAATAATTTCTGCATTATTCATATCGCTGGCTGTGCCTCTCTGTTGGATAAATGGAGCTCCGGGAAGCTTCAGGGGTGTGTGTTTGTGTGTTATGTTTTTGCCTATAATAATTCAGTGTGGATTTCATTACAGTAACTTCAGAGCACTCTCCAGGGAAGCGTGTGTAGCTAAACAGAAAGCCATGGAGCTCTGTAATCCCAWATAGTCTGGGGCAGAGACTAACATCTCACACTGTCTGCGTATCTTTCCTAGTCCCACTATACAGCTACTTACTTCCTGAGGAGTTACCATGGCAACAGGCTATATTGCATATCTGGAGGAGTTATCAGGAAGCAGTATTTTGTCGCAGAATCAAAAAACTATTAACAGAATACATATTTGCTGCATATGTACAGTATTTTAGGACATTATGTAATTTAATGCATAGCCAAAGGAAAATTGTTTGGCTGCAAAATTTGCTATGGCTTCTAATAGTCTAATACCCATTCGTGTGTATGTACTGTACTTTATGRGTGGTTGCAGTTGTCTATGTCCTGTCCATTGTCATGGAATTATTCTAATCAAAGMAGAGAGACTTTTAGATTTCTTTAAAACAACACAACTTTATWATTTKATTACTGCASTAATGGAGTTGGTTGGTAACCACCCTTAAGGTAATCACTGAGAACTCTACGAGCAGAACTAAGCCACAGCATTTCATAGTTAAGACATATTCTCCTGWATATGTGACAAACAACAGATTTGTGAAATTATACAAAGGTACATTGTGCTCTCATGCAACATTTACATTGCACCAGGTTTCTGTCTCTAGGTCATTTACTACTTTGTTATACAAAAATACTAATGCAACATAGGACACTAGGTCCTTCCCTTAATTTATGAAGTCCAGTATTCATCTGCCATGTGGGAGAAATAAACTGGAGGGAGGTCCTGCCTGGCACCAGCAGACAGGCACACAGACACTAATCATGGAATGGAATGCAGTCTTTAGGTTTTATCACCAAGGCATCGTAAATCAACTGTCAGCGTTAAGCCTCAGAGACTCATTTCAGAAGAACAGACATTGTGAAAATACTAATATGAATACATTCTAATATAAAAGTAATGTTATTAACATATTGTTGTAATTCTACCACATTCCCCCATTTTGAGACTTAGTCTCAACTTAAAAGATAATTACAACTTTTTTTWAAATACATGAATAAAAATAAAATATCAAACCTCTAACTCAAACATATAGGAAAATAATCCTTGCACCAGTATATTACCATTGTAAATTACCATCCGTTAGTTCATTGAGTTTTTCAACCTTAACATAAAATTATCCTTCATTGGGAATAATATAAACATTAAAATATCGTTAAGAAATTCTCAGCAATCTAAATCGGAGTACATTTTACCATCAGTACGAAACACAATCCTCATGTTGATACTGAGCACACTCCCATTGGTCAGCATAGTGGAAATAACTATTTCTATCCCCATCTGTAGAAACTAAAATTAGCATATATTGTTGGACAAATCCAGGTAGTGACTCCTGGTTTAATTACAATTTATTCAGTTTAGTGCCTAATGAATATGACCCAGGACAAGCATCATGARCTCACTATTTATAAGGCAACGRCTATGGACTCTATGTTCCCATTAGCTTAAACCTGCTATAGTTCCTGAGTATTATCAGTATCATCAAAAATGTAATCAAATAGATTAGGATCAGTTTCACTCTCAGGATCAGAGTTCACCCTCTCCATTCACCAAGGCWTGCTGAGAATAGTGTCAACATCTTTAGTACACAACTTCTTTACTCATGTCACAATTAGTAAAACAACAATCAAAAACAATCCACTTATAGTTATTATCATACTAAAAACGTACTCAAATCAATTAGTCAGTTTTCAAAAAATCATTCAGCTTCCAAATCATAATCAAAACTCAATGAATTATCCAACCCAAATTTAGAATGACAATGCTTCAGMGATTCTCATTGGTTCTATCACTCAAAGTTAAAACTTTAACACACATCAACACTGGCAGAATGTACATTTATATTAACATACAGTATAATTATCCATAATTGTAGTATCAACTTTCTCATCACAATTATAATTACAGATCAGTATCTCAATGTATTCTTATTCTAAATTACTATACATTTAGCAGAGTATAGACCTCCACAATCAACCTGATACCCCAAAATAAACKATTTTGGACAAGGCTAAATCAATTACGGCAACAGTTGACCAACTCCTTCCTTCCCCGGCACTCAATCTTCTGGCATCTCTTCATTTTCTTCTTCAGATAGCTTTACAGTTCAAAGTGGATGGCCCATGATAATGTCCCAAGCTCAATGTCTCACCTAACCACCACCACCTCTACCACCCATTATGTCTTGTTCATTTGCCAACCAGTATACCAGCAACATGAGAGAAGTTTGGAACAGATCTCTCTCCATCCTCACTCCACGTGGACTCCTGTCACACTCCTGGGAGAAAAGGCCTGAGAGAAAAAGCAGTTGATAGCTTCGATTGGATGCAGTGTACAGGATGCTGGCTCTGACTCCAGTCTCTCGATAGAAGTTGTGAGGACAGGGCCGTATTGAATGCCATTTTCTTCTTCAGCTGGTCAGAGGGGGTTTTGAGGTTCACATCGTTCTTGGCCGAATTATCCCTGCCATSCATCAAGACCCCATCTGTAGTCACCTTCACTATAACCTTGAGAGAGGACAGATCAGAACAACAGTTTAGTTCAGGGCATGTCTGATTKGGGAAATCCAGACAAGCATTGACTGTATGACAAATTATTACTTTTACCAACTATTCTTAATACAAATTTCTAAAACAAAAGTTTAAAAAAACTAGACATTCTGTTTTTCAAATTGACTTATACTCCCCTATCACACTGTCGACCTCATTGCAGAGTCACAGTATCAGAAAGTTAGACTGCTAATCTCGATCATCCAGCAMYCCCAATCTGGTGAGATTTATGTCTAACAAAACAGCATAAACAACACAACAATACAATCCTTCATATATCACTCCATGCAATCCTACATATCACTGGAGGTGTATAAACTTCAATACAAAAACCTTTGGAGGACTGGTAATTCCCCCATTTTGACACGACTCACAACGTGATTAATGTGTAAAACAAACAACACCACTGCTGGTTAAATAAAAATCAAACAATGTAAAATAACAAATTGAGTTAGAATCACTATCCTTAATAACTCCATAAATATTTTTTTTTTACCCATACTTGATTCAAGGAATAGAAAAATAGACTAGAGACAGGTCTATTCTTCTAATGGTCCGAATCACACATATAACTATTAATTATAAACTTCTCCATAATTATCAGTATTACAAATGACCTTCAAATCAGTATTACATATGACCTTTAAATCATCATCCAATGTCTCTCAGCTTTCCAGTGAGGGCGATCAAACCACACTAGGAAGTCAGAGGTCATACAAACCAGTCAATTAAGTGTTTCTTTCTATTTTAGACTAATAATTGAAAAACAGTCAAATATTTAATATATTTAATATCCCAGGTTTGCAGTACGTTTATCCAGGTCATTTATTATCAAAATAATTCACATGTTGAATTAAAACTCACAAACTAAAAACGTAAGAAAATTCTGTGTGTGCCCCTTTAAMGTGCAGTCTGTCTAACCCGTGAAAAKCCCACTAAACCAAATGAAATGAACCCACACAATAAGTCAAACACGGTATTAACACCACTAACAAATATTCATAACAAGTGTGTTGTGTGTGGGTATTTGCAAACCATAGGGTAAACTTAAAARACATCAGATGATACAMSGTCCCTTTAAGCAGAATAAACACCTTCTAAAATAAACAAACCCAGAACCCCTTTCTGGTAATCTTATCATTGCAACCTGTTGCATTGATGTAGTAAAATATAAACCTGTTGTTTAACAAATCTAGAACCTTCAAAAAGTTGGTGATATCTTATCAACATAATAGTCAAAACTAACTGCAATCCACTTCAATTACTTGACACTGTTCCACGTCATGTAAACAGATTATCGTTTTAGAATACATTAACTGTTCTCTTAAATCACTGGTGTTACCCAAACTATAGAATTGAGTAATAATAATTAGAAATTGTCAAAGAACATCTCTGCATTCAACAAAATTAACKCACTTCGTCCCTTACAGCCCGCTCGAGTTCAGCGAGCACCAGTCGCTTACACCCGCGGACTAAAACTGGGAAACTCTTCTATTCTTACCAGTATATATATATATATTTTTTAAATAAACCAGTCTCAAACAACATGCTGTYTTTATCTCTATCGTAAGGTGAAAACAAACTTAACAGCTTTCTCTTCCCTTTCGGCTTCACACTTATTAAATGACCAAGACTTTAAAATTAACATGTAATGCGCCAAATTTATAAAATACTTAAGGAAAAAGATACATTTCGGAGGGAACTCAAATAGTTCACAATGCTGGAGCCTCTTTCTGCCCACAACATCAATACATTGCTGTTGTAGCCTATTATCATGCAATAATGAATACCCATGTTTAGTTATCAATTATGATCATAGTCACAGCTCTATTGCAATTGCCTATCTGCTATTATTGGAATGCATTAGATATAGGTAACAGTCCATTCTGATTAGKCTACAGGTAATAAAACAAACACTTGCTGTTTTTGACAAGCGTATATACAATTCATATCCATAGTATTAATATTTTGTCAATACCATAGACCCGATGCTATTGAAATGACAAAGAAATCCTGAAAATAACCTAAGCATAATGGTTTGTAGTCTTAACATCTGGCAATTCATATCCATAGTATTAATATRAAGTCAATACCATAGACCCGATGCTATTGAAATMACAAAMAAATCCRGCAAATAACCCAAGCGTAATGGTTTATAGTCTTAACATCTGGCACATAATAACGACACAATTCCCAGAAAATAGCCTTACAGTTCGTCCAAGTGTTTCGCCGCAGAGATTTTCACATGCACAAAGGGGATTTATTCACCGTCATAGTAGTCAAATAAATAAAATCAACATCCATTGATGTAAAACTAGATCTTGCGCCTTGTAATAAAAGCGGATTWTCTTTTCTCATGCGACATATTTAAATTGCTTTACTATATCACATTAGCTCTGCAATGATAATTAGTTTGATGGAAACCCTAATTTGGCTTTGTACGATGTTATAAGTTACGTCGAGATTCCATCTTAATWCGCTGTAACTTTATGGGGAAAGGGTTTATTCGATAAATATAGCAACTCCTCTCATACTGTGAAAAATMAATTTAAAAAAGCAGGCCTTATGGGCAGTTTTATTTTAAATGTAGTACCCGGATGGAGAAAATCCCATACAGGATTTATAGTTACATCGGTTAGGGGTAATTTCCCATATTTTAACCAAAAGTGGACATACGCCAATCAGTTTCTGAGACTATTGCCCAGACTTTGTAGACAGTCAGAAATGCTTAAACCTCATATTTATCAAATTATCCATAAAAGGGACCAACTCAGAAAACGTAATTTCCCCCCCCATCCCTGACGTACATCTACGTTTTGGGTGCGCAAGTTACTATATGAATATTATTCAAATTATTACTTTATCAATTCTCTAGTAATTGATTACATAACATTCATTATATTTTCGTATATTCACAGAATCCATATAGAACATTAGAAATCTTAAGTACTCACATTAATTAACCACTCCATGTGCGTTTCCAACAACTCTCCYTCGCCCTACTCCCAGCGGAACCCAAAACCCAAGTTTCCCGGATGCTGCCCGGCGTGTCATGGGATCCTCAATGGGTCTCTAACCTCCCAGAAACCACGGCAAAGTCTAGCCTCCCAGAAACTATAGACTTGCTTCTACTTTATAAAATAACATCCCGCTCTCAATACCACCCTGTGATATTCTATGATGGGCAGTGATGTACGGAACCCAACTATTATGCTACATAGCTAAACTTATTATCCATATTTAAATCAGTTTATTATAAACATTTCTGTATCTTATTATCCAAACTTCAGACTGATAACACATTCACACAATGCTATTCCCAAACACACTTAATCAWTATTTGTATAACTTGCAGGAATATTTTCTTCTATAACGAGGCCCAAATTTGGAATGTCAAATCTATTACATTAACATTTTACCCTAACGAATTTTTCCATAATCATAAATTCCTTCTGTTAGGTTCTTATTTTTCAGAGTAAATAACTCACTGACACTAGAGAAGCTTAACCAAGTTGAATTCTTCCCAAAGGGAAGACGAAAAAAACATTTCATACAACCACTGATAACCCTTTCTCCTTGGCTGAGTCTCCTCCTCCACAACTGAACAGCCAATGCATCTCTGTTGCTAGACAGAACAGTGATATCTGTAATATCAGTGATATCTGTTCTTCCTCACTTCATCAACCTGACCTCTACCCCAAAGTGCTCACACCTCCCCAACTCAAGGCTGCCATGGTTATTGATACCAGACTGTGTCTCTTCTCCTCCCAGAGTATCCCTGATGGCAAACAATAACATATCCTGACAATGTAAACGTTATACATTACCCTCTCTCCCTCAGTGACATTGTTCGTTTCCAAGATCTATCAAGTCTTTAGTATTCAATGTTCAAAGTTTACCCCGAATCCAACACCTCTAAGGTTTCCAAATTTGGGAAACCTGCAAGGATCGTCCCACTGAGATACAATGGCCGGACCACATCCTAAAAGACTGGCCGAAATAGAATGTCTAGACATCATACAAACACACCGGTATGCGCAACCTGTTCTTCAAACAGGATTTCTCATAAACTTCAATTGAAGAGCGCCTACATTCCTAGGGTTCATAATAAGATACTTATTTATCTTTTCCAAACCTACTCCACGTCCCTCAGGAATACTTTAAAGACAATGAACACCCTTTTCGCATAACTGCCCACTTCCTACCTAGGTAAATAAGAGACTATACTTCTCTTTTCCAACCTACCCCACAACCTAGGATAAGGGTAACATGTCTTTCAAGAAAAATACATCATTAGCTACGTGACATTTTTTTTTGCCCACTCAATATTTTCGCCTAAAGTGCCCACTCAACATTAACAATGTTCAATTAATGTTCAACATTTACACCTAAACTGCCCACTCAACATTAACAATGTTCATTAATGTTCAATTAGTACTATTTATTCTGTGCACTTTCAAGTTCAATTATTGAAAGAAATCAGTCTCAACCTAAATCTAATTCTGTTCAAAATGACATTTCCATTCAGCTGATGCTCCCAGCCAGGTGGGGATCCGATCTGCTCCGTCTAGTGGAGTATGGCTTCCCCGGCTGCATCTAATGCAACTCCCGAGCACGGTTAACCTGGATTTCCCCGGGAACAAACAGCAAAATGAAGATTATCATCCCATCCTCGTCGCCAAATTGTTGTGGAATTATTCGAATCAAAGGAGAGAGACTTTTAGATTTCTTRAAAACAARYRAACTTTATWATTTKATTACTGCASTAATGGAGTTGGTTGGTAACCACCCTTAAGGCAATTACTGAGAACTCTACGAGCAGAACTAAGCCACAGCATTTTATGGTTAAGACACATCCACCTGAATACGTGACAAGCAACAGATTTGTGAAATTATACTAAGGTACATTGTGCTCTCATGCAATAGACAGCTAGATTTACATTGCACCAGGTTTCTGTCTCMAGGTCATTTACTACTTGTTTCTACAAATTATACAAAAATACTAATGCAACATAGGACACTAGGTCCTTCCCTTAATTTATGAAGTCCAGTATTCATCTGCCATGTGGGAGAAATAAACTGGAGGGAGGTCCTGCCTGGCACCGGCAGACAGGCACACAGACYCTAATCATGGAATGGAATGCAGTCTTTAGGTTTTATCACCAAGGCATCGTAAATCAACTGTCAGCGCCTCAGAGACTCATTTCAGAAGAACAGACATTGTTAAAATACTAATATGAATACATTCTAATATAAAAGTAATGTGATTAACATAATGTTGTAATTCTACCACACCCTATTGATGTAGTGTTGTGATTCCTGCAGGCCTGACAATCACTTCCTAGAAGCCATCTGCTGTTTCCCAATGGTCTACTTCATGGCTGGAACTATAGATAAGTAGGTGTTCATTACTCCTTCATTACTGGAATGCCTCACTTCACAGAATTCCAATGACCCTGGTCAATTCCAATGACATCCCAATGACATTATGCAGTGCCCCCCTCATTTACACATTAATTAGCTATACAGTGCATTTGGAGAGTATKCTTTACAGCCTTATTCTGAAATTGATGAAGTTGTTGTTTTTCCGAATCAATCTACACACAATATCCCCTAATGACAAAGCAAAAACACAAATTGTTGCAAATTTATTAAAAAATATATATATATATATCACATATACATAAGTATTCAGACCCTTTACTCAGTAC
This sequence comes from Salvelinus sp. IW2-2015, assembly GCF_002910315.2. Classification (NCBI taxonomy): domain Eukaryota; kingdom Metazoa; phylum Chordata; class Actinopteri; order Salmoniformes; family Salmonidae; genus Salvelinus; species Salvelinus sp. IW2-2015. The sequence continues at coordinate 34,624,360 of NC_036872.1, read as the reverse complement.
TTTGTTGAAGCACCTTTGGCAGCGATTACAGCCTTGAGTCTTCTTTGGTATGATGCTACAAGCTTGGCACACCAGTATTTAGGGAGTTTAACCCATTCTTCTCTGCAGATCCTCTCAAGCTCTGTCAGGTTGGATGGGGAGCATCGCTGCACCGCTATTTTCAGGTCTCTCCAGAGAAGTTCGATCGGGTTCAAGTCCGGGCTCTGGCAGGGCCACTCAAGGACATTAAAAGACTTGTCCCAAAGCCACTCCTGCGTTGTCTTGGCTGTGTGCATCTCAAGGATGATCAATGGAAACACGATGACCAAAACTTTTTTKGCTTTCTATTTATGTTAAGGGGTATTGTGTGTAGATTGATGAGAATTATTTTTATTTCATCCATTTTAGAATAAGGCTGTAACGTAACAAAATGTGGAAAAAGTCAAGGGGTCTGTATACTTTCCGATTGCACTGTATATTATATCACATATCATTACTATCCAGGGGATTTGCAATTAACGAGTGTCATTAATGACATATTATAGGTCAGGTAAAAGTCATGAATGTCATAATATGATATTTTGTGTTGGGTTCTCTTTGTGGCAGCTTGTCACGATGTGTTGTGTTATGATGGGTTCTCTTTGTGGCAGCCTGGACAATCTTCTGCAGTGTGGCATCATCTATGCTGATAACCTGGTGGTGGTGGACAAGGAGAGCACCATGAGTGCTGAGGAAGACTATATGGCAGACGCCAAAACCATAGTCAACGTACAGACCATGTTCAGGTATGCTGTGAGATGCCTACTTCTATGTTTAATGATGTACAGTAAATGCGCTGCACACAGATTGGTTGTAGGTCTTAATTTCAAGTAACCTATTACGGCACAGTGTGGACTACTTGCAGTATAGTAAATCATTATAAATACTCTGTCTTTAAAATTCAAGAGGGAAAATCATTTTTCAAGCATGACATTAAACAATTAAATACACTCTGGAAATTCAAAGT
>NC_036872.1:34620083-34622940 GCF_002910315.2 Salvelinus sp. IW2-2015 | reverse complement strand
AGATGACAGTCAGATGAAAGTGTCAGATGAAGGTGTTAGATGACAGTCAGATGAAAGTCAGATGAAGGTGTCAGATGAAAGTCAGATGAAGTGTCAGATGAAGGTGTTAGATGACAGTCAGATGAAAGTGTTAGATGTTGTTGTTTTTCATGAAAGTAAAATGAATAAACCATTGGGTGAAACTATATTAAACKGCATCTATCAGAGCATCTATCAGGGTAGAAAAGTTTCATTCAACATCCCAAAACTGAAACCATGCATCACTGCTAGATTGGTACTTACCCATGAGCCCAAAGCATGGAATCTCTTTGACTCCTTCCTTCCTTCCTACTCTCTCTCTCTCTCTCTCTCCTCTTCCTCCACCCTCTCCCTCTCTATCTAACCATCTATCCCTCCAGGCTGTTCCCCAGTCTTAGTATCATCACTGAGCTGACCCACCCCTCCAACATGAGATTTATGCAGTTCAGAGCTAAGGACTGCTACTCTCTGGCTCTCTCCAAACTAGAGAAGGTGAGTTCAGCGTGGGGGCATGTAACTCCTCCATCTTTAGATCTGAGGCTTCAGCCCTCATTACTGACTCTCTGTCTGTGTGGATGTCATGTGGGAGGTGAACTCTGTTACACAGACTCAGACATGAAGATATAAAGCTCTGGACTGGGTTAACAAGCCAGCTGATGACAGTTCATGTGCTCTCTCTCCCTTCCCTCTTTCTCTCATTCTCTATCTCCTCCCTCTCCCCTCTCCCCTCTCTCCTCCCCCCCCTCTATCTCCTCCCTCTCCCCTATCTGCTCTATCCTCCCACTCTCTCTCTCTTCTCCCTCCCTTTCTCTCTCCTTCCCTCCCTCTCTCTCTCTGCTCTCTCCTCCCTCTCCCCCTTATAGATAGAGCGTGATAAGGGTTCCAACCTGGCCTTCATGTTCCGTTTGCCGTTCGCTGCAGGCAGAGTGTTCAGTATCAGTATGCTGGATACGRTGCTCTACCAGGTGGGTATTAGGGMTTATATCCCCAACCTTTTCGATATGTAGTGCATTACGTTTGACCAGGGCCCATAGGGACTGAAGACATTTCTGAATATGTATGGAATAGGATACCATCTGGGACTTAGCTTGGGAGTTTGTCCGCGGTGTGTCACCTTGTCTCAGCCAGCAGAGTGTAAATGGACTGTTTGAGCAGCTTAGTCTCTCCCGTAGGGGCACAGATCTATGATCAGCTTAGTCTCTCCCGTAGGCACAGATCTATGATCAGCTTAGTCTCTCCCTAGCACAGATCTAAGATCAGCTTAGTAACATCTCGCCTGAGGCACAGGATCTGATGGATCAAGCTTCGTCTGCTCCAATGTAGAGCACAGAATATTGTAGATCAGCGTTAGTCTCTGCACCTGAGCGCACTAGATCTGAGTGATCCCGCTTGAGTCAAAGCGGGGGAACTCCCGGTAGGCAAACAGAGTCTGTAATGATCAGCTTAGAATCTTCTCCCTGAGGAGCAAGCAAGATTCTCATGAAGGCACCGCTTAATTGCCTGTCTCCGCTTGTGAGGCAGACAGATCTATGATCAGCTTAGTCTCTCCCTTAAGCACAGATCTATGATCAGCTTACCTTCTCTAAATCTGAACTATTAGGTGGAGAACCTCAAAACTGATCTTAGATCAGTGTCTCAAGGCAATACTATTCAGAAAAATAGAGAGAGAGAGGCCTACCGTATGTTTAAGAGCTATGTGATCATTCAGTAGTTTCTTACCCCTACTCTATAATGTTTCCTCTGGGACTAGAAATTAGTATTTTCAGTCTATGGTTCCTCCTGTTTGTTAATGCATTCTCTTGTTTTTTAAAGTCATTTGTGAAGGACTATATGATTCCCATAGCAAGACTTCTACTAGGCCTGGACACCACGCCAGGGTCGGGTTACCTGTGTGCAGTAAGTATGGATATCTACAGTATGTTAGGATGTGTGTACTGTAAGTGTGTGGGTGCGTGCGTGCGCATCTGGCACCAACTCGCACGCATGCATGGATGCGCACGCACGCACCCACACACTTACAGTACACACATCCTAACATACTGTAGATATCCATACTTACTGCACACAGGTAACCCGACCCTGGCGTGGTCCAGGCCTAGTAGAAGTCTTGCTATGGGAATCATATAGTCCTTCACAAATGACTGTAAAAAACAAGAGAATGCATTAACAAACAGGAAGGACACATAGACTGAAAATACTAATTTCTAGTCCCAGAGGAAACATTATAGAGTAGGGGTAAGAAACTACTGAATGATCACACTAGCTCTAAACATACGGTAGGCTCTCTCTCTCTATTTTTCTGAATAGTATTGCCTTGAGACACTGATCTAAGATCAGTTTGTAGGTTCTCCACCTAATAGTTCAGATTTAGAGAAGGTAACTGATCATAGATCGTGCTTAAGAGGAGAGACTAAGCTGATCATAGATCTGTGCCTACGGAGAGATTAAGCTGATCATAGATCTGTGCCTAAGGGAGAGACTAAGCTGATCATAGATCTGTGCCTACGGAGAGACTAAGCTGATCATAGATCTGTGCCTCAGGGAGGACTAAGCTGATCACAAATCTGTGCCTAAGAGAGACGAAGCTGATCATAGATCTGTGCTCAGGGAGAGACTAAGCTGATCATAGATCTGTGCCTACGGGAAGACTAAGCTGATCATAGATCTGTGCCTAAGGGAGAGACTTAAGCTGATCATAGATCTGTGCCTACGGGAGAGACTAAGCTGCTCAAACAGTCCATTTACACTCTGCTGGCTGAGACAAGGTGACACACCGCGAACAACTCCAAACTAAGTCCCAGATTGGTATCCTATTCCATAACATATTCAGAAATGTCTT
>NC_036872.1:34617484-34619891 GCF_002910315.2 Salvelinus sp. IW2-2015 | reverse complement strand
TGTGTGTGTGTGTGTGTGTGTGTGTGTGTGTGTGTGTGTGTGTGTGTGTGTGTGTGTGTGTGTGTGTGTGTGTGTGTGTCTCTATACTGAATGTGTCTACTTCCCTGCTCTTCCCCAGATGAAGGTGACAGAGGAGGACCTGTGGATCAGGACGTATGGCAGGTTGTTCCAGAAGCTGTGTTCCTCCAGTGCTGAGATTCCTATAGGCATCTACCGTACAGAGTCTCACATGTTCTCCTCCTCTGAGGTAAGACAGAATGGACACAGACCCTGTTCAAATACTTTAAAGATGCATCCTTCCTTCCGTTCTGCCTTTCTTCATTCCTTCCTACCGTCCTTCATTCCTTCCTAAATTCCTTCCTTCCTACCTTAATTCCTTCCTTTCTTTCTTTCTTTCTTCCTTTTTGGCCTTAGAAGGATACTTCAGGATTTTTTCATACTGGACACAGAGACATAAACATGTTGTCCACCAGTTGATCTGACTGGGGAAGTAGATAAAGGGCCTCGTTGCCAAAATCCTGAAGTATCCCTTATTTTTTCCCTTCCTTGTTGAGGTAAGTGAAAGCAATAGGAATAGTAACCTTGCTTTCACTTGTCAAATGACATAATGATCAGTGATTGTCTCAAGGGTGAGAAAAAAGGAAGGATACATTTCTGGAAAAGTATTTGAACAAGCCCGCCTCTGAGTCATCCATAGATTATGGCCAATATATTTGTGCTATAATTGTGCTGCTATTCATTGTAATGATGCTTCATACGCYTCAATTAGTTATTTGGTGCTGCAATTCACACACACAAACATTCTTGGTCAAGTAAATGATATTTACTATTGTCAATGCTACTCTGTTCAGTTTTTTTTATTTCATCCATGGTGTGTTTTTGTTTGTTTGGTCTGTCTCATTCCTAGTTAAAGGATGGGTACCCACAGGTAAGATGGCATTATGGTCACATAACTGTCATTATCCGCTGAAATGTGCAGTGCATCAAAAAAGAACAGCATACATGTAGCTATTCTGTTTTCTTCAGCATTAAACACTTTGGTGAAGCTGTCACCCAAGTGCTTATTCATAATGCATTATAAATGCTTCCAGTTTATAGAACTTCTATCGCTGATGGAAAGTGTTAACAAAACATCCTATTGGATCCTCATACTGTCCACACAGTTGATATGGTATTAACCCTTCACCCTCTCCCTAGTCTCATACTGTCCACACAGTTGATATGGTATTAACCCTTCACCCTCCCCCTAGTCTCATACTGTCCACACAGTTGATATGGTATTAACCCTTCACCCTCCCCGCTGTCACTCCCCCCCACACAAGTAAATAAAAAATAATTAATTTTTCCTTAATTTGAAAGTTTTCACCACACATAATAGAGATATGTGATCGTAATAAAATGGAAGGCAGGTTTTGATTATTTATATGTTTTAGGTCAAATATATCGTTTGGGCTTCTTACTGGCCAATTTGCAGTTTTCCAAATTATTTGTAATTATTTTAGGCCCCCTGACCATGCGCTCAAAGAAACATTGTCCTGCAGCTGGAATGTATTGATGACCTGCTGTACAGAATACACGTATTCAAACACAGGCATCCTGTTAGCAGATAAAGCACTAAAAGTAATACTGCAAAAAATGTGTGCAAGGAAATACAATTTTTTCGGTCTCAATAACAAAGCATTTATGTTTGGGAAAATCTAATACAGTACATCACTGAGTCACAACTTCTCATATTTTCAAGCATGGTGGTGCCTGCCATCATGTTATGGTATGCTTTCATCGGCAAGGACTTCAGAGTTTTTTAGGATAAAAAGAAAAGAAATAGAAGTCTAAGCACGGCAAAGTCCTAGAGAAACCTGTTCCAGGTCTGCTTCCAACGACATGGGGAGACAAAATCTACCTTTCAGCAGGAAATAGACTAACGCAGGCCAAAATATACACTGGAGTTACTTACCAAGATCAACATTGAATTTTTATTTTTTTTTTATTTAGTAACTGAGGGGCATTACAGGGGTGCTGTGTCATATTTAGTAACTTGAGAGCAGTAACAGGGTGTGTGTATATTTTAGTAACTAAGGGGCAGTACAGGGTGCTGTGTCATATTTAGTTAACTGAGGGCAGTACAGGGTGCTGTGTCATATTTAGTTACAGAGGGGCAGTACAGGGTGCTGTGTCATATTTTAGTAACTGAGGGGCAGTACAGGGTGTTGTGTCATATTTAGTAACTAAGTGGCGTATAAGGGTGCTGTGTCATATTTAGTAACTGAGGGGCAGTACAGGGTGCTGTGTCATATTAGTAACTGAGGGGCATTAGCAGGGTGCTGTGTCATATTAGTACAGAGGGGACAGTACAAACAGGCGTGCTGTGTCATATTTAGTAACTGAGGGGCAGTATAGGGTGGCTTGG
>NC_036872.1:34547675-34617459 GCF_002910315.2 Salvelinus sp. IW2-2015 | reverse complement strand
GCCTAGTCTCATCACAGTTGATATGGTATTAACCCTTCACCCTCCCTTACTCTCATCACAGTTGATATGGTATTAACCCTTCACCTCCCTGTACTCTCATCACAGTTTATATGGTATTAACCTTTCACCCTCCCCTAGTCTCATCACAGTTTTATATGGTATTAACCCTTCACCCTCCCTGTACTCTCATCACAGTTTATATGGTATTAACCCTTCACCCTCCCGTAGTCTCATCACAGTTATATGGTATTAACCCTTCACCCCTCCCCTAGTCTCATCACAGTTGATATGGTATTAACCTTTCACCCTCCCCGTAGTCTCATCACAGTTGATATGGTATTAACCCTTCACCCTCCCTGTACTCTCATCAACAGTTTATATGGTATTAACCCTTCACCCTCCCTGTACTGCTCATCACAGTTGATATGGTTAACCTTACCTCCCCCTAGTCTCATCACAGTTGATATGGTATTAACCCTTCACCCTCCCCGTATCTCATCACAGTTGTATGGTATTAACCCTTCACCCTCCCTGTACTCTCATCACAGTTTATATGGTATTAACCCTTCACCCTCCCTGTACCTCATACCGTCATATTTAGTAACTGAGGGGCAGTACAGGGTGCTGTGTCATATTTAGTAACTGAGGGGCAGTACAGGGTGCTGGGTCATATTTATTAACTGAGGGGCAGTACAGGGTGCTGTGTCATATTTAGTTACAGAGGGGGCAGTACAGTATATGTGTCATCTTTCATAGTTTGGCTATTGATGCTGTATGGAATGAGAATGATGAGGGATTAGTTGGAGAATTTAGGATGGACATTATTGTTAGAGATGTTTGCGGTATATTTTGCTGCAAATTAGATATTATTGTTTGTCAATGACTAATTACTATTCTCAGCAGATGGAAATACTATCGTAGTAATATTATTAAGTTGTGTAGGTTTTTTAAAGACTGTTGTCTTCACCATACAACCTTGCCATCCATTCACCTCACTTCATTGAACACCATTTCAAGGGGTGTACAGAAGTGTCATAATGCCTCATAACATCAATAACCATATAAACATCCCACAATGCCTTACATTAACATTGAGGAGTATCCCATGCTCATTCCKCATTATTCAAAGTACTCTACATGACAGTATGTCAATGCACCTGCATAACCTGTTATGGATGTGCTTAACCTCTCTATGAATGTGCATAACCCTTCACTTGGATGGAAGGACGACTGAAGCATATGAAGRATTTTGCCTGCATCTCCTCCCTTTCTTTTCCTCTCTCCTCAGCTTCCTTCGCCCTCTTTTTGCAAAAGAAAAAATTATTTCTCTATATAATTCTCCATATAATTCTCCATATAGTGCTTATTACATAATACAGCCAGAAAGGCATAAAGAAAAACTGAAAAATGTAATACTTAATAAAGGATTACCGTTATTTTGAAATTGGATGCTTGAGCCAAATAGATATTTACATAATAAATAATAAAATAATTCTACAATTATTAAAAATAGATATTTAATAGCCTACCGTTTAACATGGGAACATGATTTTTTCTTTCTTTGAGTATTAGTTCGTTTTTACTTCCCCATTTTAAAACTGCAATTTGCATTTTTTCTGCTTGCCTGACCTTTTCTTTCTTCTCTCCTTTCTTTTTCCTTTCTGCCTTTCCCGTCTGGCTTGTAGAGGATGTTGCTAATCTTACCGCGAGCGATGTCATGAACCGAGTAAATCTAGGATATTTACAAGGTAATCCCACGTACAGTAGTGGTCACATACAGTATGCAACACATTTAATGTAGTCATCACTCTCTTAAACGTGTCAAGTGTTCTGAAAGCATTTGAATGACATCCTATATGTTGGAGAGTAGTGCTATTCTGCGAACTATGGTCAGGTAAGAATGTTGTTAGGGGAATGTTTTCATCTAATATCTCTAATAATTATATTTTGTAAGAAAGTGGTGAATATAGGCCTACCACCATCCCTCTAAAAGGGGAGGCAGGTTGAGGATRGAACCAGTAGTAGTTTAGTATCTGGTTTGCACATCTATATGAGTAACAGAGTAAGAATACTGTGCTATTGAAGGACAGTACTACAGTCACTGGCGTAACACAGTTTCTCTGGACCCCCGCAAGGTCGGAGTTCGCCCCCCCCCCAAGTAAAATCGAAGTATAGACTACTGATCACTGTCCACGGTGCTGATACTGTGACACGTCTACACGGCTGCATGCCTATCGGATCAATGGAGGTCTTTCTGTGGTGCCAGGGCTTAGCTTTGCTTTAGGTTATAGATAKATGTTTATTGGTAGGCCTATTTGGTCGTCATTTTCTCATTTTCTCAAGCTATACACAGTGTCGCAAAGCTGCCATTTAGACTGCTGACTGACGMCAAAAATGTAATTAAAGTTTGAAATTCAAATAAATGTTTGATGCAAATGTATACTAATCAGCTACCAATTGATAATTTTTTTAAATATACAGCTGTCCTGTATAGCCTACCTGAACCTGACTGCATGACATGAGCCGTCCTCGCACTCTCTCCCAGCTTGGATAGAAAGTTGCTGTGAATAAAACCAGTTTATTAATGCTAAATAATACAGTCAGTCCACCCTCAAAACACTAACTCACTAGAGATCGCTTCATTATGCAGTYTAGGCTAATATCTATAGCTATGTACAGTATTTGTCTGCTATTTACTATAAAGTTGTAATAAAAATGACACATCATCTAGCCTAACAATGAGGGAAAAATGTATCGGCTGGAGGATACGTTTAGCCACTGTTAATGTTTGAACTCAGCATTTTTCGTACGTCTAAAAGCCTAAACAAATGGGCTGCAATATTCAAGGTAAATTTAATTAATTCCAGACTCCCCTGGTCTCCTGAAGTCCTTTTCTGGGTMCAAATGTTTTCACCARGGCCTGTAMGTCCAGGTTGCGGGCCAGATTGTTTACTATACTGAGTATTGCCAACCCAGACAGTCTTTCCTGACACATTGTGCATTATATGTCCATTGCGCTGCACACAATTTMAARTTAGTCTTGAGTGATGTATGCCAAGATATGCCAGAGATAGGGGACTGTTGATATTGCAAGCACACAACTTAAATGCTGGTTCACCGGTATGAACAATATCACAAACATATATTTTTTTGTACCAACCCTCACGAACTGTTGTCCTCCGCTAAAGATGATAATCTGTTTGCATCTGCCAATTTATTGTCTGTCCAGTATCCAGACGACCTGWTCCCAGAGCTTCCTATTCAGTTAATCTCTTTCTGTAATGTGTTGAGTCTGTCAGTAAAGGAGAAAGAGAGGCTCAAWTAYAGATGTTGCAGAACTGCTTATTTGAAGCACCACTCCCTTCTGACCAGTTTCSCTGATGTTGCTACGGCAATCAAGCTGTTTTTAACCATCCCTGTAACTGTCGCTTCTGCAGAAAGGTTGTTTTCTAAACTAAAACTGATAAAGAACTACCTAAGAAGCATTAGGCTCTCGGTCTGTTATGAGCTTTTGAACGCCTGAGMAAGCTCCACTCATTACACTGTCACCGTCGTAGATTTGACAARGACATTTGTTCACCGATATCCCCTTACTTTCAATCAGTTGAATGATTTATTTCTCAAGGCCTGAGGCAKTTTGATCAGTCACATTCTTGAAGCCCAGGAAACAAACACTTAGCTTCCTAGTACATATGGAAATTAAAAAGGTTTATGAATGACTTTTTGAAGGGTTAATGTCAAAATAATTTCTAAATATATATATAAACTTCAATGACAGGCGCATGACCCTCCAGAGCTTGTGGCCCCCTGTCTTGCGGGGGCTGTGGGGGTGTCTGGTTCGCCAGTGACTACAGTAGCCTGTGACTGACAGAGTAAGAATGCTGTGTTATTGAACAAGACTACAGTAGCCTGTGAGTTAACAGTGTTGGCCATCTTAGAGTTACAGGGCATTTCAGAGCAGCTGTTAGGAGAGGAGACCAGAACAGGTTAGATGGAGACTCATGATCAAACATCACTACTGCATGTCTGTGTGATGATGGCAGTGGTGGGTGGCAGACACACAGTCTTTCTTTCTCTTTGTCCTCTGCATTGTGTGGACTGAAGTGGGAGACATAGGCCTAGTTCACACTTAGGTTGAACAACTGATGTACGGTAGTCAAATATGTTGTAGGCTACATCAGTTTTACCTGTGTTAACTAAGCCTTGTTGACTGGCGATGGATGAGGAGAGATGGCCAGACGGAGTACCAAGTTACTGTAGGACAGGAGAGTGTGGTTAGATACATTACAGGGTGGTGGGATGGGACAGAGTGGAGCAGAAAGCATTATGCCTGTGTTGTTCAGAAGGTCAACAGTTCATAGAAATCCACACACCAAAGCTACACTGGGAATTGTGTAGAAATATAACTGTGGTTGTTAACAGAGAATCCCATTTAGCATTTGATTAGCCTAAATACCAAATAATTTGTAATATTCATCACATCTTAGTCCATCTGAATGACATTACAAGACAATCCTAGATTGATGCTATATTTTGACCCCTTCCAATCCCACACTCCCAATGTATTTTGCTTCACACTTTGATTGGTTGAGCCTCACTTCGTTTGGTTGAGCCTCACTTCGATTGGTTGAGCCTCACCTCGTTTGGTWGAGCCTCACTTCGATTGGTTGAGCCTGTCCTGCCGGATGCCAGAGCATGTCCTATTTGTGTTTGTGGGTCTGTCAACATTTCTATATGGGGGGCTGAGTGTCGTTGGCATGGCAACCATGGTGYCGTGTTGACGTGAGTGACCAGGCAGACATCTAGAATGTGCAGAAGGTGAATCGATACAGTCGGACAGTGTCTGCATGTCTTTCTTATACCGCGCATGGAGAGATACGCTTGCCTTGTGGCAGCATGGGCCTACCCTGTACCAGCCATGCCCTGTCAGTAACGGTTAGACCTTCTCTCTCTCCTGCCCACTCCGCCTGGCATTATAAGGGGCAAACACAGGTGGGTTTGGAGAAGCAGATGCAATTTACCCCCCAACCCCCAAGCTTGAGCCCCATTCTGTCCCAGGTACACAGCTTCTCACTCTTACACACAAACAGGTAAAACACACACAGCCCTGACCTTAGATCAGTGACTAGGGGCAACTTGATCCTACTTCAAGACAAACACAGGACGTCAGGGGATGCTATATCAAGGGGTACACAGTTACACACCATTGATTATATTTGAATAGACATTAATAAAATGAACACAGGACTCGTAAACAAGACTCGCAAACAAGATATGTACTGTAGACTTGCTTTATATGCATATMAATTTTTATACCAGTCTACACCCTTACTGAAGATCAAGGAGTCAGGGAATCCTATAGTTTCAGTTGCTAAACAGAGCATTAGTGGGCTGATGTTGACTAGTAAAAGCAGACCATCTGTGAAGACCTGTCCCTGTTCTGTTCCAGATGAGATGAACGACCATCAGAACACTCTTTCCTACGTTCTCATCAACCCRCCTCCAGACACCATGCTGGAGCTCAATGACATTGTGTAAGTACCGACAAGAGAGGTGGGATCAGCGGCCTCGTCTTCTCTTTTCAGTATGCACTATACTGTACCTAGCTGTGTCGACTGTACACCAACCTTGGGTATGGTATACAATATTGTTCCCGATTGGGCACAGCAGTCTATTTTGGACAGTACAGTTCTCTAGTAGTGTGTTCTATAAAAATGTGGATGTGACCCAATAGAGTTGGTTTTGCCCTCGTCTCTCTCCAGGTACATTATCCGTTCTGACCCTCTGGCGGGCCCTAACGTGCCGGAGGATCCAGCCCAAGGGCAGAGCAGCGGTGGCGGCCGGATGAGGCAAGAATTTGGCACTGAGACCAGGGACGAGACCCACCTCTGAAACTCCCTCACCTCACCCTGATTGCCAACCCCCGGCACAATATATATATATATACTGTATATATATATATACACACACACACACACACACACACACACACACACACACACACACACACACACACACACACACACACACACACACACACACCACACCACACACACCACACACACCACACACACGCACACGCACGCACACACACGCACACCACGCACACACACACAGCTGCTATGGAAGGATGCATGAAGAGTGCCTCATCATTAACTAACTACTTCACCTCTTGGAGAGCATCAGACAGACGCGCCCTCTTGGAGAGCATCAGACAGACGCGACCCTCTTGGAGAGCATCAGACAGACGCGCCCTCTTGGAGAGCATCAGACAGACGCGCCCTCTTGGAGAGCATCAGACAGACGCGACCCTCTTGGAGAGCATCAGACAGACGCGACCCTCTTGGAGAGCATCAGACAGACGCGACCCTCTTGGAGAGCATCAGACAGACGCGGCCCTCTTGGAGAGCATCAGACAGACGCGGCCCTCTTGGAGAGCATCAGACAGACGCGCCTCTTGGAGAGCATCAGACAGACGCGGCCTCTTGGAGAGCATCAGACAGACGCGACCTCTTGGAGAGCATCAAGACAGACGGCGAACCCTCTTGTGAAGAGCATTTTGAGACAGACGCGACCCTCTTGGAGAGCATCAGACAGACGCGACCCTCTTGGAGAGCATTAGACAGACGCGACCCTCTTGGAGAGCATCAGACAGACACGACCCTCTTGGAGAGCATCAGACAGACGCGGCTCTCTTTGCAACAGATAAAACAGAAACAATGCACCAGTCACTGGAGGGAGAGAGAGACGGACTGGAAGCACGCCCCCTTACGGACAAGTAAGCAACCAGAAGAGACGATGATGTCAGAGGTCCTGTGACGCTCTTAATATTTAGAGGTTAGTTTGATTTAGCTCGTTCACACGCTTGGTGGGTGGAGCTCGAACTTTAGGAAGGGTGGAAGGGTGTCACAAGAGCAAACTCTGCCTGTATGGTATGCTGGTGAGCTAGACCAAGCACACCTGGTGTGTGTGTGGGGACTGTGTAGTTATCAGTTACGATAGCAAGTCATGTACGGAGTTTGGTACAGAAATGGTTATTCCTTATCACAATATTATGGCAGTATTCTTACAAATCAATCATGAAAGTACATAAGCACTTTTTAAATGACATTGATTTTCGTTTTTGATTTTCCTATTTTCAATGTAGAAAACATTGTATCTTATATAGGGACCCTTTTACTGCTCATTCTGGATGTTTTCCCCATTTTGTTTTATAACATAACATTTCTTATTAACAGTCTAGAATAGTAAAGGAATTGAAGAACCTATATAAATTRTTCCATGCCCCTACAGTATGTCGCTCTATTTATATGGTATCTGGATATTTATTTTATATCTGTCAGTGTTCTTAAGCTAATGTACAATCATTCCCTATTTCTGACAGGATTTTATGAATTATTGTACATTACAGTACAATGATCCTGATTTTCAAAGCGGTTTACCGTGGAAAACCTATGTTGTTTTGCACAATAAGAGACAGGCACAGTAAAAGTGAAAGTTCACTACAAAATTAAAGTTTGTTATATGTTTTCAGATGTCAAAAGTAATCTAATGTAAAGATGAGTTGGAGTTAACTATCACTTGAAGTCTGTTAGTATGGCCAGTACATGGGCTTGGAGTACAGTGTTGCAAGCTGGATTCCAATATGTCCTTTCACTTATACAGGAATCACTTGTACAGTAAATGTAGTATTGTGTGTGCTTTAGATATAGAATCATTATTTAAGGGTTAGGAGATGTATTTATGTTTTATTTAAATTTTTTCGATACTGTTGGACTAATATGTGTGGTTTTATCATTGTAAATAGTCTAACACTTTTAATCCTCATTGTTTTGTTACAAAAAAAATCTGGGTCATTATTACAGAAATGATAACAAGAAGGACTTGAAATACTTTTGCACTAAGCTCTGTGGTCGTTAAGAGCATTATAGCATGACCCTTTAACCCGAAACTTAAACTATACAATAAAACAGACTACAGTATTCACAGCACAGTATGAGTCAGTCTCCATACATTCAGAGAGAGGTGTTATAAACACAATATGAACTTAGTTAAGTTTGCAAAGTTTAAGGTTCATTGTCATTGTAAATGATACAATATACTTTGTCCATTTAGATGGAATTTTTGGGGGTGAAGCCAGCATACAAATACACACAAAAAGAGTACACCATAATACATGCGTTTCCTGACTGTATGAATACGATTAGGTTGTTGAGAAAGTTTGTTATGATGGAGGAAAGGCAATTGATACTTTGATATCAGGACTGAAGTTTTTTAAGATATATTTCTTGCTGTGTTTGAGATGTATAGTATTCCAAAGTTTTCCGTTGATTTACTGAAAGTGTAGATAGAATATGTTTGATTCTAGCCAGGCCCCCACAGAAAGGGACTTTACAGACCTGGAGGACTAAAGAAGACTACAGTTGATCACCATGGAAACAATGAGCGTGTACAATCCCATCAGTCACCATATAATTAGAATCCATAGAAAATCTGTTTGTGGTTTTTGAAGTTTATACTGTAGTATAGAAAGGGGCATGCAAACACAAAAAGCATTGTTTTTAAATAAAGCTTGCCAAACCAGATATGTTTTCCTACACRTAGATTTCCGACCTGTGTGAAGTATCACACCTAGAAAATTAATCTGATGATAATATTCCCCGCTTCTTTTTTGTAAGCATATCATTTGATATCTTTATATGGAACCATGCATGTTCTCCAGACCTATCAAAAACCTCTGTTTACTTTATCATGTTTTTAATTCATTGTGAAAAGGTKAATTTTCTACTATTTCTTATTATGAAGTCTGTGTACTTCTCTACCATGATGTAAAATATGAAACAATAAATGCTACATGCAGCAGGGAACATTGAAATGGATAAACACTCCTGTTGTTTGTTTGAATCACAGAGAAGAAGGATCCCTCAGTAACAGCATTGCTGTTAATCATTATTAACAGGATGGTGGCGTTGGTTGTGGTAACACATGTTCAGTATTGATTCACTCTAATGTTGACAATGTACACAGTTATGAAACATAAACCAATAGAAGTAAAAAGATAAGATCACACCAGTATCATATAAAAAAGACTACATAGTGCTATAAAATTCTTAAAGCCACGGCCGGTCCTGTCCCTTCCTCTGTTTGCTGAGSTGTGTCTTTTACCGCCTGTCTCTGGTCCATATGCCCTGGTTCTGAACCACCTCCTGCAGCAAGTCAATAAAGGTGTATTCATTATCCAGCAGCAGGTTGTCATCACTGGGAGAGCCTCCACTAGGGGGATCACCACTACGTTCTCTTCTCTCGCTGCTGCGACTCTTTGGCACCCCCTTTGGGTTGAATTTGCCTCMACTCTGGGAGCTCTGTCTGAAGAAAACTGTGGGGTTTCTTGAGGTTTGTTCTCRAATTCTTCAGGCTTTTCTGGAGCAGGAAGGATCCGGGTCTGGGTAAGGACCTCACAGGACATGAGTAGCATTGACCAAGCTTGACAAGGACACACTTGACTCAATTGAGGGTTCAGCATTGTCCAGTTGGACTACATCATGATCTGGAGAGATTGTTTCAGAGCCCGGTCTACTCTTGAACTCCTCACCAGTCTCACCCCTGTCCTCTTCTGGGGGTGAAGATTCCAGAACAATGGGTGATGGTGAAGATTCTAGGACACTGACAGTAGTGTTGCCATTTCACCTTCGACCTCTTGGTCAGGATCAGGTGATTGGTTGTCTGCTTTGACTTCGATCTCTTGATCAGGATCGGGGTCGTCTGATTGGTTTTCTGTTTCACCTTCGACCTCTTGGTCAGGATCAGGTGATTGGTTGTCTGCTTTGACTTCGATCTCTTGGTCAGGGTCGGGGTCGTCTGATTGGTTTTCTGTTTCACCTCTTGAACAGGGTCACGATCAGCTGAGAGATTCCCTGTTTCATCTTCATCCATCGATTGGTTCTCTCTTTCATCTTTGACCTCTTGGACAGGGTCAGGTTTAGGGTCAGTGAAGAGACTCAGCCCCCTCTGTGTGGCGTTGTGGACCTGCCACTGAACCAAGATGGGGGAGACCTTCACTATGGCCTTCTTTGACCTTTGTGGTGGTCAGGGTTAGGTTTGGCAGAGTCAGGGGCAATAGTCAGATAAGGTATGATCTCTGTATCCTCAGAAGCCTGGGTTGTATTTCTGCTGCCATTTTGTAGATTCTAAGTCCTTTCATCATCACTTTCATGTTCCTGACTCGCTTCATCAGTAAGATCATCTTTTCCTGTCAGGTTTCTATCTCCCACCTGGACTCATTACATCCTGGCTCTTTGCTGCTCTACCTCTGACGTCTTCATATATTCGTACAGGTTTTCTCCACCCTGTTTAGTTCTCCATCAGTCTCCATTCTGTGTAGTTTTCTATCAGTCTCCACCATGTGTAGTTCACCATCCTGTGTAGTTCACCATCCATCCTGTGTAGTTCTCCATCCTGTGTAGTTTTCTATCAGTCTCCARCCTGTGTAGTTCTCRARCAGRCTCCACCCTGTGTAGTTCTCCACCAGRCTCCACCCTGTGTAGTTCTCCACCAGCCTCCACCCTGTGTAGTTCTCCACCCTGTGTAGTTCTCTATCGGTCTCCACCCTGTGCAAATGTATATGTAAAAATAAATCAAACTTATTTATATATGTATTCAGACCCTTTGCTATGAGATTCAAAATTMAGCTGTTTCCATTGATCATCCTTGAGATGTTTCTACAACTTAATTGGAGTCCAATTCAATTGATTGGACATGACTTGGAAAGGCACACACCTGTTTACCTGAGGTCCCACAGTTGACAGTGCATGTCAGAGCAAAAACCAAGTTGTGAGGTCGAAGGAATTGTCCATAGGGCTCAGAGACAGGATTGTGTTGTGGAAAAGATCTGGTGAAGGGCACCAAAACATTTCTTCAGCATTGATGGTCCCCAAGAACACAGTGACCTCCATCATTCTTAAATGGAAGAAGTTTGGAACAACCAAGACTCTTCCTAGAGCTGGTCGCCTGGCCAAACTGAGCAATCGGGGGAGAAGGGCCTTGGTCAGGCAGGTGACCAAGAACCCGATGGCCACTGACAGAGCTCCAGAGTTCCTCTGTGGAGATGGAAGAACCTTCCAGAAGGACAACCATCTCTGCAGCACTCCACCAATCAGGCCATTATGGTAGAGTGGCCAGACAGAAGCCACTCCTCAGTAAAAGGTACATGACAGCCCGCTTGAAGTWTGCCAAAAAGGCGCCTAAAGGACTCAGACCCTGAGAAACAAGATTCTCTGGTCTGATGAAATCAAGATTGAACTATTTGGCCTGAATGCCAAGTGTCACTTCTGGAGGAAACTTTGCATCATCCCTTCGGTGAAGCATGGTGGTGGCAGAATCAAGCTGTGGGGATGTTTTTSAGTGGCAGGGACTGGGAGACTAGTCAGAACTGTGAAAAGAACTGTGCAGCGACGCTCCCCATRCAACCGGACAGAGCTTYAGAMGATCTGCAGAGACGAATGGGAGGATTGTGTGTAGATTGATGATCAGAAATAATAATTTGATCAATTTTACAATAAGGCTGTAACCTAGTAAAATTASTAAAAAGTCAAATGTGTGAATACAGGTTTTTAGAAATGTATTATGAATAAAAAACATATCACATTTACATAAGTATTCAGACCCTTTACTTTTTTGTTTTGGTACCCTTACCCAGATCTGTGCCTCGACACAATCTTGTCTCTGAGCTCTGCCGACAATTCCTTTGACCTCATGGCTTGGTTTTTGCTCTGACACGCACTGTCAACTCTAAGAACTTATATAGACAGGTGTGTGCCTTTCCAAATCATGTCCAATCAATTGTATTTACCACAGGTGAACTCCAATCAAGTTGGAGAAACATCTCAAGGATGATCAATGGAAACAGGATGCACCTGAGCTAAATTTCAAGTCTCATCGCAAAGGGTKTGAYTACTTCTGTAAATAGAAATAGGTAGAATACTCACTATTCACGATGATCTACCTCAGAATGTAGCCTTGCATGACAGACTCCTATGTCCTTCTAGAACATGTAGTATTTACACAGAACTGAGGAGTAATTCTACCACAGATGTGGACAGAAAGCTGAGCGTTTGACAATATGTGCTGTTCTGTGAATACATGACACTCAGAGAGCCACTTCAAGAGAATGAACTGCCCGTTGCCATGGTATGTGTATGCATGACTGCAACAGTTTACCATGGTTATGAGTGCTGCATGCCATTGAGGCATGGCTGGGAGATCACCATTGTTCCAGTTGAGTGGTGGAGGGAGAGACAGTTCACACTAGGGAGGCCTGGAGGATTGCAGCACATCCACCAACTCCCTTATAGTGACGRGATCTGGGTTGAAATTCATTATATTCAGTCTTTTTGGCCCAGCCCCGGTGGAACAAGTTTGGAACACCTAAATGATTTAAGTGAAACGTGCCTTCAATAATCCCTAGGTAACTGGTGTGGGYTGAAAACAAGGCATGCAAAACTATACTTTGAATATGCTAGTGTCTCTGAATAGACGAGAACATACACATGTACAGTACCAGTCAAAAGTTTGGACACATCTACTCATTCAAGGGGTTTTCTTTAGAATATTAGTGAAGACATCAAAACTATGAAATAACAAATATGGAAACATGTAGTAACCAAAGACATGTTAAACAAATCAAAATATATTTTATATTCTTCAAGTAGCCACCCTTTGCACACTCTTGGCATTCTCTCAACCAGCTTCATGCGGAATTATTTTCCAACAGTCTTGAAGAATTTCCCACATATGGTGAGCACTTGCTGGCTGCTTTTCCTTCACTCTGCAGTCCAACTCATCCCAAACCATCTCAATTGGGTTTAGGTCAGGTGATTGTGGAGGCCATGTCATCTAATGCAGCACTCAATCACTCTCCTTCTTGGTCAAATAGCCCTTACACAGCCTGGAGGTGTGTTTTGGGTTATTGTCCTGTTGAAAAACAAATGATAGTCCCACTAASCGTAAACCAGATGGGATGGTGTATCGCTGCAGAATGCTGTGGTAGCCATGCTGGTTAAGTGTGCCTTGAATTCTAAAGAAATCAATGAGTGTTACCAGCAAAGCACCTCCACGCTTCACTGTGGGAACCACAAATGCAGAGATCATCCACTTACCTACTCTGCGTCTCAGAAAGACATGGCGGTTGGAACCAAAAATCTCAAATTTGGACTCAGACCAAAGGACAGATTTTCACCGGTCTAATGTCCATTGCCTGTGTTTTTTGGCCAAAGCAAGTCTCTTCTTATTGGTGTCCTTRTTGGTTTCTTTGCAGCAAATCAAGCATGAAGGCCTGATTCACCCAGTCTCCTCTGAACAGTTGATGTTGAGAGGTGTCTTTTTTTTACCTTTATTTAACTAGGCAAGTGTTAAGAACAAATTCTTGTTACTTGAACTCTGTAAAMCATTTATTTGGGCTGCAATCTAAGGTGCAGTTAACTCTAATGAACTTGTCCTCTGCAGCAAAGGTAAAACTGGGTCTTCCTTTCCTGTGGCAGTCCTCATGAGACAGTTTCATCATAGCGCTTTWARWTTTWTTTAAATTGACTGCACTTGAAGAAACTTTCAAAGTTCTTGAAATMTTCCGCATTGACTGASCTTCATGCCTTGGTCTTTTACCAAATAGGGTCATCTTCTGTATACCACCCCTACCTTGTCACAACTCAACTGATTGTCTCAAACGCATTAAGGAAAGAAATTCCACAAATTAACAAGGCACACCTGTTAACTGAAATGCATTCCAGGTGACTACCTCATGAAGCTGCTTGAGAMAATGCAAAGTGTGTGCAAAGCTGTCAAGACAAAAGGGTGGCTACTTTGAACATTCTCAAATATATTTTGATTTGTTTAACACTTTTTGATTACATGCTTCCATGTGTTATTTCATAGTTTTGATAACTTCACTATTATTCTACAATGTAGAAAATAGTAAAAATAAAGAAAAACCCTGGAATGAGTAGGGGCATCCAAACTTTTCACTGGTGSGGAACTAACAAACTGTTGGTGATGTAGGCTGAAACGTGTACAGAAAGTAAAATGTGAAAAGACAAATGAGAACAAAAGATTGAAATGTGTTTTAATAACTTTAAAAATTTATTCKGTTTCAGTGCTTCCATTTAAAAATAAATAGATGGTATGATCTCAAAGAAATAGTKAAATGAACAGGGATGGGAAGTACACACACAAATAGTGATTAATGACAATATAATATATTAGTAGACAAAAACACTAACATACAAAAGATCTATAAAAAATAAATCAAATGCAGAAAATTTTAATCAAGTACTCTATATATTTTTGGAGACGGCAGTATTAGTGAAAGAAGGAGGTTATTTTWGTTGACTGTCACCCATTCTTAAATCTTAGTGTTTGGTTTCAGTTCAGGAAAGGTTTCTCAGTTTGGAGTGCACAGGAGTTCAGTTATGAAAAATATATCATCTTCCTTCTGCAATACATTTTGAATGCCCTTTTAAAGTTGAATTCCACTTTCTGTAATCAGTGAGTAAAGTGCACATGCAACACTTAGTTGTTCTTGAGGCCAACATACGGTATCTAATAATAAGCACTTGGACAGAGAGAAAAAAATAAAYTGGTGGCAGTGTTTGTTGACACCTTTCAGGAATGTTCTTTAATGTCGGTAGGTAAATAACTAGACCACAGTCCCACAGAGTGACCCATTATGAATATATTAAATACTGTCATTCAAACCGGTTACAGCAGAACACACACACACTCTTCAGAACAAGAGCATGCAGCTCTCTGGGGGAGGGGAGAAAAGCTGGCTTAGCAGGGTTGGGGTCAATTTCGTAAATTCAGGAAGTAAACAAAAATACAAATTTAAATTTTACTTCCTGAACTGATTGAATTGAAATGGAATGAATTTACCCCACCCATGGTGGGTAGCCGATCACTCATGTGGTAGAASGGAGGGGGTACATTGCATGATAAAAGCSTTTGAAACATGATGAGTGGAGTGCACCTTTATACAGGAAGTAGTGCCTAGTGGAGAGAAATGACTAGCTCTAGCTATACGCCATACCAATTCATGTAATGTTAAGATGAAAAACACATCAGCGCCGATTACTGTATAACCAACCAGTTTTCCATTAAAAAAATAACAAAAACGTACAAAATAAGCATCATGACATCTTCGAAGAGTACCAAAGCCTATTGTTCCCTGCACGTCTTTACCCCCTCGTTTTAAAGGCCTAAAGGAGACTAGATGAGTAGTTTAAAAACAATCGTCACCATTCTACATCCCAGATAGACAGTGCTACGACGGGCTGCACTGCACAAGTTTAGAAGAGTTTGAATAAATAGACAGTTGATAGTAGCAGTATGATGCTTGTAGAAGGCCAGCGGATGGTCTGGGAGCCCAGTAACAAACAGGAGACAGTTGATAGTAGCAGTATGATGCTTGTAGAAGGCCAGCGGATGGTCTGGGAGCCCAGTAACAAACAGMAGACAGTTCAGAGCAGCACATTGGACAGAGTGAACGGGAGAGGCAAAGTTGGCGATGCTTGTCTGGTAGCTAGTTATACTGGAGATTGATTTGTTGCAGAATACTGGTCCTAGAAGTCCTAAAAGAACGTAAACTGGTCATCTCAGGTCAGATTTTGAAGTGGAGAGATTGAGAACCACCTACCCCCTCCAACAAGAGAGGAGGATGGGGGGGTTGAATGGGTCATAGTGTGAGAGAACCCCCCCACCCACTCAAATGGACTCAAACAAGAGAGGGAAGCCGTAGCGTATTTTGCTGTAGCGGAGCTCAACCATTTCAGTGCCAAACCAATAAATACTTCAAGTAAAAAGACATCCACCACATGAAAAAATGACACATGCTTCTCTTAGTCTTTAGAAAAACAGAACCGAATGAATCCATCAACGAACAACCTGAACAGAACACATGGAGATCCCGACAGATGACAATGTCACTGGCAGGCCACCAGTACATGTACCCATTGATACATGCCCCCCCCAGTGTCAACTGAAGGATCCACGTGTCTGGCCATCCTTGATAGAGGGGGAGTTTAATTGACTGTGGACGTCAATGCAGTCTATCCAGCAGAGCATGGTGGAATGGACCCTAGGAGGGGTTCCCCAGGGTGAGTTCCAGGGGCCTCCCCAGATTATTTGCCGCACTTCTTTGGCACAGTGGTTCTTTTGGCCTGCCACAGGTGGTTGTGGATGGTGATGGCGTCTATGCTAACCGACACTGTCTTGGCGGGGATGACAGTGAACTGCTTGCGGTCCGAGCTGTACTTGTAAAGCTTGTCGATCATCTTCTTGCTAATGCTCTTGGGGCCCGTGCCGGTCAGCTTGAGGATCTCCTCCGTGTCTGGGAAGAAGGAGTAGACTCCCCGGAACTGGCAGCCCCCGTCCCTGAACAGGATCATCAGGTGGTGTGCATCTACTCTCTCCAGCTCCTGGGATCAGACAGAGGAAGGAGGAGGAGTCAGAGGAGGAGGAGGGGTGTTAGCACTGGTTCTGGAGTGCTTGGTAATAGCATTTAACAGCACAACTTGTGGAATAGACACCAGCTGGAATGAGATTTTAACCAATCAGCATTCAGGATTAGAACCYCCTGTTTTATAATAGTAAGATGATAATTCACCTCTAGAAGGGTGTTCTTCTGGGGTTCGTTGACTTTGCCAGCGAGGCAGCAATGGGAGATGGCATTGAAGATGATTGGCTTGTTGGACTTGGAACTGGGCTCCCTGAACAGCTTGGGACCTGAGGACAGTGGAAAGACAGGTCTTAACATTAGATGTTAACATACACGGAGACACGAGGAGAAYGTGAGCAGCACAATGGCTTAATGGGAACATTATAGGGGCGTGTAATAGCTTGATATGCTAAAGGTGGTGACTTGTACTGACCAGTGTATTCTGCCATGGAGGTGATGGAAGACGCAGTGGAGCCGTTGTCCCAGTCTCTCTCAGTGTTCCGACTGGCGTTCCGACTCAGGCCTGGGAACGACTCCACAGACTCACCCCTGGCAACGGACAGCAGAGAAAACAAGAGGTTTTAAAATGTCAAACAGAACACACAAAAACTCACAACCACCCACACATTTGGGTTACTTACCGTTGGGAGCCTGGCCCTCCAGAGTTGACGCTGTCTGCCTCGGTGGTGGCAGCGGAGGCCAGGGACAGACTAGAGCCTGACTGGACACTGCTCAGGTTGTCAGCTACAGAGAACCAAAACAGAGACGCTATCTTAGTGTAGCTAACTCTTCCCATTACGCTACTATCGACACACACAGAAATGCATGACCGCAATATCGGCAATATTGTCTCAATGATAATTGAGATGAATAAAATGTGGTCTAGATGAAGGAGAACCAGTGTCAGCAGGGTTTTTCCTCCAGCCCAGCTGGATCAGATATGTTAGTACAGCAGTGGTGTAAAAGTCCCTCTGGGACACCAGTTAGACACCAGTTAGAAACCCCTGGACTAGAAAGTTGTTTCTTACGTGTGGAAGAAGAGCCCTTGGAGGAGAAGGTGTCGCTAGAGATCTCCTCTCTGCTGAACGCAGACTTGGGTCTGTGAGTCTGGTGACTGGGTTTCTTGGGCTTGGTCTTGGCAGTCTTGGGCTTGGCGGGGCTGCCCAGGCCCTGTTCCTCCATCAGCTCCTGCTGCTTCCTCCTCAGATATTGCTCCTTGATGAGCTCCCTACGGGCCTTCTCCTCCTCCTTCCTCATCCTGTCCTCCTCCGCCTTCCGCCTAGGGGGAGACAAACCACAGGCTCAACAACTGCTGCATTTGAARAGACGGAGTCACAATGTATTTAAAATGCATCTCAAGTGTCAACACACTTTAGAAGGTCCTGTGTTAGAATTTTCTCTAACGCAGGGCAGAAGAGGAATGCCGTTGCTCTTGTCTGCGTTTTCAATGAGTCAATATTCAAGGTAAATAYAACAGATAGACTAATGTTCCAAACATGTGACTATTGTGGGAGGGTTGTGGTGGTGTTGCTGTTACGGTAGTGCTTGGACATGGTCTTATCCTACCTGAACAGTAGGTCTTGTCTAACAGACAGTTTTGATTTGGTTGTAGAGGCAATGTTTGTTACCTGGCCTCCTCCCGTTTTTGTTCCGTCTCAGCCTCCAGCTGCATTTTTCGTAGCCGGGCCTCCTCAGTCTTCTTCTGCTGCCTTATTAGAAAAGCTGCTCTCTTCTTAGCCAGTTCATCCTCTGCCTTCTGTTCATCCTGCAGCACAAAAAGTAACGCTTGATCAATACTGGTATCAATTTCCTCAATTCAATACAACTTAATTTATGCCAAACGATTGCCTGCTGTGTATCCTCCCCTCGTCTCCTGCCCTTTTTCTACATTAGTGGCTAGTAAGAGGTACTTTCGATTTTTTCAGTAATGGAGAATTTCATACTATTCCTTTCAAGACAATTTTGTACAACTATAAAAACAATGTAATTTCTTGCCCTGTCCTGTTTGCGGTCATTGAATTTGGTGCTTTTCATGTTATAATCAATAGACCTTCACCCAGACATAAAATGACTGTGAAGCAGAACACATCTTGTCTATATATACACACACAGAATGTAAAAAGACTACATTTCAAATGTACCTTGAAGAAGAATCCCAGGCCAGACTTCTGTTCCCCTTCCTCCCCATCCATGGTGCTGTCCTGCCCCCCGTCGCCCTCCATCMCTTCTGGGTCCTTCAGGTCTGACAGGTCCACCTCGATCAGGGGGGCTTTGCTCCTCGACACCTCCTCCGAGGGGATGTTCTCCTTCCCCGAGCCGTCGGAGGAGTTCAGCTCCCCCTCCCTCAGGGTACTGGACAGGCACGGCTCAAAGGACACTTCTGGGGTGACGACCACTGGGTCGATACGGGCCGCTGTGCGCAGGTTAGCCTCATCGTGGAGCCTGAAGGTGGCACTACGTCCAGGCTTGTCCTGCCCACTGATTGTCTCTCCACCTGCGGAGGGGGTTCTGGAGCTGATGTCGGGGTGGTCTGCCCTMGGAGACCTGCCCCCAGGAAACTGCCTCAGGTGAGGCAGGGTCTCCAGGCTGTGGGAGGGGGTGATAGCCCTGCTTGATGCCAGGCCCGGCCTGCCGTGCTCTTTGGCCAGCTTCAGCTCTGAGGGCTTGGTCCTGGGGCCACGGGCCGAACTCAGCTTGGGGGGTTTCCTGGATGGAGCGGTGCCGGTGGTTGGTGCGCCGCTGCCCAAATCCACAAAGTGGACGGCAGGTCGGGTCTTGGGTTCAGATCCGCTGGTCTTCTCGTTGACTGAGCAGGGAGACGGGACCCTGGGAGGGGACTGGACGTTCTGTTTCATCAGCAGCTCCTGCTGGAGGGAKAGCTGCATCATCTGCTGCTGGATGCTGCCGATGGCGTCATTCAGCATCTCAATGGAGTGGTTACACTCATCCAGGTCCAGCTCTTCATCCAGCAGCAGACCCGGACTACAGCTGCCCTTCTTGTCCACTGTCTCTAAGGCATCTGGGACCGGCGAGGTGGCAGACTCAGTCTCTTTGGCCCCTCTCAGAACGTCCACGCAAGAGTCGTCTTTTGAGCCTCCCCCTTTGTCCCCATTGAGTTCTTCTTTGCAGTAGTCTGTTTTGAGCGGGTGGGGCAGGGTGTCGCTCTTACCCTTCTTGACGATGTGCAGAAAGGCAGCCTTGCCCAGCTTCTGTCTATGTCTGGCTGACAGCACCTCCATCTTCTTCTTCTGGTGCTCGATGGCCTTCCTCTTCTCCTCCAGTTGCATGTGGAGCTGGACCAGCTCAGATGCCAGCAAGTTGGTGCCACCGTCCCCCCGCCCCCCCTGGGGCGAGGAGGGGCTCTGGTCCCTCTTCAGCCTCCAGGAGGTGGGCAGAGAGAGGGGCCCGCTGCACTCGGAGCCGTCTGGGGTGGTCCTTTGGGAGCTGGATGCGCTGGGTCGCAGGTCATGGTTGCTGCCAAAGCGCTGCTGGGCCTTGCGCTCAGCGAAGCTGGTCATGCGTACGCTGCCGCTGGCTAGGCTGCTGGCCTGGGAGTGGGTGCTGAGACAGGGGCTCGAGCGACCGCTACTACAATCATCCCCTTTGTCCTTGTCCCTCTTTTCTTTCACCTTCAGATCCTCCATAAGCTTGGCTGACTCCTCCTCCTCATCAAATGTCTTCCTGGGCCTGGTTGGGTCCTTGGTGGTGAGGGCTTCATCAAGGTCTTCATCATGAGCCTCATCCAGGTCTGGCTCCTGCCAAGGCTTCTGGTCTTCGCTGTCAGAGTGGAGGTAGAAGCCACCTGCTGGAACTCTGGAGTCGGGGTCCACACTGCTTGTGACCATGGGATTGAAGGCCCCCTGTCCCTGGAGTGGCCCAGCCAGTGAGGTCTCAGTAGACAAGTCAAACTCCCCACTAGATGCAGGAGTGTAGGTCCGGTTTAGGCTGGTGGGAGTTTTCCTCCTGGCCGACGCCACAAGTTCAGGTCCCCCTTCTACTCTCCGGATAGAACCCCCTCCCCGCGATCGACCCACCTCCCCGCTCTCCTCCTCCTTGTTCAGGTATACAGACTTCTCTTTCGCCGATTTCAACACAGCAGGCATCAGAGGTTCTAAATAAGAACAATCCTTGGGCTCGGCCCCAGCAGTTTGCTGCGTCTCCTCTCCCTGACTGGGAAGAGAMGCTGACGCGTCTGTCCTCATCACGGCCACAAGCGCCTCCTCCATATTGACGTTTCCCAGAAGGCCGTGACCGTTGACTCGGCGGGGGGTGGGGCTGACTGGGGCACGGCCTACCTGGGCTTGGCCCTGGGGGGTGAGAACCTGGTGTTTGGGGGTGAGGTTGGCTACGTTAGAGGCCAGACTGTCTTTACTGATGGAGCGGGCCAGACTCACACTGTCACCAGAGYCAATGTCAGCATCGCTGTCAGTGGCTGAGATGCCAAATGTGTACGGGTTGAGCGTAGACGTCGGCCTAGAGAAAGAGGGGAAGAAGTGAGATGCACAACATTGGACATCAAGAAGAAAAGGGTTTGTTTTAATTACAAAATGWCCAAATCTCTGAAACATGCATTGATTGTAAAACATTTCAGAGCAAGAAGGGAAGTCAGTGTTATTGTCATAGTACACCTCTGTCTCCTGTCAGACCAAGCCTGCACTGAGCCTCGTGGATGTTTGTTCTCCAAGGAGTTGGAGCGGTTTCTGAGGCCTAGATACACAGACAACATAGATCACACAGCTACCTACAKTGCAGAACAGAAAAGCCATCTCTTGAAATATGAGCTGTAATAATATTCCACTATAATAAAAACTACACAGCCATCAGAAAGGGCTAAATGTAACTTGTATAAAACTATGGATAGTTTTTAGTAGTCTTCTATAGTAACTGATAACTGTGGTGTTGTGTGGTGCCCTCACCTGATCCGTCCTCTGCCTGCTGCTGTCTCTGCCTTAGGGGGAGGAGTGGGTGGGAGAGGCTGAAGGCTTCCCCAGGACCTCCCTTGTTACTGAAAATAATTAAAACGGCACAAGCCACTTAGATTACCTACCAAGTCCACAATAATCTTTTAGCAGTACCGTAGCAGTCAACATTCACGATCCATCTTTGCAGGATATCTCTAAGCAGCAGATCAAATTCCAATTCCATCTTTGCAGGATATATTTTATCCAGGCTGTGTGAATGCATTCAATAGGTCTTAATATATTATTTCTTGGCAAATGTTAATTCATTCAGAAGMTCTTAAGTACCAACACAGTTTTAGGGATTAGCTCCTCTTACACCTTTAGTAAAGCAGATTGACCCCACATTCTCTACAACATTATCGGTCTCGTATTCTCACAGGGAATCACTGGAGATTTTATTGCTTGCATTTTTAAGAATCATAAGAAGTGCGAACTAAGCAACAAACATCTAGTCTTTTCTCCATAACCACAGACCTTACAGGCAAACAACCAGTCAGTTGACATTATGACCTTTGCCCATCTGACCTACTGTCCCTTTAATCCAATCAGCTACTCTTTGACCATCCCTCTGAACAACCAGCACATGATAAGCAATGGTCTCTGAAATGGTGGTGGTATTACAAAGCTATCAATGTATGTTTTCAACAAGGCTGGATGTACTGTGAAACATCAATTCATTAACATTGATAAACACAGTGTAGGACAAAGCAAAGGTAGAAAGTGGTGGGCTGGAAGCCAAGAGGTGAGAGAACTGAGTATCAACACTAGCATATAAAAAAAMATCTCTTCATCCCTGTCTAGCTAACTAGGAGAGAAATAAACAGGTTGATGAAATGAGAAGGGTGGGTGGACAGAGAGGAAGGAGAAACTTACAGAGGGTCAGAGCCTTCAGCAGCGTACAGGGAGTACCTGCCATCAGGGCTGCTCTGGGCAGAAACAGACAGCGAGGCCTCTGGGATGCCAGGGGTAACCTGAAAGCTGCGCTTGGTGGCGTTGGAGATGGGCACTGAGGGGCGGGCACTCTTCGGCTGAGCCATGGCTCGGGCTGTTGTGAGAMAAGTGGATAGGTGTCAATCAAAACAGAGGTGGGTAACAGGTGGAGAATTTGATAATGTAATGTACTTAATGTATAATGTACTTAAACTGATCATCCTACCGATCCTCGACTTCGGCGATGTCGTTTACAAAATAGCTTCCAACACTTTACTCAACAAATTGAATGCAGTCTATCACAGTGCCATCCGTTTTGTCACCAAAGCCCCATATACTACCCACCACTGCGACCTGTACACACTCGTTGGCTGGCCCTCGCTTCATACTCGTCGCCAAACCCACTGGCTCCAGGTCATCTACAAGTCTTTGATAGGTAAAGCCCCACCTTATCTGAGCTCACTGGTCACCATAGCAGCACCCACCCGTAGCACGCGCTCCAGCAGGTATATCTGGTCACCCCCAAAGCCAATTCCTCCTTTGGCCGCCTTTCCTTCCAGTTCTCTGCTGCCAATGACTGGAACGAACTGCAAAAATCACTGAAGCTGGAGACACATATCTCCCTCACTAGCTTTAAGCACCAGCTGTCAGAGCAGCTCACCGATCACTGCACCTGTACATAGCCCATCTGTAAATAGCCCATCCAACTACCTCATCCCCATACTGTATTAATTTCCCCTTTGCACCCCAGTATCTCTACTTGCACATTCATCTTCTGCACATCTATCACTCCAGAGTTTAATTGGTATATTGTAATTACTTTGCCACCATGGCCTATTTATTGCCTTACCGCCCTTATCTTACCTCATTTGCAGACACTGTATATATACTTTTTCTACTGCATGTTTGTTTATTTCATGTGTAACTCTGTGTTGTTGTATGTGTCGAACTGCCTTGCTTTATCTTGGCCAGGTCGCAGTTGTAAATGAGACCTGCGTATTTTAACTTCTGGTCAAGTTCATCCAAAATCAATTATATTATGATCAGCTAAATCTAAACACTATATATTAGACTATTGACATTGCATGGGGCTCATMTACACATTTGCATTGAAATGTCATTGGAAGAAATGAAAATAAAGACACTCCAGTTGAACCACATGTTCTATAAGGAAGAAGTCCTAAAGTACTCCTTTTCCCTGTCCTGCAGGTTCAACAGATGTGTTGATCCATCCCATTCAGACCACAACACACCCATAGAGATGATCCTCACCATCTCTCAACTCCTCCGTCCTGGGTTGGACAAACTCTGGCTTGACGGTCTCAAACCACCAGAAGAGCTCAGCGATGAACACCATCACATTGTGCTGAGTAGTGAAAACAAGAACCACGTTAGAGAAACTCAACTACAATGACATACAACATGTTACCAAAACCATCAATGAATCAAAGTCGCTCTGGATAAGAGCGTCTGCTAAATGACTTAAATGTATATGTAAGTGCTGCCTTAGAAACACAGAAAAACTAAATCCTCAAAGTTAGTGACAGGGGAAAAAAAACACAGCTACAGTGACAGGGGGAAAAAACACAGCTAGTGAACAACACAGCTACAGTGACAGGGAAAAACACAGCTACAGTGAAGGGAAACACAGCTACAGTGACAGGGAAAAACACAGCTACAGTGACAGGGAAAACAACAGCTACAGTGACAGGGAAAAACACAGCTACAGTGACAGGGAAAAACACAGCTACAGTGACAGGGAAAAACACAGCTACAGTGACAGGGAAAAACACAGCTACAGTGACAGGGAAAAAACACAGCTACAGTGACAGGGAAAAACACAGCTACAGTGACAGGGAAAAACACAGCTACAGTGACAGGGAAAAACACAGCTACAGTGACAGGGAAAACCAGCTACAGTGACAGGGAAAACACAGCTACAGTGACAGGGAAAAACACAGCTACAGTGACAGGGAAAAACAGTGCAAAACAGCTTTACAGTGACAAATACCAAAGGACTTATTTACCTTGAGAACCAGTGGAGAGTAAAGCATGTCTTCCATGGTTAGGTAGAAGCTCTTGTTGAGATATTCATTTGAGAACTGCTTGAGCAGCTGGATGTTGTATAGACTGTCAGCTATGGAGGTCACCTCCTTCAGACAGATATCTGATAGACAGAGGTCAAAAAGGTCAGGATGGAGCTCATTGACCTGATGTTTAGAAATGTCACATGCAACCCTCCTTGGCAGTCAGAGCACAACACAGATGTAATGTCTAATGTCCACAACATAGATCTGGAGTAGAGCTAAATAGGCCATTTCAATTACAAAACAGATTAAAGACATGATTTTACTGATTGTTTGAGGTCAGACAAATTTGGGATTCCTGACCAATCAGGGAGATAATAGGATAGATTTAACATCTAATGAAACCCCAGTTTGTTGAGGACAGATGTCGTCCCATGATGTACCGTGGAGCTTCATGTGGTCGGGGCAGTAATAGTGGACCACGGTGAGGAGGGCGGCGCCGTCACACACGTCCCTCATCAGATCCTCCAGCAGGGGGAAGAAGGGCAGCTGGCGGCCCAAGGCATGCTCCCTGCGGTACCTCACCTGACCACCAGGGGGAGGGAGAGAGTCAGAGGGGAATACAAAGAGATAAGGCTGGTTTATTAGGCTCCAATCCAGAGGAGAATGACTGCCCCCTCTCACTTAAGCWACTAAATTCAAYGCCGACCACAGTACTGCAGACATTGTTTMCAGAAAATGATCCCCTATTACAATGATGGAGAAAATGGCAATCTGTGGACAATCTTCATGTAAACAAATCCACATTTTCGAAGACAATCATGGTACCAATAARMGCTTCTATTACACCAGATGTCCTTGAACAGATTATAAAAATCGCACACACAAGAAGTTAAGGATAATTGAGATGCTAATGGCAGCCTGCAGTACCCCGGTCAGACTTCAACTTGAAATATTCAATGAGGGGGCAGCACTGAGCTAGCCAGCAACGTCACTTCCTGGAGTAGCTCAAACCGCGAACACATGTTATGTCTACAAAAATCTCCAATATGATACGCCATCTTAACAGACTTCCTTGGCTTCAAATGCGCTATCGAGTCTTCACAMATGTATYAATGGTGTCACGTGATCCATGGCTTTATTC
Organism: Salvelinus sp. IW2-2015; assembly: GCF_002910315.2. Taxonomy (NCBI): domain Eukaryota; kingdom Metazoa; phylum Chordata; class Actinopteri; order Salmoniformes; family Salmonidae; genus Salvelinus; species Salvelinus sp. IW2-2015. The sequence goes on along the minus strand of NC_036872.1, from coordinate 34,591,914 downwards.
AGTCATATACACAGTCATGGCCTACATCATATAGCCTAGTGCTTATTCAGTGGAAGGCCATGTTTAGAAGGATGAAAATGTCATGACTAGAGCAGACATGATTCCCTGGTGAAAAACACAGAATCATTTCTGTTCTAGATAATGAACTTCTATCTGAATTAATTCAGTGGCATTCCCTGAATAAGCCCKTGTCTGTGTTTAGGTGGGTGGAGATGAGTGGGGTGGTCCTTTATAGCAGGGATTCACAAACGTTTTGGGGCCAGAGACCCCTTTTGTGATGGCAAGTTCATTAGGGACCCCCTCATAATCAGAACACAACTCGAGTGAGATAAAAAATAGCATACAAGAGTTGTACTATGTCTCAGGCCCTGGGAAGGAACATTTTTAATCCCTTGGCATCAGAGAGAAAKCTTTGCAGTTTTCAAGCTACATTAATATCCTGTAATTCTACACATTTTGCCACGAGGAAGAGAGAACTTAGCCATTTTAAAACTTAAATGACAGTGCATTTATGAAAAAAAAGGTCTGGGGGGGGGGAAATACAAGTATTGAGTTGAAAAATGTACAATTGGTGAAGTTKTGTTGATACCAATATCCCTGTGAGCCTCCCAGGACCATGTTGTAAGGTTAAGAAAATTAATATTGTTCGTATACAATTTCATGTTTAACACCTGCTAAACTTATTCCACGGATTACTTGAACAAAAATGTGTTTCATCTGTTAGATTTTTTGGGGGATCTGGCCACGGACCCCCTGCAGACCCCACTTTGAGAACCCCTGCTTTATAGAGCGGTGATATGGAGCCATGGTTGGCCTGACACCCACCGACCCCTCTCTGGGAATGCTGTGTCACTGTCAGCATAGTCAAACCAGGCCACTGGCACAGAGGGAGGAACACATGGGAATCACTGGCCCACTTCTGCTGGCTAACAGTGTTGTGGAACCCTCCCTGAGTTAGCCTATTGAGTTCATCACTGCTGTACTCTACTAGCCAGGCCAGTACGGTACTTATGGCTCCAACTGAACCATACTAAACATTTACTGCAACAATTAACCATGTTACTACACGCACTGTCTGCAATCTGACTACACATTTTTAGGGCAACTACGATAATATAACACACCTCGAATACTATTCTGACAACATTATGCTAATTCTACATGGGTAACTAACTACCATAATACAAAACACTTACAGTTGAAGTCAGAAGTTTACATACACTTAGGTTATAGTCATTAAAACTAATTTGTCAACCACTCCACAAATTTCTTGTTAACAAACTATAGTTTTGGCAAGTCGGTTAGGACATCTACTTTGTGCATGACACAATACCTGTCTCTTATACACATCTAGATGTGTATAAGAGACAGACATGGAGGTGTACATGTGGATGTATTTCAAGGCCTACCTTCAAACTCAGTGCCTCTTTGCTTGACATCATGGGAAAATCAAAAGAAATCAGCCAAGGCCTTCAGAAAAAAACATTGTAGACCTCCACAAGTCTGGTTCATCCTTGGGAGCAATTTCCAAACACCTGAAGGTACCACGTTCATCTGTACATACAATAGTACGCATGTATAAACACCATGGGACCACGCAGCAATCATACCGCTCAGGAAGGAGACGCGTTCTGTCTCCTAGAGATGAACGTACTTTGGTGCGAAAAGTGCAAATCAATCCCAGAACAATAGCAAAGGACCTTGTGAAGATGCTGGAGGAAACGGGTACAAAAGTATCTATATCCACAGTAAAACGAGACCTATAAATCGACATTATCTGAAAGGCCGCTCAGCAAGGAAGATGCCACTGCTCCAAAACCGCCATAAAAAAGCCAGACTACAGTTTGCAACTGCATATGGGGACAAAGATCGTCATTTTTGGAGAAATGTCCTCTGGTCTGATGAAACAAAAATAGAACTGTGTGGCCATAATGACCATCGTTATGTTGGGAGGAAAAAGGGGGAGGCTTGCAAGCCGAAGAACACCATCCCAACCGTGAAGCACGGGGGTGGCAGCATCATGTTGTGGGGGTGCTTTGCTGCAGGAGGGACTGGTGCACGTCACAAAATAGATGGCATCACGAGGAAGGACAATTATGTGGATATATTGAAGCAACATCTCAAGACATCAGTCAGGAAGTTAAAACTTGGTCACAAATGGGTCTTCCAAATGGACAATGACCCCAAACATACTTCCAAAGTTGTGGCAAAATGGRTTAAGGACAACAAAGTCAAGGTATTGGAGTGGCCATCACAAAGCCCTGACCTCAGTCCCAGATTGGTAGGCAGAACTGAAAAAGCATGTGCAAGGATCCTACAAACCTGACTCAGTTACACCAGCTCTGTCAGGAGGAATAGGCCAAAATTCACCCAATTAATTGTGGGAAGGTTGTGGAAGGCTACCCAAAACGTTTGACCCAAGTTAAACAATTTAAAGGCAATGCTACCAAATACTAATTGAGTTTATATAAACTTCTAACCCACTGGGAATGTGATGAAAGAAATAAAAGCTGAAAGAAATAAAAAGTGGTGATCCTAACTGACCTAAGACAGGGACTTTTTACTAGGATTAAATGTCAGGAATTGTGAAAAACTGAGTTTAAATGTATTTGGCTCAGGTGTATGTAAACTTCCGACTTCAACTGTATCTCAAATACTATTCTGACACCATTATGCTAATTCTATAAGGGTAACTGGAGAACAACTAGACAACCAGGACTAAAGGTTTCCCATCCKCCCTACAGAAGGGAGAGAAGAAGTGAGAGGTCTACAGAGGATAAGGACTWCTGGAACTGTACCACTATGGAGGGCTCCAGCTCCTCTGGCTCCAGCATGCATTGGGCCAAGGCGTGCATGAAATCAGACTGAGACACACACAGACAGCAGAGAGTAAGAATGAGACCTTGGGCAAGTAGAAAGACACCATGAGAGGCCAGGGAGASACCACATGGGCATAGCAGACAGACAGCATAGGAGGGGTGGGCATGACAGAGTTTGCGGGCACAGGTGGCAATGGCGCCAACATCTCAGCACAAGGAAAGCAGGGGCTGAGAGATGTATTCACGGCTCTCTCGCTCTCACCCAGACATCTCTTCACACACTGTCACTCTCTCAGACAAACACACCATCTATCATGATTGCACATAGTCTGCAGGGGCTTGAAATGAAAGGTCCAAAATGTATTTCAGCAAATTACCAAAACCACTGGACAACAACATTGTGACATTCTTAACAAAGATACCAGCCTTCTCCCACTGGCTGGCTGACTCACTGGCTACAAGKAGCACAGAATGGGCTTGGATGAGCCACGATGGTGTGGTGTGCACATCGACACAGAACTATGCGTGCAAGAGGGAGGAGGGGGGATTACTAGCAGCCAACTTACAGGTACTAGTTTCCAATACCATTTGGAGGGAGACTATCCAAGTAGCAGGGAAGGGGGGTGGGGGGCAGACAGGAAGAATAGGAGCAAAAAGGTCAATAGGTCAGAGGTCACAGACAGGATTGGATCTGCTTCCGGGTTAAGGGTTAGGAGAAAAAGTTCAATCAGGATTCAAKCCCAACTGGCAGGAAATAAAGAGCTCTGTAGACTTGGACCACGTCTCTGTTGAAAAGGATGTCKTCTCCATGAGACTAATCTGAATAAATACAAATAAATAGGCTTTTAAACTTKAATTATTCTTGCAATGTGTCCTGGAGGCATGGACTGCAGTCCAGAGACTTGATGCATCGAGAGAAGCAATCACCCGTAAGGATGCATCAAAATATCTCCATGGGGGCCATTTTGGCTCTAGCGCTTCAGTTTCCTTGTTCTCTCTCTATGGGAGTGCCATGAGATCTGTGGGGCTCCAGCCTTACCTTCTGGTGACTGGGAGACTCCAGCGGGTGCTGCTTGACCTTCAGCTCTCTCTCTGTGATCTCCCTCATCTTCAGGTTCACCTGGAACAAAAGCAACATTCACTCAGTTCTTTAGAGCTCTATTTTCTGAATGTCTCAGGCTCATGATCGATGTAGGCTGCTGACAGACAASTGTATGTTACGGAGTCCGCAAGAAAGAGTTTGTGTTCCCACCATACCTTGTTGATCCAGAAGACCATGGCGTCCTCCAGGTCAAAGGGCAGCTCCTTGGAGGCGCTAAAGGTGGAGAAGCGTTTGACGCAGGCCACCACCTTCTCTATGCTGATCATCTCCACAGTGTAGGCCATCATTAGGGCATCGATCATGGGCATGTGGGCACTCTGGAGGAAGGATGAGAGGGCACAGATTAGGTCAGAAAAACAAACGCTGTAAAGGTAGGTCATCGTGGGGGCATACAGTAGGTCTAGTTCAGTATAAAATACACCAGGGTATTGCTCAAGCATGGCTATGTTGTTACTGTGTGGTGGCAGGCCGAGCCAGAACAACAATCACGTTATGCCAAAAATCAGGGCATCGACTATGGGCACAGGACACTGAGAGGAGAGATGGGAAAGAACAGGTCACAAGACAAACACGATTTACAGTTGAACATCAGGGCATCGATCATGGGCATGTGGGCATTGTGGATGGGTGGGTAGAGACAGAATTTAAAATAAAAAAATAAAATAGGGAACATGAGGACATGATGCCCACAGAACAGTATAKTTAAGGGATGACTGGACAATCCTCAGGGTATAAAACAAGGACACAGCTAGAAATAAACTGCCATGTCAGCTTTGTATCCTCGTCTCCTGACCGTCTGACCTCACTGATGTACTACAGATGATCCTTATCCAATACAAAGACTCAGGGAGGAACACCCCCTCACCATGACATTAGAGATCACTTCAGTCTCTGTCTGTCTAATCAATCAGCCTTAATACCTCACACAGGGGGACAGAGGTGACCTAACACYCATAATGATCTCAACCACGGTTTGGAAAAAAGACTGTTGCATCATTATCTGTGTAGTAGGTCACCTCTGTCCCCCTGTGTGAGGTATTAAGGCTGAATACAGGCGGTTGACATCAACAATCCTTATAGAACATTAAAAAAAGTAATGAAATAAAGAGATTCCGCAATCCAAAGAAAGGATAGGCGGGAGGCTCGACAGCCTGCCATGCCGCTTTGTGGACAATTACTCCCACTGTTAGGGCGGGGAGACAAGTATCTCGTCAGTATATCCATAGTCTTAGGCAGGAGTATAATTCCCTGAAATGTGACCTATGAATCTAGGTGTGCAGTTAACACACAGTACACCTTAGCCTAGCCAGTTAGAGCATGCCTGACCCGAAACACACTGCTGAGAACAACACACACACACACACACACACACACACACACACACACACAGCTTCCAGCACTAATCCTACTGAGGGAAATGGAGGACAGATCCTGATTAGCTCACAATAGGAAAGGAGAACAGCTATTCAGAGCCCTCAGTGATAGGCCCCAACGATGTTACACAAGCATTACTTAACACACTCAGCCTCAGATCCCTACTAATGAGGCATAAGCAACACACACACACACCACTGCCTGAGATTATAATTATTTTTATTTTTTTAAACACGCACCCTTCCACCTAGCAACTAGCTAGATGTAGACTATTTCAAAAACAGGACGCTGTGTCTCTTAAGTCAAAGAAGAGGGACWTAAAAAGATGAAGAAAACAGCCTGACTGATGTGCTTGAGTTACGACACAATGYATATGCCAGAAACACACACACCCTTTGTCTTCCCTTCACCAAACCTGTCAAGAGACAAACCCAGGAGAGTATGGGTGGACTGTTATATTACCCCAAGCTGTCTCAAGTGTCCCAAGTCAAGTGCTGAGCAATTAACATACGATTAACATTKTTTTTCAGTTATTAAACAACTAATTGACTAAATTGATTCAGATTTTTCTGAGCACAGCACACGCAGTTTCACTAGAGAGAAATCACATCATTCACGAAAGTGGGACGCTGGGCTGAAGGGAGTTGTAGTTTTCATTAAGAAAATATTCAGCATAGTTCAGRGCAGAAACATGGTAATTAACTATAAAGACCATAATGCTTAGCGCCTTTCCCCCATCTCGGACAGAGATGGATACACTTTTATGCCTGCCATTTTAGGTTAGATTCAAACAGACTGCATGAAAGAGAAATGTACAGTCGCGGCCAAAAGTTTTGAGAATGAAAACGTATATTTGTGTCAGTCTGCTGCCACAGTTTGTATGATGGCAATTTGCATATACTCCAGAATGTTATGAAGAGTGATCAGATGAATTGCAATTAATTGCAAAGTGCCTCTTTGCCATGCAAATGAACTGAATCACTCCCAAATAAACATTTCCACTGCATTTCAGCCCTGCCACAAAAGGACCAGCTGACATCATGTCAGTGATTCTCTCGTTAACARAGGTGTGAGTGTTGACGAGGACAAGGCTGGAGATCACTCTGTCATGCTGATTGAGTTCGAAAAACAGACTGGAAGCTTCAAAAGGAGGGTGGTGCTTGGAATCATTGTTCTTCCTCCGTCAACCATAGTTACCTGCAAGGAAACACGTGCCATCATCATTGCTTTGCACAAAAATGGGCTTCACAGGCAAGGATATTGCTGCCAGTAAGATTGCACCTAAATCAACCATTTATCGGATCATCAAGAACTTCAAGGTGAGCAGTTCAATTGTTGTGAAGAAGGCTTCAGGGTGCTCAAGAAAGTCCAGCAAGCGCCAGGACCGTCTCCTAAAGTTGATTCAGCTGTGGGATCGGGGCACCACCAGTACAGAGCTTGCTCAGGAATGGCAGCAGGCAGGTGTGAGTATCTGCACCCACAGTGAGGCGAAGACTTTGAGGATGGCTTGGTGTCAAGAAGGGCAGCAAAGAAGCCACTTCTCTCCAGGAAAAACATCAGGGACAGACTGATAATTCTGCAAAAGGTACAGGGATTGGACTGCTGAGGACTGGGGTAAAGTCATTTTCTCTGATGAATCCCTTTTCCGATTGTTTGGGGCTTCCGGGAAAAAAGCTTGTCCGAAGAAGACAAGGTGAGCGCTACCATCAGTCCTGTGTCATGCCAACAGTAAAGCATCCTGAGACCATTCATGTGTGGGGTTGCTTCTCAGCCAAGGGAATGGGCTCACTCACAATTTTGCCTAAGAACACAGCCATGAATAAAGAATGGTACCAACACATCCTCCGAGAGCAACTTCTCCCAACCATCCAGGAACAGTTTGGTGACGAACAATTTGCCCTTTCCAGCATGCTGGAGCACCTTGCCATAAGGCAAAAGTGATAACAAGTGGCTCGGGGAACAAAACATTGATATTTTGGGTCCATGGCCAGGAAACTCCCCAGACCTTAATCCATTGAGAACTTGTGGTCAATCCTCAAGAAGCAGGTGGACAAACAAAACCCCACAAATTCTGACCAACTCCAAGCATTGATTATGAAAGAATGCGCTGCCATTAGTCAGGATGTGGCCAGAAGTTAATTGACAGCATACCAGGGCGGATTGCAGAGGTCTTTAAAAAGAGGTCAACACTGCAATATTGACTCTTTGCATCAAACTTCATGTAATTGTCAATAAAAGCCTTTGACACTTATGACATGCTTGTAATTATACTTCAGTATTCCATAGTAACATCTGACAAAAATATCTAGACACTGAATATAGCAACATGTGGAAATGAATGTCATTCTCAAAACTTTTGGCCACGACTGTACACAAAAACAACGAGAGGGACAGACAGAGTTTGTGGAAGTATACCTTACTACTTCGAAGAACTAATAAAATGATAGTCTGACAGCTCTGCTGCATGCTTAGGCAGGTCAGCCTAGCGAAATAGGATGATTATTTTTATTTAAAAGCTACAATATGTAACTCTATGAGCTAACCTGACCAAATTCAAAGAAATGTGAGTTCTAGATATTTCATCCCCTTTGAAAAACAGTCTAAGAGCTAGATCTGTTCTGTGTGCTATTTCTATGCTTCCCGTTCTGATATTTCATTTTGCGTCTTTACTGTTCAAATTTTGTACACCAGCTTCAAAAACAGCTAAATATACAATATTTTTGGTTATGGAATAAAAATAATAATGAAAAGTCTCTCCAATAACTGCATAGTTTTTTCACAAACAATCTGCAAACATTAAAAAAATTGCAACAGTAAATGGCGGAGCAATTTCTGCATAGTGCATCTTTAACTAAGTAAGATTAAGAACAAATTCGTTATTTACAATGGACGGCCTACCAAGAGGCAAACAAAGCCTCCTGCGGGGCGGAGGGATATTCCGACAGAAGAGAAAGACCACTACATAAAAAAGAGACCTAAGCATGCGGCGCAAAGCCATATAGGAATGGGAAGAAGAGAGAACTTTGGTCTGGCTGTTGGTTGCTACTTAGCCTGAGCAGAGATGAGATGGTGACTTAAGGAATTAAAATAAAGAAAGTAATCAAATAAGTACTAAGTAATATAAGCAAACTGAAATACTGTATTATTCATAGTGATTTCCTATTTTTTCTTCTATTGATGTCTACCAAATGTGGACCTGACAGATGCAATGGAATATTTTCTGTGTTTTGGCCCATTTGAATTTTTCACTATTTTTGGGCATTGTATTCCATTAAAAAGCTCTAAAATCATTTTAATGTCATTTTTTAATAATGGATTTAATGTAAAAAAAGAAACCAAAATGAGAGAAACAAACCATTTTTTTAAATAATCCAATTGGAAACCAACCCGGACAATTTTACTAATCACTCAGCACTAATCCGGTCTCTATAGTTCTGTCCATCCCTCTAGTGTTCCTAGTCTAGAAATGCATTTCTTCCAACCTGTGTGAGTCGACTCAGGAGATGGTAGACTGCTGTTTCTTACTCCCAGCTGATCCTCCCCATCTGTGCCTCTAAGCAGCTACAGAGTCAAACAGGAGGCAGAGAAGGTATCTCTTACACCACACAGATCGTACGGAGGAGGCCCAGGGGCTCGCACACTGGGCGGGGGGGGGGCGGCGGGGCGGCGGGGGGGGGGGGTGGGCGGGGAGAGCACACAGGCATTGCCATGGAAATACACCGTCCTTGCGACTCAAGCAAACACGGGGGGGGGGGGGGGGGTCTGCAAACCCTCCCATCACGACCTTAGGTCAGTCCTGTCAAAGACAACCACTTCTCTCTACTCAGGATTTTAGACTAAGTATGTGTTTGTCTGGCTTCTTCCATAGAGCCTTGCCCGGATTATAAACAAGCCCGTCTGTCTGTCACTGGGCTAGATGTAGGCTAGTCACTGACTCGCTCTTGGCTGGTGACTCGACYGAAGCACGCCACCTTGGCGACAACGTGAGTCTCCATGGCATTGGCAGCGTATAATGTATTCWAGCCAACAAGCACCATGCAGTTATGCTACTGTAAGTGCTCACAGTGAAATTGTGAGAGGTTATTGGATCTCTTATGAAAGGAAACGCTTGTGCAATATATACAACTGAATGTGACATAGGGAGGGAGTGGTGTTCATTCCCTGAGTGGAGATGTTGCTGTACTATTTTATTTCTTGATTACATTTTTTTATTTAACCTTTATTTAACTAGGCAAGTCAGTTGGGAACAAATTCTTATTTACAATGARGGCCTACCSTGGCCAAACCCTCCCCTAACCCGGACGACGCAGGGCCAATTGTGCACCGCTCTGTGGTACTCCCGATCACGGCCGGTTGTGATACAGCCTGGGATCAAACCAGGGTCTGTAGTGACGCCTCTAGCACTGAGATGCAGTGCCTTCGATCGCTGTGCCACTAGCATGTGACCAAGCAGTGCAAACTACCCTGAGAGTCTGGCTCAGTAGTCCAGCTATATCACCAGGGTGACACGGGTCAAAACGGCTCAGGAATTCATATAGYCTGTGAGACCAATCACAAATGCCAGACACATTTAAAGTCAATAGTCCTAAAAACTAGGCTGGTTGGTTGGATGAGAACTGGGTTACATGAGAGATGGTGAATCAATCATTACGCAACTGCTGCACTAGACTTTGCATATTGACCAGACAACATGGAAAATGTCACTGTTAGGGACAAGGGTACACTACAGGAGAGTGGAAAAAAGTAGTGGAGGAACCCCACTGGGTCATTCAGCACATTTTAGGTCTAARTTCAGACTGTTCTCTCTCTCTGTGCACCCTTCCCTATCCCGCTGGTAGAAAATGATGGTCAAAGAAGTAACTGAATCAGTTTTCACATGATCCACAGAAACCAGACTGTGCCAAAAGCCGTGTTGTAAAGCCTACAGACGACACGCTCTCTGGACCAGTTCTATGCCTTTATATGGACATGAATCAGAGTCAAATTTGAATCTCCAAGGTAGCCAACGATAAGGAAATAGCTCAACGGTCTGGAYCCAAATTTAATAGGTCGGGAAAAACCACCCAAATGTAAATTGATTTGGAACACTGATGAGTAGCCATGGTTTCAACAAAGACTAGAACGTTTAAGTTACCTAGGGTTTAAAGGCTGTTTGACAAGGTCCAATAGACGACAGGTAGGTATTCTAGTGTTCAGTGTAGTGTGATAGAGAGAACAGAACAATGACATCTATCACACTGACTACTTTCACTAGTTAAAGTAATAAGACTAGAGCAGGAACAGAGCTGCTGCTGCAGGCAGAGACAGCTCTCGCTCTCTATGTAGGCCTACACACAGAATAGCCAACCAGAAGGCTGAGCTTCTTGACTCTCTCTCATCAATGGCCAGCTAAAGGGCAACACAGCWTTTCAGACTTGATTTATGTCTGTTTTGCACTGGGACTAACTCATTTTCAAGACAGCTCTCGTCCACAAATCATGAGCAGCCTCTGCAATGACTCCCATAAAACACCACGTGCTTATCAAACTAGTTCCACCAGCACAAATAATGTCCCTCCCTACTTCCTAGTCCATGAAGAGGACATTGGGTGCATCTCACGTTTCCTTTCCGTCATCTGTCCTCATGCGAGAGACCTAGCCGCCTGGCTCGTAGGCATCAGCCCTATTTGCTTTGGTCTCTCCAGTGTTTTCACTGTAGATTAAGGAGACAAGGAGAGCCACTTGAGACAATTGAGATGCAGCTGAATTCCTTCACTCTGCATAGCTTTTCATCCCCCCATACACACACAGTCACACACAGTCTTTCCCACTCACCATTTTGATGGCACACAGGAGAAGGTCAGCATCTCTGACAGGGGCGTCATCACTCTCCATGACGTAGATCCCTTTACGGCTGAGGGCCTGGATGACTGACATGTGTGACTGCAACGAGGCGGCCTGGTCTGTCTTCAGGATGAGGGCACACACCGGCAGTACAGCTCACAGGACAGCAGCAGCTGGAGGACGGGAGGCTTGATGTGCTCCTGGTCATACTGGTCTGTGTAGAACGGATCCCTCAGGTCCTCTGGGATGTGGTCTGGAAGGAAGGGGGGGGGGGTTAAGTGATTGATATGATGCATGGTGTTGGTCCTAACTTATATTTAGACAGGACGGGTTCCACTCCCTACATCTAGCTGTGTTGCTACCCGCATGAAAATATTTGGTTGCTATTGGTTTCAATGGAATATTTTGGTGCTTGCAGCCCTGTGCCTACTTCAGGAAGAATCTAGGGGAAACGCTGCTGTGATGACTAATATTCATACACAGGGCTACAATAAGAGTTTGTCGTTTCGTGGATAGCCAAATGTGAAATACGTGCTTTACTTTAAAAAGGGAAGATCTAGCCTAATCTTTCAACAATGAAAGGGAATGTGGCAACAGCATCTGCTCGCAGGGTAAAAATATGTGTACTGCAAGGTTTCAGTTTACTCTGTAAATACAGGCTAGTCATGGCTTGGAACTGACAGTAACACTGGTGAGAGAAGAGCTAGGTTCTCAGGTTACTAGTCTGAAACAATGCCTTTCCAGTTTCCACCACAAAGGAYGAAAACAAACAATGACCTATGAAGGGTCTGTTTTGCATTTTTCACTGACTCATATCAAACCAGAAGTCACCATATTAGGCTAAATGGTGCTGGGAATCCGATCATGATAATTGATGTCTGTTGCTGTCATACTCCTAACAGGAAACACACCATCTGGAAACATTAAAGCAGAGGAATAGAATGGAGGATCCCCTAGCAGCCCATTGCATGTGAGAAGCCCAGCCCACACACAGGTGCACGCTARCAGAAAGGTGTGATGATCTTCGGGACAGAAAAAGCCCAGCTAACCTCCATTATTCAGACACTGTTATTTCAGCTGTGGCTGTGAAGCTGAGCTAACAGAAATAGGGCTGTCCCAGACAAAAAACAAAACAAAAAAACGGTCGACCAAGAGTCGGCTGTTCTTTCYACCAAACTATTGGCCGGCATTTTTTTTTTTTACGTGTATTTTTCCACAGACACATCGTATGTGTTTTAATCAAATCAACTATATGCACTGAGCTTGTCTGATGCTTTAAGCACACAGTTTGATTAAATATTTAAGACTCAAATGACTCGAGGGAGTTCAGAAATTGATTTGAATGTGCCGGGCCGGGCTCAGCCGTACTGTGACTAGCACCCGTTGTCCCRCTCTCCTCCCTGCTGCAGCGACCACCAAAGAACATTAAAGTGTTTATCGCGCGGTCCGTGTTGCTGAAYCTGCAACAGTCATTTCTGACTGAAAAGTTCTGCTACCAAAATACCCTCATTTGTTTGTTTTGGAAAAWCATTCCCTATTCGTTAAACCCTTGCTCTCTTTACGTGACACATTGATGCATTGCAAGCACGTGACCAAAGACCTAGTCACTTGGGACTAGTACTAGAGAACGTTGGTTATGTAATTATTACTCCAGATGTCAGTTATACCAGAGGATGATTCAGACGGGATTCATTTTTTCCAAACTACCCACTGTAAAAAAAAAAAAATCCAATAAATTGACAGTTATGACAGAAGCCTGGAGGTTTTTATTCTAGGCGTGAAGATACAGAATTTAAACAGGTCCAGGTGATGGGGCCACTGATAATTCCAGCTTGGTTCTCAAGTTTCYAAACCATATTTCCTATAGTGTTCCCATTATTTTTGAATTGAGGAAGTGTGATCATAATCATTATATTTTAGCGATCCGCAGCACATCCTAAATGCACTTCCTAAAATAAGTAATTCATAGACCAAAACATTTTAACATKAAACAATGATTGGTTCAGATTTGGTCCGGACTAGACCAAAAACCAACGTCTGTGGATGTGGAAATCAAGGCCGGTCCGGAATTGCACCAAAAAGAAAAGACGTTATTACTGAGGTGTAGCCTACAGTGTTGCCTGAAATTTTATTTTATAAATGCCCATCTATGTGGTAAGCTGACCGTTTGTAAAAACACCAAAAAACTACATCCGGACCAAAAAAAGATATCCAAAAGCTTACAAGGGTTTAGCCTACCATGTCGGCCCGTAATGGAATTTTATGAAGGCCCATCCATGGCTTGTCGCTCACGGAATCAGTAGGCTATTAAAACAAACACTCAAACTGGAAACAAAAGCAGGATCTGTCTTATTTCTGTAGATGTATTGATGATTTATAAAGTCATTTAACAGTTAGACTATTGATTATAGACCTAATTAAGTTGGGGTTTCCTCTCTCCTGACTTTTCTTAGACAATAGGACAAGGGCTGTTTTCTCARCTCATTCTGCTGCTGCCTTCACAGCATTGTTTTCAATACCATATTATGGTTAACTTTGCTATTATGCACATATCAACATGGTCTAGGAAACGGCGCCAATTCAACAGAGCACTGATAAGTTCAGAACCGTGGACAGCGACCGCTATCCAACGCGSGAGGAAGCACATTTGTTATACATTTTTTATTAGTGTTGCACCATTGTTCTTATGTAATATAACCATATACAATTGAGCACGTCTTAGACTGATGGACTATGCCATCCCCACAACGGATCAGTCCACTCAGTGTGAATCAGACCGGTGTCTTGTACACAATATATTTTTTGGTTCGTTTTTTTCCCTTCTACTGCTCGACTAAAGAAGTCTCAGTCGACTAACAGCCTATCGACCAAACAGTCGACTAAATGGGGTCAGTCCTAAACAGAACAGACATCTCCATACCTCCACATCTGTGTGTTATGGAGCCCTCCTTCCCTGCCTCGCAGTCCTGACTATGGCATAAAGGGAACGGCTAGTCAGTCTTCTCCAATCCGACCACACTAACAGGAAYACACACAGGCTGACAGAGGCAGATCTCTCCATCAACCAATCAGCAACACAGCAGTTACACCAGGCAGATTTGGATTCTACGGTCATCCTTAGCACAGTCTGAATGTGACTCAATGTTCATAATAACAGTGTTATTAGCTGTAGGCCTAGGGAGGGATAATAAGGCTAGGYTCGTATAACAATGGGTTATACCTGTGGCAGAACCTCTGTCTGTGCATTACAACAGAATAGACTGATTAGAGATAAAAAGCATCCACATATGCAATAAGCCTGATTACATTAACAGTATAAGAGTCAGTCCTTCTGAGCGAGAGAGACAGAGAACACAGAGGTGTGCGTGTGGTACTGTGTATAATGCATTAAAACAGATGAGGTGGTTGTGTGAAAACAAAAGGCATGTGGCTGGCTGGGACCAGGGTGGCTGGACCAGGGTGGCTGGGACAGGGTGGCTGGGACCAGGGTGGCTGGGACCAGGGTGGCTGGGACCAGGGTGGCTGGGACCAGGGTGGCTGGGACCAGGGTGGCTGGGACCAGGGTGGCTGGGACCAGGGTGGTGTCTTCACGTATGATTCCCCTGAGAGACACGCTGGCGATAACTGTGTGGCAGCAGCTGCCCCCCTCCTGCCACAGTGGGTTGAAGTATCTAACTACTGGGACAGGGAGTGAGCCCAGCATGGTAAACACACTCTTTCTCTCCATTGCGAGGACCGGCTATAATGCATCCCCCAATTACCATCAGACTAGACAGGAGAGCACCAGCTTGCCCCAGCGGGTACCATGGTAGGCACTGTGATGTGAGGAGCGGGGCCAGCCAGATGTGTGTCTGCACTGGGGGGCAAATACTAACACACGGCGCAAGCATGCAGCGTGCACTCACACAGAAGACACAAAAACACGCTCAGAAACAGACACACAGGCATGCTCACACGTGACGCAGCCACCTGCATGCAGGTTCCCACTCGCATACACACACCTGCCCCACAATCTCTGAGGGGCGAGGATGTATRGTCTCAGCCTGCCCGCCCATCCCTAGTTCCTGCCATGTTATAGAGCCAGACCAGCATCTGTGAAGCCGCATTAGCAATACACTCCACTACTGCCGTAGGTAAAAAACACCACAATTCCCAAATGGYGGATGCCAATTAGTGTTGCACCTGAGCACAGGCAGTCCCCAAAATCCCCAAGGCTACTGTACAATCCACTCCCTCTATTATCAAACTGTGTTTCACCCCCAGTTAATCTTTGGGCAATGAGTTCTGTTCCCATGTCTTAAGCTAATATAGATTAGATGTTGCTGAGTGCTAGTGTACTCTGTCTGCCTGCATGGCTGTTAGCTACAACCCTTKGAGCTGCAGATGACAGACAGTGGGGAGATTCCTCCGGAGGGAGAGAGAGGAGYGGCAGTGTTCGTTCGTCATCAGGACAAAAGCCTATTACTGTTTCTGAGCTCTCTGGGACCACAGCTCTCTGTTAGAGGAACACAGGGACTAGGCATGAGGAAAAAACAAGGAGAACAGAATGAAAACAGGAGCATGGCATTCCATCCATATGAATACCATTCAAATCTGGGATCATTTGTTTGCTGTGTGCAGGCGTGTGTCTGAGTGACATTATGAAATCACTGTAATGACAGCAGAAATCAAAATGCTAGGATGACTAAATGAAACCTAGGCTTAGAAAACACTGTAGATCAGCATTTCCCATACTCGGTCCTCGGGACCCCAAGGGGTGCTCAGCTGATTCAAACGATCAAATTAGTTTATTATTTGAAATCAGCGGTGTATTGCTAGGGCAAAAAATAAAARGTGCACCCATTGGGGTCACGAGGYCCAAGTTTGGGAAACCCTGATGTAGACAGACTGAAATGGTGCAGGTYCTTGTGTAACCAGTGTGAAATGCCTAAGCATTMGTTTCKCTTGCTCTGCAAGGCCCGAGGCTTTTGTGGGGCAAAAAGGTAACGATCCTTCGAGGGTGACTGTTGATGTGTGCAAAGGTTCCATGGTTCAAGCCCAGGTTGGGAAGAGAGGGACGGAAGCAACACGGTTACACTTTCAGTATAATGAATATCATACGGGGAGGTGATAGGCCAGTACAAAACTAAAAATGCCCTTCTTGAATCCAGAAATAACAATAGGAAAGGAATTCCAAAGAAGTCATGTTAGGAAAACAATGGATGGCACGTATGGTTAAAAATTGCAAGATGATGTTATAATAGTTGTATTGCATCAAATGAATGTTTTATGCAACAGAATTGTGTGTTTTCTACTGAGGATGGGGCTCTGGGAGATAACACTGACAGGAGATTTACCATGTCTTTTGGGTGATAAAACTTAGAGCATTCCAGAGCATGAGTTAATGTTTCTGTTCTATATGGTACCAGGGAGACATGGCTCTAGTATGGAGTTGGGGGGCCAGACACTGGTCTCTACACAATGAAAACTGTTGACACAGCAGATACTGTCTGCTGTGAATTATAGGTATCTTTCATACAAATCTTAACCTTGTGACCCATTCTATACATTGGTCGTTCAGCATGTAGGTTGAAAGGAGTGTATCTTGGCTATAAAATACCTTTGTACTTTTGTCTCGGGGCTRTCAACGAATCATCTGAGCGTGATTTGTCGACCAGCCATCATTATCGTAGAGCACTCAATCGATTCACTTTATAGGTGTTGTATTGACCTGCTCCCTTATTAATAAGTGATTCAAGATTTAGTTTAAGTATAACTGATTTGTGTGATAAGTTTGTCTCTCCTCATTTGAGAGTGAAGAAATTAACCACCGCACGCGGCACCATTATGTTCTTCCAGTGATAACAGACGACACTCCATTGACATGACTGTTTAGAAATTAAAATTCCATAGCAAGTGCTCTGAGTGGAATTAGGTCACGCATCGCTCACATGACAGGTTTCCTCCACTAGTGACAGGCAACCCTAGCTGTAGGATATGTGGAATGAATTACACATCACACCACAGTGCCACAAGTATAGTCAGCTGGCTCCTCCACAACATCTTAACATGTCTTCTGCATGGAACCAAAGCCACAGGCCTTCAATAGCAAAGCTAGGCCCAATTGCTATTTTAAGGGTCGCTACCTGGCCTAACTTTGCTATTGAAGGCCTGTGGCTTTGGTTCCATGCAGAAGACATGCTAAGATGCTGTGGAGGAGCCAGCTGGCTATACTTGTGGCACTGTGGTGTGAGGTGTAATTCATTCCACATATCCTCCAGTTAATTATGCAGGTGGAGATAAGTGATTCGTTACAGTGTGACAGACATGGGAATCTTGCAATACAAAAATCAATAAACATCAAAATACCTTGACTGTTTTGCTCTGAAGAACCTAGAACATTTTAGAAAATAGAGTAACTTTTTACAAAGGTCCAGGTAATTGTTTGGTCAAATGATGTTGTTGACATCATTACATCATTACAGATAAATAAAGGTGAAATAAAATAAAAAATAAAACAGCAAGTCAGCAACATTGTCACTCTTGATAAGAGTGACAAGGACTGATATCTTGCTCTGCATTTGCCATGACATGATGAGTCTGACAGAGTCAGTGGATTTATTCAGCAGTTTTCCTGTGAGTCCAGTCTCACTGTACTGCGAAAGGCCACTSCACAAAAACAATCAGATAATTTGCCAAGTCATACAGGGACACAGTCAGCTCTGCARACAAAGAATTTTGATGCATAATAACTGAAAAAATATAGACAATACATTCCATTCGGCTTGGTTCAGCCATCAAGGCCTGTTCCAAGAAGGGCTCATTAGGCCAAGCCCAACTGCAGACTGTTAGTCTGAGGTGTGGACGAACACAAAGACACATTTCCCGTCTAACAACATTTGGGCCCAACCCTGCCACTAGATGGGGCAACTGTGTCTTCCTTGAGAAGTGTTGTGTTTCTTTGTCATTAAAAACCTACATACATCTCCATAATGCTTTGGATCACAGCAGAGGGTAAAATCCTGAAGTGTCTGTGTGAGAACAGTATAGGGTTAATACTTGCACCAAGGCATTGGAGTTGTGTAGCTATGTGACAGGCGATTATTTTGGACCTTTTTAATACCTATGTCATTATCCCTGTGTGTGTGTGTGTGTGTGTGTGTGTGTGTATGTGTGAGAGTGAGAGTGAACTTACCAATGCTGTATGCCTTGGCGAACAGCCATCGCAGGTTGGCGTCTATTTTTGCTCTGGCTGAGTCGTACATTTCCAAAGGAACAATCTCTATTGTCCCTTCACCAGCTGAATCCATGTTTCTTCGGGTGCCATCCCCACCACCACACAGATCCACATCCATCCTTACAAAGGGTACAGAGTCAATGTGCGGGGGCACCGGTTAGTCGAGAAAATAGGTACATGTAACTAGTTAAAGTGACTATACTAAATGACTATAGTCATTTCATTCGAGTATTACGTTAGTTACTAGCGAGCCACTGAGGAATTGTTAACTAACCAGCTAACTAACCCACAAGTGAAAATGGAAACACAACTTAGCTAGCTAGCTAGTCCGGTAGATGCTGGCATGTTAYCTAACTTAGCATTGGGCGCCCATTCATTAGACAGGTGGCTAACTTTAGCTAYCTAACTGACAATAAACTGMATTGTTTCGTTGAATCTGGGTTGTACAACATCTACAAAATAGCCTTACTGGCCAAGTTAGAAAGCACCTTGGCCAACAGACTTAAGTTAGCTGTTTTTATCCAGTTAGCTGGCTAGTCAGATAGCTAGTCAAGTGCAGCTTTATGCTAGGTTACAATAACTGGATGAATCGAACTGACATTCACTAACTTAATCAAACAGTATTTTTTTTAAACACATGAAAAAAACACTATGTAACGTCAATCAACCCTTTAGATCGGTCAGTATAAAATATGTAACAAAAGGACTTTCTTATGCAATTGCCCGAGCAAAGCCCAAGCACCACATCGTAGCAGCAGCGAGATGAACGAACGGTCTCCTCCCCAGCAACAAAACCCAATTTGCGGCCTGTGTCTGACAACCGCGCCACGGGAAACCCAGGATAAACGTTTACTACCAATGCCAGACAGAAATGRACAGAGTTTACGAAAGACAGTAACGTACCTGATTATTCCCGGTTTATCTTTCAATATGATGACTCATTTTAGGTCGAAGATTTAACGTCTTAGTGAGAAGCACCTTTATGTACCTCCGTATCCGCGCTTTCCCATAAATCGAATTATCTGTCTGACCGTTAGCATAAGTAGCTAACCACTGCGCCTGCGCGGATGCTAATACTATCATGCAACCACATCATTGACCCCAACATACACACAACCCAGAGCAAGATTCAAAGTAACAATTCATTATAAAAGAASGGCGTAAGAAGGTATATGAAACAATGTTAGATGTTTGTTTGCAAAAATTCATCAGAAATGAACCAGCCCATGTGCCCATACCATAACAACTTGCTCTCTTTTGAGAGGAGTCTCTAGAAATTAAATGAAACAGTTTAATTAAAAACTATGCATTTGTTAATAAGTACTTCATATGAGTCAATCAATCGTAGTGTATACTGAATTAGGTGGCCTGTTGAAAAAAAAAAGAAGCTAAAGTATAAGGGGATTGCCTCAGTGTGGAAAAATCTCCCTCTTGTGGTGGTGCTTTTAGTTTTGGGATTTCACAGCTGATTGAGTTTGAAACTACAAGGTGAAAGCTAGAATCCTTAATTGAAGCAATAACTAAGCGGTCTCCCAGCCTCTGTTTTGGTATAAAGCTACCGGATGGGCCTGGTTAAATGTAKCCGCTCTCAAATTCATAGATKGAGCTATGGATGCAGGTATGGGGCTGGGCTGGAGRGGGTCGAGAGCTTCATGTTCCTAGGTGTCCACATCACAAAGGAATTAACATGGTCCACAGACACCCACACAGTTGTGAAAAGGGCACGACATCACCTCTCCCTCTCACGAGTCTGAAAATATTTGGCATGTGCACTCAGATCCTGAAAGTTCTACAGCTCCACAATTGAGAGCATCTTGACTGGCTGCATCACCACTTGGTACGGCAACTGCAATGCAACTGCAATGCATCCGACCGCAAGGTGTTACAGAGMGTAGTGAGTACAACCCAGTACATCACTGGGGCCAAGCTGCTTGCCATCCAGGACCTCTATACCAGGCGATGTCAGAGGAAGGGCCCAAAAATTGTCAAAGCCATAGACTGTTCTCTCTGCAACCGCACGGCAAGCAATACCGATGCACCAAGTCTGGAACCAACAGGACCTTGAACAGCTTCTACCCCCAAGCCATAAGACTGCTAAACAAGGCTGCTAAAGAGCTAACCAAGTGGCTACCCGGACTACCAGCATTGACCCTTTTTTTTAACTAACTCTCTTGCACTGACACAATGCACACATACAGGACTCTACCCACACACTCACACTTACAGTGCTTAAACTGACATCTCCACACACACATCTCCACACACACACACACACACACACACATACAACACACACACACACACCACACACACACACAAACAGAGTGTGGAAAACGACCTAATTGTCAACTTGAGTAAATGTAAAGATACCTTAATAGAAAATACCTTAAAAGTCACCCAGTAAAATCCTACTTGAGTAAAAGTCTAAAAGTATTTGGTTTTTAAATATACTTAAGTATTAAAAGTAAATGTAATTGCTTAAATATACTTAAGTACATAACAATTAAAATTCCTTATATTAAGCAAACCAGACTGCACCATTTCTTGTTTTTTTAAATTCACGAATAACCAGTGGCACGCTCCACACCTCAGACATAATTTACAAACGAAGCATGTGTTTAGTGAGTCCGCCAGGTCAAAGGCAGTAGGGATGACCAGGAGTATTCTCTTGATAAATGTGTGAATTAGACCATTTTCCTGTCCTGCTAAGCATTCAAAATGTATTTGTACTTTTGGGTTTCAGAGGAAAAAGTATGGAGTAAAAAGTACATAATTTCTTTTGGAATGTAGTGAAGTAAAAGTAAAAATTGTCAAAAATATAAATAGTAAAGTAAAGTACAGATACCTCAAAAAATGACTTAAGCAGTACTTTCAAGTATTGTTACTAAGTACTTTACACCACTGAACACACACACACACACACACACACACACACACACACACACACACACACACACACACCACACACACACACACACACACACACACACACACACCACACCACACACACACACACACACACACACACACTTTCACAACATAAGATGCTGCTTGTGCTACAGCTCAGTCTAATATCTATCCTGTTGCCTAGTCACTTTACCCTACTATATGTACATAGCTACCTCATTGCCTTGTACCCCTCCACATTGACTCGGTCCTGGTACTTCCTGTATGAAGACGTTATTTTTTACTTGTTATGTTATTCATTTGTATTTATTCATTGAATCACTACTTTTCTATTTTATCTTTAACTCTGCATTGTTGGAAAAGGACCCGTCAGTAAGCATTTCACTGTTAGTCTACACCTGTTGTTTACAAAGCATTGACAAATAACATTTGATTTGATTTGAAGGACTGACCATCCATGATATCCAAATGATAGTTTTAACCATGTTTTGAGGCAATAAAGTGTTTGTTTACATTTACATTGTTTAGAAAAACAAGAAAAACAAGCGTATATTTTAAAACTTCAAACCCTCAAAGCAAATTGTATTTGTCAAATGCGCCGAATACAACAGGTGAGACTTCACCGTGAAATGCTTACTTAAGAGCCCTTAAGAACATTGCAGAGTTAAAAAGTAATTGAGGTAATAAACTCAGCAAAAAAGAAACGTCCCTTTTTCAGGACCCTATCTTTCAAAGATAATTCGTAAAAATCCAAATAACTTCACAGATCATCATTGTAAAGGGTTAATAAAAACATTGTTTCCCATGCTTGAACCATAAACAATTAATGAACATGCACCTGTGGAACGGTCGTTAAGACACTAACAGCTTACAGACGGTAGGCATTAAGGTCACAGTTATGAAAACTTAGGACACTAAAGAGGCCTATCTACTGACTCTGAAAAAAACTAAAAGAAAGATGCCCATGGTCCCTGCTCATCTGCGTGAACGTGCCTTAGGCATGCTACAAGGAGGCATGAGGACTGCAGATGTGGCCAATAAATTGTAATGTCCGTACGTGAGACGCCTAAGACAGCGCTCAGGGAGACAGAACGGACAGATGATCATCCTCGCAGTGGCAGACCACGTGTAACAACACCTGCACAGATCGGTACATCCGAACATCACACACTGCGGGACAGGGACAGGATGGCAACAACAACTGCCCGAGTTACACCAGGAATGCACAATCACTCCATCAGTTCTCAGACTGT
This sequence comes from Salvelinus sp. IW2-2015, assembly GCF_002910315.2. Lineage (NCBI taxonomy): Eukaryota > Metazoa > Chordata > Actinopteri > Salmoniformes > Salmonidae > Salvelinus > Salvelinus sp. IW2-2015. The sequence goes on along the minus strand of NC_036872.1, from coordinate 34,569,421 downwards.
CCGCAATAGGCTGGAGAGAGGCTGGACTGAGGGCTTGTAGGCCTGTTGTAAGGCAGGTCCTCACCAGACATAACGGCAACAACGTCACATATGGGCACAAAACCACAGTCGCTGGACCAGACAGGACTGGCAAAAAAGTGCTCTTCACTGACGAGTCGCGGTTTTGTCCTCACCAGGGGGGATGGTCGGATTTGCATTTATCGTCGAAGGAATGAGCTTATACCGAGGCCTGTACTCTGGAGCGGGATCGATTTGGAGGTGGAGGGTCCGTCATGGTCTGGGGTGATGTGTCACAGCATCATCGACTGAGCTTGTTGTCATTGCAGGCAATCTGAACGTGTGCATTACAGGGAAGACATCCTCCTCCCTCATGTGGTACCCTTCCTGCAGGCTCATCCTGACATGACCCTCCAGCATGACAATGCCACCAGCCATACTGCTCGTTCTGTGTGTGATTTCCTGCAAGACAGGAATGTCAGTGTTCTGCCATGGCAGCGAAGAGCCCGGATCTCAACCCATAAGGCACGTTTGGGAACTGTTCGATTGGAGGGTTGGGGCTAGGGCCATTCCCCCCAGAAATGTCAGGGAACATGCAGGTGCTTGGTGGAAGAGTGGGGTAACATCTCACCGCAAGAACTGGCAAATCTGGTGCAGTCCATGAAGAGGAGATGCACTGCAGTACTTAATGCAGCTGGTGGCCACACCAGATAATGACTGTTACTTTTGATTTTGACCCCCCGCCCCTTTGTTCAGGGACACATTACTCCATGTCTCTTAGTCACATGTCTGTGGAACAGTTTATGTCTCAGTTGTTGAATCTTGTTATGTTCATACAAATATTTACACATGTTAAGTTTGCTGAAAATAAATGCAGTTGACAGTGAGAGGACTTTCCTTTTTTTGCTGAGTTTATGTACATATGCCCAAGGAAGCGAAGGTAACCTCACGTCGGTAGCKATGAAGTGCTTTTAAAGTCTGGTCGTGGCTCACATCAACACCATCATCCCGGAAACCCTAGACCCACTCCAATTTGCATACTGCCCSAACAGATCCACAGATGACGCAATCTCAATCTCACTCCACACTGCCCTTTCCCACCTGGACAAAAGGAARACCTATGTGAGAATACTGTTCATTGACTACAGCTCAGCGTTCAACACCATAGTGCCCACAAAGCTCATCACTAAGCTAAGGACCATGGGACTKAACACCTACCTTTGCAACTGGATCCTGGACTTCCTGACAGGCCGACCCCAGGTGGTAAGAGTAGGCAACAACACATCTGCACGCTGAACCTCAAGACTGGGGKCCCTCAGGGGTGCATGCTTAGTCCCCCACTGTACTCCATCTTCACCCACGACTGCATGGCCAAACACGACTCSGACACCATCATTAAGTTTGCTGACGACACAAKACTGGTAGGCCTGATCACCGACAACGATGAGACAGCCTATAGGGAGGAGGTCAGAGACCTGACAGTGTGGTGTCAGGACAACAACCTCTCCCTCAATGTGAGCATGACAAAGGAGCTGATCGTGGACTACAGGAAAAGGCAGGGCGAACAGGCCCCCATTAAAATRGATGTGGCTGTAGTGGAGCGGGTTGAGAGTTTCAAGTTCCTTGGTGTCCACATCACCAACGAACTATCATGGTCCAAACATACCAAGACAGTCGTGAAGAGGGCACGACAACACAMTTTCCCCTTAGGAGATTGAAAACATTTGGCATGSGTCCCCAGATCCTCAAAATGTTCTAAAGCTGCACCATCGAGAGCATCCWGACCGGTTGCATCACCGCCTGGTATGGCAACTGCTCGGCATCTGACCGTAAGGCGCTACAGAGGGTAGTGCGTATGGCCCAGTACATCACTGGGGCCAAGCTTCCTACCATCCAGGACCTATTTACTAGGTGGTGTCAGAGGAAGGCCCAAAAAATTGTCAAAGGCCCCAGTCACCCAAGTCATAGACTGTTCTCTCTGCTAACACACGGCAAGKGGTACCGGAGTGCCAAGTCTAGGACCAAAAGGCTCCTTAACAGCTTCTACCCCCAAGACTGCTGAACAATTAATAAAATGGCTACCCGGACTATTTAAATTGACCCCCACCCCCCTTTGTTTTTACACTGTTGCTACTCACTGTTTATTATCTATGCATTGTCATTTTACCCCTACCTTCATGTACAAAATAACTTGACTAACCTGTACCCTACCTACCTTCATGTACAAAATAACTTGACTAACCTGTACCCCCGCACATTGACTTATACCGGAACCCCCTGTATATAGCCTCGTTATTGTATTTACTAGTTTATTTAGTAAATGTTTTCTTAACTCTTTCTTGAACTGTATTGTTGGTTAAGGGCTTGTAAGTAAGCATTTCACGGTAAGGTCTACACATTTTCAGAGCAMGTGACAAATAAAATTTMATTTGATGCAGGTAGAGGTAAAAGTGACTAGGCAATCAGGATAGATAATAAACAGATGAGCAGAAGCCTATGTGAAGACTGTGAAASTGTGTATTTGTGTGAGTGTGTATGTGTATGTGCATAGAGCCAGTGCAAGAGAGTCAGTGCAAATAAAAGGGGGTCAATGRAAATTGTCAGGGTAGCCATTGGATTTTTGGGATTRTCATTGCCGGGTTCAACAGTTGAACTAAGCTCATAAGGCATTTATAAGTTATATTCTTAAATAATCAATGGTTAGAAATGTATAAGTCCAAAAAAAGGATATTGCAAAGAAGGATTTAAGATGTAACGTAACTACAACTCCCACTATGCACAGGGCCAACACTACGTTGCCTGGGTTCAGAGGTCAATCATTACCAACAAAATATGGTCTTCGGCGGAGMGCTCGACTCTTCAAGGAAAGTAAACAAATATTTTTAGCGAAATAACGTCAGTAGACTGCTATTTCGTTAAATTACGACCAGACTGTCTGAAAATGGTCTGAAAATCAAAAGTGCAGGCGTTTGCACTGTTGTCGCTGGTTTTCGAAGACGCCAGTTAGCGCGCTAACGTTAGCAAGCTAGCCGTAACAGCAAGCCAACATCACTGGACTGGTAGCTATCTAGCTACACACCAAGGCTACAGCTATGTTTGTGCAAGAAGAGAAGATATTCGCTGGAAAAATATTAAAAATCCATATTTGTACAATGGAGGGTACGGAGTGGTTGGAAGAAGTTACAGAGGATACCACTATTGAAAAACTCAAAGAGAAGTGCTTGAAACATGTATGTTTGTGTGTTTATTTTCCTGCTTGCTCATTGGTGTTTGCCCGTGGTGAAATTGTAGCTGTTTGCAGGCCCAGTTGAAATTGTCAGTGGTTCCGTATTTATAGTAACTGGGTAGACACTGCTATTTATAATTTAGCAAGTTGGCTCGCAAGCTGTCTAGCCTCTAAACCTGCAAACTAGGCACAATGCTCCTAGTGTAACGCAGAAATAATTGGTACCTTTCGAAACGAGTCTGGCTATTGATGTAGGTCTAGCTAGCCTATCTATACATGACCAATTACAAACTGCTTATGACACTGTAGCTAGTATTTTACCAGGGTAAAAGTACTGCTAATTGTTTCTGCCTGTGGGATAATGTTGGGGTTTGATTGTTTTTCAGTATGTACATGGAAGTCTTGAAGACCCCAAAACACTCACACACCACAAACTTGTCCATGCTGCCACAGAGAGGATCCTCATGGAAACAAAAACCGTTTCAGATGAAAATTTAAAAGATAAAGGTAATCGTATGGATGTCACAAAGTTGTCTCAATGTTTACATTTTCACCACAAACATTTAGTGATTGTTATTTGTTTATTTGGCTCCCTATTAGCTTTTGCAGAAGCAGCAGCTACTGTTCCAGGGGTCCACACAAAACATGACAAGCAACAAAACACTGATACACTGTTAGACAAGGACAGTCACACAAAGTTCAAATACAACGGTATACAATCAATACAACAATAGCCATTATGCTCGGAAGTTACAGTGATTCCTTCGGTTTTAGATGTTCTTCTACTGATAAAGAAGAGACCACCGCCACCCCCTCCGAAAATGGCGGATATATCTGCAGAGGAGAAGGTAAAACTGATTTATTTACTCTTGTTTAATTGTATTGTTTTGTGGGTTATCTAARTCAGCGCTGAAACTAAATAGGCACTGATCATCAGACAAATGTTTAATGGATTGCTAATACGGATAGAACCATGGACAAGTAATTCAACAAACTTCTTACATCTAACTATTTGTACTGTCTGCGATTATTGTCTGTGTGGGATTCCTCCCTGTCTGTCAGAAGAAGCAAGATAACAAGGCTCCAGATAAGGAAGCTATCCTGAAGGCCACCGCTGGCCTGTCCACCCGCCACACTGACCGCACTGTCACCCAGCACAACATCAGAGACGTATGTACAGTAGGATTGTACACTATTGTAAATAACCTGGCCGAATGCATGGTTCAAAAGCACTGGAGGAGTGTTCCACTGACTATTGTACTGAAATTCAACTAGTCCTGAATTTCATGGGTCTGCACAATAATCAGAGGCAGGTTAAAATGAGTGAAGTTTATCATATCATAGCCTGTTCTACATTTCTGATGCTAAGATTTTATGTTTATGTAACCCTTTATTTAATTAGGAAATCCCATTGAGGTCAGAAGACCTCATTCCCACGGGAGACCTGGCAAGTTGATAATGCTCTAAATGTTATGCCATGAACCTCAGTCCAAAAAATAGAGTATTAATTATTGTTTATATGTGCATGTGTGTACATTTTCCTTCAGTTTCAGACGGAGCTTAGGAAAATCCTTGTCTCTCTCATTGAAGTGGCCCAGAAGCTTCTCGCCTTGAATCCTGATGCTGTGGAGCTCTTCAAAAAGGCCAATGGTACAACATGCAGACGCTGTTACACTCCAAAAACATTTGCCTTTACAACTGCCTTGGCTGACTGGTTAGGGAATATATATATATGTCAGAAGTTTACAAATACTTAGGTTTGAGTCATTAAAACTCGTTTTTCAACCAATCCAGAAATTTCTTGTTAACAAACTATAGTTTTGGCAAGTTGGTTAGGACATCTACTTTGTGCATGACTCAATACATTTTTCCAACAATTGTTTACAGACACCTTATTTCACTTATAATTTACTGTATCACAATTCCAGTGGGTCAGAAGTTTATATACACTAAGTTGACTGTGCCTTTAAACAGCTTGGAAAATTCCAGCAAAAAATAATGTCATGCTTTAGAAGCTTCTGATAGGCTAATTGAACATAATTTGAGTCAATTGGAGGTGTACATGTGGATGTATTTCAAGGCCTACCTTCAAACTCAGTGCCTCTTTGCTTTACACATGGGAAAATCAAAAGAAATCAGCCAAGCCTTAGAAAAAAACATTGTAGACCTCCACAAGTCTGTTCATCCTTGGGAGCAATTTCCAAACGCCTGAAGGTACCCGCTTCATCGTACAAACAAAGTACCCAGTATAAACACCATGGGACCACGCAGCCATCTGTACCGTCAGGAAGTTCTGTCTCCTAGAGATGAACGTACTTTGGTGCGAAAAATGCAAATCAATCCCAGAACAACAGCATAGGACCTTGTGAAGATGCTGGAGGAAACGGGTACAAAAGTATCTATATCCACAGTAAAACGAGTCCTATATCGACATTACCTGAAAGGCCGCTCAGCAAGGAAGATGCCACTGCTCCAAAACCGCCATAAAAAAGCCAGACTATGGTTTGCAACAGCACATGGYGAAAGAGATCATGCTTTTTGGAGAAATGTCCTCTGGTCTGATGAAACAAAAATAGAACAGTTTGACCATAATGACAATTGTTATGTTTGGAGGAAAAAGGGGGAGGCTTGCAAGCCGAAGAACACCATCCCAACCGTGAAGCACGGGGTTGGCAGCATCATGTTGTGGGGTGCTTTGCTGCAGGAGGGACTGATGTACTTCACAAAATAGATGGCATCATGAGGAAGGACAATTATGTGGATATATTGAAGCAACATCTCAAGACATCAGTCAGGAAGTTAAAGTTTGGTTGCAAATGGGTCTTCCAAATGGACAATGACCCCAAGCATACTTCCAAAGTTGTGGCAAAATGGCTTAAGGACAACAAAGTCAAGGTATTGGAGTGGCCATCACAAAGCCCTGACCTCAATCCTATAGAAAATTGGTGGGCAGAACTGACAGTGTGTGCGAGCAAGGATGCCTACAAACCTGACTCAGTTACACCAGCTCTGTCAGGAGGAATGAGACAAAATTTACCCAATTAATTGTGGGAAGCTTGTGGAAGCCTACCTAAAACGTTTGACCCAGTTAAACAATTTAAAGGCAATGCTACCAAATACTAATTGAGTGTTTGTAAACTTCTGACCCACTGGGAATGTGATGAAAGAAATAAAAGCTGAAATAAATAATTCTCTCTACTATTATTCTGACATTTCACATTCTTAAAATAAAGTGGTGATCCTAACTGACCTAAGACAGGGCATTTTTACTCTGATTAAATGTCAGGAATTGTGAAGAACTGAGTTTAAATGCATTTGGCTAAGGTGTATGTAAACTTCTGACTTCAACTGTGTGTGTGTATATATATACACACACACACACACACATACGCATGTATTACATAACCACAAGTATGTGGACACCTGCTCGTCGAACATCTCATTCCAAAATCATGGGCATTAATATGGAGTTGGTCCGCCCTTTGCTGCTATAACAATCTCCATGCTTCTGGCAAGGTTTTCCACTAGATGTTGCAACATTGCTGCTGGGACTTGCTTCCATTCAGCCACGAGCGTTCGTGAGGTTAGGCACTGATGTTGGGCGACTAGGCCTGGCTCGCATTCAGCGTTCCAATTCATCCCAAAGGTGTTCGATGGAGTTAAGGTCAGGGCTCTGTGCAGGACAGTGAAGTTCTTCCACACTGATCTCAACAAACCATTTCTGTATGGACCTCGCTTTGTGCACGGGGGCATTGTTATGCTGAAACAGGAAAGGGCCTTCCCCAAACTGTTGCCACAAAGTTGGAAGCACAGGATAGTCTAGGATGTCATTGTATGCTGTCGCGTTAAGATTTCCCTTCACTGTAACTAAGGGGCCTAGCCCAAACCACGAAAAACAGCTCCAGACCATTATTCCTCCTCCGCCAAACTTTACAGTTGGCACAATGCATCGGGGCAAGTAGCATTCTCCTGGCATTCGCCAAACCCAGATTTGTCCGTCGAACTGCCAGATGGTGAAACGTGATTCATCACTCCAGAGAACGTGTTTCCGCTGCTCCAGAGTACAATGGCGTACACCACTCCAGCCGGCGGTTGGCATTGTGCATTGTGATCTTAGGCTTGTGTGRGGCTGCTCGGCCATGGAAACACATTTCATGAAGCTTCCTATGAACAGTTATTGTGCTGACGTTGCTTCCAGAGGCAATTTGGAACTCTGTAGTGAGTGTTGCAACCGAGAACATGATTTTTACTCACTATGCGCTTCAGCACTCTGCSGTCCTGTTCTGTGAGCTAGTGTGGCCTACCGCTTCGCGGCTGAGCCGTTGCTGCTCATAGATGTTTCCACTTCACAATAACAGCGCTTACAGTTGACCGGGGCAGCTTTAGCAGGGCAGATATTTGAGGAACTGACTTGTTGGAAAGGTGGCATCCTATGACGGTGCCACGTTGAAAGTCACTGAGCTCTTCATTAAAGCCATTCTACTGCCAATGTTTGTCAATGGAGATTGCATGGCTGTGTGCCCGATGTTATACACCTGTCAGCAATGGGTATGGCTGAAATAGCCGAATCCACACATTTTGAAGGGGTGTTCACATACTTTTGTATATAAAGAGTATATATTGTTACTTTTGAATGACACTAACTAAGGCTGAAACATTTGTCTATCTACCTAKCCCTAAATTAAATAATTACTAAAAAGAAACCTTGAATCTCCTTTTTGAGTGCMGACCAGCTACACAATTTTGGAATACTGACCGAGGCTATTCGTGACAACTGTATTATACTATTATTCAAGTTCACTAACAATGTGTGTCTGTGTGTGATTGTCAGCCATGCTGGATGAGGATGATGAGGACCGGGTGGATGAGACGGCCCTTCAGCAGCTGACTGAGATGGGTTTCCCTGAGAGCAGAGCCATCAAAGCTCTCAGACTCAATCAGTGAGTTACAATCAATTATACTTAGCAGCAGCAGGAGTCAGACTCTACATCGGAATCACTGACACAACGAGTGTAGTCTTACATCCATGCTACTGGTCAGTGGTCACATCAGTGAAGTGTATACAGAATCGCCAGTTGTTTGAATCACAACAAGAGAGCCATATCTGAACTGAAGAGTGTGAAATGACAGAAACAGAAAGGACAGTTTTAACCATGCCCCTCTTTCACTGCCTCCATCCTGCAGCATGTCGGTGACCCAGGCCATGGAGTGGCTGATTGAGCATGTAGATGACCCCACGGTGGACACCCCCCTGCCTGGCCAGGACACCCCAGGAGCAGTAGGGGCCACAGCACCCCCCCTGGTCCATTCTATCTCGGCCTCCGCTTTCCGTCCCAGCCTCCTCCGCACCCTCTCACAGACCAGCACAGACGACGCTGCCACCGGAGCCAGGCAGGACGAGCTCACTGAGATCTTCAAGAGAATCCGAAGGAAAAGAGAGTTCAGGCCCGACTCACGGGTGAGTGTTACTGTGGGTACCAATGGCCTGGCCTGGGATGTACCAAGCTAACACTGATACATGTAGCTAGCTTACACAAAGTGTTTGTAATGTGATGCCGTTCAGTTATGGACTCGGTTGCTGAATGCCACCTGTGTTGTGATTATTGGACTCGTGGTGTGATAAAACTCTATTGATCATATTGTTACAAAAGCTTGATAGAATAATGACAAATGTCTTGTGGAATGAAAGTATTGACTATATAAACTGTTAACTCACACAGATGAATGAGTAGACTCTTTGCTGTCTAACTCTGCAGGCAGTCATTGCTTTAATGGAGATGGGTTTCGATGAGAAGGAGGTGGTCGATGCTCTGAGAGTCAACAACAACCAACAGGACGCTGCGGTAAGTTTAAAGGGATACTTTCCCATAGTCAGATGAACTCGTGGATACCATTTTTATGTCTGTCCAGTATTTTATTTATTTATTTCACCTTTATTTAACCAGGTAGGCAAGTTGAGAACAAGTTCTCATTTACAATTGCGACCTGGCCAAGATAAAGCAAAGCAGTTCGACGCATACAACAACACAGAGTGACACATGGAGTAAAAAAAACATAGTCAATAATACAGTAGAAAAATAAGTCTATATACAATGTGAGCAAATGAGGTGAGATAAGGGAGGTAAAGGCAAAAAAAGGCCATGGTGGCGAAGTAAATCCAATATAGCAAGTAAAACACTGGAATGGTAGATTTGCAGTGGAAGAATGTGCAAAGTCGAGATAGAAATAATGGGGTGCAAAGGAGCTAAATATATAAATAAATACAGTAGGGGGAGAGGTAGTTATTTGGGCTAAATTATAGATGGGCTATGTACAGGTGCAGTAATCTGTGAGCTGCTCTGACAGCTGGTGCTTAAAGCTAGTGAGGGAGATAAGTGTTTCCAGTTTCAGAGATTTTTGTAGTTTGTTCCAGTCATTGGCAGCAGAGAACTGGAATGAAGGGAGTTTTGAGAGCCAATGCTAACTACCGTTAGCGCAGTGACTGGAAGTCTATAGGTATCTGCTAGCATGAAGTATATGACACTTAGGTCTTTCAGGAGCACTCTATCTTCTATCTATATGATGCGCTCGTCTTGTATTCAATGAGACATTCTAGATGCAGAATAAATGAATTTATACAAGAGAGGAAGGAATGATTTAACTGTTTTTCACGCCCTTTGGCCATGTTGTCATTGGGATCGAGACCTGATTCTCTATTGACCATCCTAGTTTCAGAGAAGTTGACTAACTGATCTAAACATCTTGTTGTCCTTCTGTGTGAGTAAATGGTTGCTGATTGGTTAACGTGTTWGCAGAGTGAGTGGCTGCTGATTGCTTATCGTGTTGTCATCCTGCAGTGTGAGTGGCTGCTGGGGGACAGGAAGCCGTCTCCAGAGGACCTGGATAAGGGCATCGACACCAACAGTCCTCTGTTCCAGGCCATCCTGGAGAACCCCGTGGTCCAGCTGGGCCTCACCAACCCCAAAACACTGCTGGGTAGGAGCGACAGCMGTTACACACAAACACAAGGAGCTTTTTAATGTGTGTTAGCATTTGATTAGGTTTTCTGTTGTGTGTACTGTAGGGTCACACAGCAGGTTAGCCTCTAAAACCCTTGTCTTTATGCAGCGTTTGAGGACATGTTGGAGAACCCTCTGAACAGCACCCAGTGGATGAACGACCCTGAGACTGGGCCTGTCATGCTGCAGATCTCCAGAATCTTCCAGACACTCAACCGCACGTAGACACTGCACAAACGGTGTGTGTGTAGGCGTGTGCATTTGTATGTAGGCGCGCGTGTGTGTGTGTGTGTGTGTGCGCACGGCTGTGACAAGTATTGTTTTCGCCTTGAAAAGTCAAAGCCGGAGAAGATGTGTAAATGTAAGAGTTCAGAAGACGGAGATGTGACAGATATATCTATTTATACCACAGAAAAAAGAACAATGTTAACATGAACATGATTATAAAAATTATTATAAAAATTGTTGTTTTTTACATTTTAATAAGAACAATTTATAGTTAAGACCTACATGATTTATTTAAAATAATTTATCCATGTACCTAAAAAAATGACCATCAGGCATCAAAACAATGTTTACACTTTAAAATCAGTTTTTGTATGTTTTGCGATATTTAAATATCAATTACAGTTTCATTTGTTTCCTTAAATTGCTACATTTCATCAAAGGCGAATGACTTCAGGGCAAGCAGTCAAGTCCGTATCATTTGGTTGAAGACGGGTCTGCATGTGAACATGCACCCTAACTGTTGTGTGTCGAGGGAACCAGGATTCAGTACTAGCCAGGGGTGTGTTCAAAAGGTTGAAACGTTCAGAATGTTGCAGATGGTCCCGTGTGGCACCATCTGCAACATTCCCACAGGGTAACAGTATGAAAATGTATGCCCTCACTACTGTAAGTCCCTCTGGATAAGAGCYTCTAATAAATTACTTAAATGTAGATAGAAATGTAACATATAGAACTGACATGATGGATTCTCTCTCTGACAAAGAAGAATGTATGTTCTAAATGATGTATTTCTATCTGAACGTTTTGTTACTGTTCATCTTTCTGAATGATTAAGCCCCAGGTGATGTTAGAGGGCAACGGTTGTGCTTATCACCGTCAGTAGAGTGTAGAGGTACAGGGGTGTGTTCAGTAGGAAGCAAACAGAAGCAAATGGATTGAAACGGGAAAGGGCCTATCTGAATTTGTCCAATAGAAATTCTCGTTTTCATTGTAAAATGTTTTACTACACTGGCACTAATGAATGCACCCCAGGTGGATGTGGGTGGTCAGACACTTTACCTCTCACTCTGTTCAACCTTGGGAACCTACTGCCTGCTGTGAGTCACTACTCAAAAGATGTGGAAAAGTAAAGGAGGACATTTTCTTTGTGCTTCTCCCAAATATTTATTTAACTGCTACATTTTTTGTTGTTGCCTATTTTTAGAAAAGTGTAGTATTATAAGCTGTCTTTTTAGTGTCTGTGAAGTCAAGTCTGTGTAATAATGGTCTTTGGTCCTGCTTTATCTCGAGACCTATGTATAAATTCTCAATGTGCTCTGATTCTGCGCCTGTTCTCAATACTCTTACCACAGCTCACTGCAGCAGGCAAAATATTARTCCCGGAACTCCTGAGAAATACATTTTCTGCCAATGGGTGGTATGGTTGGCCTGAGTGCCAGTCTGTTTGTGCTATCATGCCAACTCATTGTCACTGYTTGTGTCAACCCATATTTGGCTTGACAATGAGCAATGGAGCTGACAAGAGCAACAACAGATCTGGGACCAGAATACAGTATGATAGGTTTCAGGGGAAATTGAGGCTTGATCCACGAACATCACAAATTATTCAAAGGTAGTTGTTTTAAGTGATGTGAAGGTGTATCATTCCTTCCTGCAATGAAGCAAACTWGGTATCAACATGTAACCCAATGCATTGAAGAATTTTACATGCAGTGGTATACTGAGCTAAGTAAAACCCCTAGTCTAGTGGTGGGCCGTTGTACTTTCGAGAGCAAAGTAGATGTGAGCTGTTTAACCAAAACATGAACTTATTATTATTGACTGTGAGATGACTTGCCTTGTCATCAGACAGACCAGTTCAAACTACAATAATACAGTAACTTGTTGTGCAATAGCTAGAATCTATAGATGGACTTGAGTTTTGTAGACTTGTTAGAATACATATTTGATTGGAGTGTTAGGAATGTGTGAAATGCAATGGGTTAGTGAGGCTGTATGTTTATTCTATATCCTTTGACAGTAATTTATAATAACAATAAGTGACTTCCCAGAAACACTAGTACTGCTTTTGTTACATATGATTCAATATGACTGATTTATGGGGCTCTTAGTGTGCTTCCCAAATGCACCATGTTCCCTAAATAGTGCACTAGTATTGACCAGAGCCCTATGGGTCCTGGTCAAAAGTAGTGCACTARTAGGGATTAAGGTGCCATTTGGGACAAAGACTTTGTTTTCATTGTGAATTTKATCTAAAAGAAGAACATGAAGGATGCATGGTGTGTTTTGCCAAGCTTTGAGTGTTTTATTCAATATTTGAATTGTAGTGTTGATGTGACTTTGCTCAGGGAGGCTGTTTTTTTCTAGCTATGCCACCATGAGGCAAATCTCTACTCCTGTTGTGCAAACATTTGCCTGAAGACTTTCACTGATCCATGATAACCTGGCTTATTGAACAGAGRGTCACTAAGTATGGTTTGGTAAAATGCAATATTTCACAATTATTTAAATGTTTTTTAATGGAGAAGTATTTGCTTGAATTGTGTGTTTATTTATATTTTAGCCAAAATAGTTACTTGCTCTTATTAATATTACATTTTAGAGAATCTGAAATTTGCACTTCAAGTTATTGAATTACAATTTCTTTACAAAATAGATCTATACACATTTTCAGAAAATACGTTTTTCACTAGCAGGTCACGGATCTGTCGAGCAAAGTAGCATTTTTGAATGTTCAAAGCATTTGTATAGATGGAAGAGGAGACTACATTGGCAGCCTTTCTGTATACAGGTCTAGGATGCTGTGGCAGAGTTTTKTATCATGGCTAGTGTTATTTGTTATAACAACATGGACCGTTTTTTGTTTTTCATAGTAATCCAATATCAAATCATGTATTTCCCAACTGCAGAGACTGAAAGGTAGAAGACTCTAGGTACAAACTTCAGCCGTCAGGAGCTGATAGGCTAGATTGGTATTTGATCAGTGCTTAAGGGGTATTTTTAGTGTGTGAGAGTCATCTTGGCAGTTGGATTGTTTTTACTGGGTTCCATACTATACTGTCCGGTATTAACAACCTATGCAATATACTCTCTCATTCTGTTAAACCGACTAGCCTCGCCCTCGGGGCTACTGTCATTCAAATCACAGTTACATTAAAAGCATTTCTGTTGCTGTTTTCTTTTGGATCCTGTGCTTTGTTTACCTGAAATGGGGGGAATGTTTKATCTCCCTTAGATAGTGTGGACCTGTTAACGAGAGAGAGAGAGAGAATCATAGTTGCTCAATGCATTTCATACCGATGAGACTGTGTTTTTTTTATAGATGTGAATTAATCTATAGCCTGGATGCCATTCTGTTCTAGCATTAGCCAGCKTAGACTATGCTGCAGGTTATCTAATGTTGAAACATATTGACATTTTTACTATGGCACCACTAATAGCATTTATTAAGCAAAGTATCTGACATCACTGGCCTGTGCTGCTTCATGTGTCTTCACTAAAGCAGTGTTCTCAGGTTGCATGTTGTGTGCGGTACTGACACCTGACAGTTCTGTTGATTAGGGAACAACACTGACACCTGACAGTTCTGTTGATTAAGTCAAAGCACTCAAACACCACTGTTCTGTTGTCTATTGATTAGGTAACAGCACTGGCATCTGACCGTTCTGTTGTCTGTTGATTGGATAACAGCACTGACACCTGACAAGTAGCACAGATACTTGGTATATGGTATTTGTCTGGTCATTAACTTACTCCTCTCAGTTTGCCCAACTCTTGTCTTGCAGTTGGTCCCAATATACTCCCTACGCCCTTGGTCCTAACCAGTACGTGGATCTGACCTTAGCATGTTTGCAGATACGTAAGGAGTAGAGGAATATGGTGTAAGCTCCACCACTACTACACTGGTTATGCCTATCCAGACCGTTTCAGATCTGCAAGCATCAAAGTTTAGGGCAATCAGCAGTTGCTGCATCCCATTTTTGGACATAGAAGTTGATATGTACCCATTGATTCTTGAATGATATAATTCATAAATGCTTCATGAGCGTAGATTAACTGTTATACCCCATCAGAACCAAAATATAAGCTTGTTTTACACCAGTSTTTGTAAACAATGAACATCTAAACAAACACTATATTGCCTCAAAATGTTGTTAAAACTATAATTTTGATATCATGTATGATCAGTCCTTACATTCTCCAGCCCTATCCCTCAGCTTTTTACCTGAACCAGCGGTGGGGAGGCCACTTTGTTATTGTGTCTACTGCTGATTGCAGCTTTAAGGCTAAGTTCAATGAACGTGGCCTTAAGATGCTTTTGGGAAACCGCGACCTGATCTAGTTTCTCACTCCGGGTCATATTCATGTGAATTTGTTCACTTCTCACCTGTGGAAAATGTGAAAAGCTTTGTAACATCACTACTCAAATGTAGTACCAATTAAAGGCTTTTGAATTTAACTGATGCGAGAGAGGTCAAATTTTGTGTTTCATTGTCTTCTGAAATACAACAGCATCTTTACAGTTCCTTTCCATCCTGTCAAGGAAGTAGGCTACTTGATCAATTTCGGATAGATGCTACTGTTCCATAAGGTGTTGTGACCTTGCTTTGTTGGACTGGGTGGCTTGAGGCCTGAACAGCCTAGCAGTTAGTGTCTGAGTGAATCGGAGACTACTTACTTTACAATCCTGCCCACCAGTTCACGTGTGACTCACTCTCAGAAAGGACCACTAGAGGACACTATTGGTCAATGGTTCAGCATTATACAACACAGGGCTCATGTTGACAGAGAAAAAGTTAGAACAACATATTTTCCCCACCACTTTTCATGCGTTTTGGTTTGAAGGCACCAGCAAGACCAATGCAGTGTGTTTATTGTCTCTGTCTGTGTTGCTGGAGAAACGGTGCTGCTGAGGGTTGAGCTACAACGCAAAGGAGGGTGTGCTGTGCTGCTGGAGAGACGGTGTTGATGAAGGTTCAGCTACATCACTAAGGAGGGGGTGCTGTGCTGCTGGAGAGATGGTGTTGATGAGGGTTCAGCTACATCACTAAGGAGGGGGTGCTGTGCTGCTGGAGAGATGGTGTGATGAGGGTTCAGCTACATCACTAAGGAGGGGGTGCTGTGCTGCTGGAGAGATGGTGTTGATGAGGGTTCAGCTACATCACTAAGGAGGGGTGCTGTGCTGCTGGAGAGATGGTGTTGATGAGGGTTCAGCTACATCACTAAGGAGGGGGTGCTGTGCTGCTGGAGAGTGGTGTTGATGAGGGTTCAGCTACATCACTAAGGAGGGGGTGCTGTGCTGCTGGAGAGATGGTGTTGATGAGGTTCAGCTACATCACTAAGGAGGGGTGCTGTGCTGCTGGAGAGATGGTGTTGATGAGGGTTGAGCTACACCGCGAAGGAGGGGGTGCTGTGCTGCTGTGGACCCAATCAGCTGGGCGGTGGAGATTGAGAGATGTTGCCTGTGATTCTTGGACAAGGATAAAACTCACCTGCAACATACAGGTACGCCTGGCCTGATACAGATAGAAATGCATTCATGACATAACCTGTGTGTGAGAGAGAAGCAGTCATTTGGTGTCATCGTCCGGCCCCTGAAAGCCTTCTTGTTATTCCACAGCGTCCCTCCCAATACCACGGTCCCTACCATCCCTCCGGTCCCTGCCACCGTCCCTCCCATACTTCCTGTCCCTTCCACTGTCCTTCCTGTCACTCCTGTCCCGGCCACCACCCCTCCCGTCCCTACCACTGTCCCTTCTGTCCCTCCCATCCCTCCTGTCCCTGCCACTGTCCTTCCTGCACCTGGTGTTCCCTCCAGGCAGGGACATGTTTTCAAACTGTTTGCCAAACACTTTACTATCATCAGCCAATCAGCATTGCTGCAGTGATGATAATGTAACTACTGTAGCTGCATTTCTCCAGTGCCATGACCAGCTAATCTGTTTTTATCAGTCTGGTTTCAATTTTTTCAAAAAAATTCTCTAATCTGATTATTGTTGCTGGTGTCATGGTGATTGAACATGTGGTATCCAGCCCCACCWTTCTGAACCAGCCTCTGCAGATGGTTATCCTCCATAAACTGATCTACAGAGTTCGAAGAACATTTCAGACAGATTTGCATTTTCATGTTTGAACCACGAAAAGATTTAAGAGCTTGTTTATTGGGCTTATCCTGTTTGCGTGAACAGAAGGCTCTGGGTCTAACTACATTTAAACCAGTTGCAACTAGTTTTGAGATATGGATATTGTGAAAATAAGGAAATATGTGTRTTTAATACTTTTATTTGTGGCAAACATTTCAAAATGTTTGGCCACAGAACAGCATCAGTAACTAAATTTGTATACATTTTAAGTAGATKAAATAAAAATGTTTTCACTAATGACCGTAAATGTCCTAGACTGTGGCTATAACTTCGATTAGCTAACACAACGTGCAATTGGAACATAGGAGTGATGGTTTGAGGCTGTATGTTTATTCTATATCCTTTGACAGTAATTTATAAATAACAATAAGTGGACTTCCCAGAAACACTAGTACTGCTTTTGTTACTATGATTCAATATGACTGATTTATGGGGCTCTTAGTGCTTCCAAATGCACCACTGTTCCCTAAATAGTGCACTAGTATTGACCAGAGCCCTATGGGTCCTGGTCAAAGTAGTGCACTATTAGGTGATTAAGGTGCATTTGGGACAAGACTTTGTTTTCATTGTGAATTTCTCTAAAAGAAGAACATGAAGGGATGCATGGTGTGTTTTGCCAAGCTTTGAGTGTTTTATTCAATATTTGAATTGTAGTGTTGATGTGACTTTGCTCAGGGAGGCTGTTTTTTTCTAGCTATGCCACATGAGGCAAATCTCTACTCCTGTTGTGCAAACATTTGCCTGAAGACTTTCACTGATCCATGATAACCTGGCTTATTGAACAGAGTCGTCACTAAGTATGGTTTGGTAAAATGCAATATTTCACAATTATTTAATGTTTTTTAATGGAGAAGTATTTCTTGAATTGTGTGTTTATTTATATTTTAGCCAAAATAGTTACTTGCTCTTATTAATATTACATTTTAGAGAATCTGAAATTTGCACTTCAAGTTATTGAATTACAATTTTTTACAAAATAGATTCTACACATTTTCAGAAAATACGTTTTTCACTAGCAGGTCACGGATGTGTCGAGCAAAGTAGCATTTTTGAATGTTCAAAGCATTGTATAGATGGAAGAGGAGACTACATTGGCAGCCTTTCTGTATACAGGTCTAGGATGCTGTGGCAGAGTTTTATCATGGTAGTGTTATTTGTTATAACAACATGGACCGTTTTTTGTTTTTCATAGTAATCCAATATCAAATCATGTATTTCAACTGCAGAGACTGAAAGGTAGAAGACTCTAGGTACAAACTTCAGCCGTCAGGAGCTGATAGGCTAGATTGGTATTTGATCAGTGCTTAAGGGGTATTTTTAGTGTGTGAGAGTCATCTTGGCAGTTGGATTGTTTTTATCGGGTTCCATACTTACTGTCCGGTATTAACAACCTATGCAATATACTCTCTCATTCTGTTAACCGACTAGCCTCCGCCTCGGGCTACTGTCATTCAAATCAGTTACATTAAAAGCATTTCTGTTGCTGTTTTCTTTTGGATCCTGCTTTGTTTACCTGAAATGGGGGGAATGTTTAATCTCCCTTAGATAGTGTGGACCTGTTAACGAGAGAGAGAGAGAATCATAGTTCTCAATGCATTTCATACCGAGAGACTGTGTTTTTTTATAGATGTGAATTAATCTATAGCCTGGATGCCATTCTGTTTCTAGCATTAGCCAGCCTAGACTATGCTGCAGGTTATCTAATGTTGAAACATATTGACATTTTTACTATGGCACCACTAATAGCATTTATTAACAAAGTATCTGACATCACTGGCCTGTGCTGCTTCATGTGTCTTCACTAAAGCAGTGTTCTCAGGTTGCATGTTGTGTGCGGTACTGACACCTGACAGTTCTGTTGATTAGGGAACAACACTGACACCTGCAGTTCTGTTGATTAAGTCAAAGCACTCAAACACCACTGTTCTGTTGTCTATTGAATTAGGTAACAGCCTGGCATCTGACCGTTCTGTTGTCTGTTGATTGGATAACAGCACTGACACCTGACAAGTAGCACAGGATACTTGGTATATGGTATTTGTCTGGTCATTAACTTACTCCTCTCAGTTTGCCCAACTCTTGTCTTGCAGTTGGTCCATATACTCCCTACGCCCTTGGTCCTAACCAGTACGTGGATCTGACCTTAGCATGTTTGCAGATACGTAAGGAGTAGAGGAATATGGTGTAGCTCCACCACTACTACACTGGTTATGCCTATCCAGACCGTTTCAGATCTGCAAGCATCAAAGTTTAGGGCATCAGCAGTTGCTGCTCCCATTTTTGGACATAGAAGTTGATATGTACCCATTGATTCTTGAATGATATAATTCATAAATGCTTCATAGGTAGATTAACTGTTATACCCCATCAGAACCAAATATAAGCTTGTTTTACACCAGTTTTGTAAACAATGAACATCTAAACAAACCCTATATTGCCTCAAAATGTTGTTAAAACTATAATTTTGATATCATGTATGATCAGTCCTTACATTCTCCAGCCCTATCCCTCAGCTTTTTACCTGAACAGCGGTGGGGAGGCCACTTTGTTATTGTGTCTACTGCTGATTGCAGCTTTAAGGCTAAGTTCAATGAACGTGGCTTAAGATGCTTTTGGGAACCCGCGACCTGATCTAGTTTCTCACTCCGGTCATATTCATGTGAATTTGTTCACTTCTCACCTGTGGAAATGTGAAAAGCTTTGTAAATCACTACTCAAATGTAGTCCAATTAAAGGCTTTTGAATTTAACTGATGCGAGAGAGGTCAAATTTTTGTTTCATTGTCTTCTGAAATACAACAGCATCTTTACAGTTCCTTTCCATCCTGTCAAGGAAGTAGGCTACTTGATCAATTTCGGATAGATGCTACTGTTCCATAAGGTGTTGTGACCTTGCTTTGTTGGACTGGGTGCTTGAGGCCTGAAACAGCCTAGCAGTTAGTGTCTGAGTGAATCGGAGACTACTTACTTTACAATCCTGCCCACCAGTTCACGTGTGACTCACTCTCAGAAAGCACCACTAGAGGACACTATTGTCAATGGTTCAGCATTATACAACACAGGGCTCATGTTGACAAAGAAAAGTTAGAACAACATATTTTCCCACCCTTTCATGCGTTTTGGTTTGAAGGCACCAGCAAGACAATGCGTGGTGTTTATTGTCTCTGTCTGTGTTGCTGGAGAAACGGTGCTGTGAGGGTTGCTACATCCACTAAGGAGGGGTGCTGTGCTGCTGGAGAGAGGTGTTGATGAGGGTTCAGCTACATCACTAAGGAGGGGGCGCTGTGCTGCTGGAGAGATGGTGTTGATGAGGGTTGAGCTACATCACTAAGGAGGGGGTGCTGTGCTGCTGGAGAGACTGGTGTTGATGAGGGTTCAGCTACATCACTAAGGAGGGGTTGCTGTGCTGCTGGAGAGATGGTGTTGATGAGGGTTCAGCTACATCACTAAGGAGGGGTGCTGTGCTGCTGGAGAGATGGTGTGATGAGGGTTCAGCTACATCACTACGGGAGGGGGTGCGCTGCTGTGGCTCCAGCCGCGACCAATCAGCTGGGCGGTGGAGATTGAGAGATGTGCCTGTGATCTTGGAAAAGATAAACTCACTGCAACATACAGGTACGCCTGGCCTGATACAGATAGAAATGCATTCATGACATAACCTGTGTGTGAGAGAAGCAAGTCATTTGGTGTCATCGTCCGGCCCCTGAAAGCCTTCTTGTTATTCCCAGCGTCCCTCCCAATACCACGGTCCCCTACCATCCCTCCGGTCCCTGCCACCGTCCCTCCCATTTCCTGTCCCTTCCACTGTCCTTCCTGTCACTCCTGTCCCGGCCACCACCCCTCCCGTCCCTACCACTGTCCCTTCTGTCCCTCCCATCCCTCCTGTCCCTGCCACTGCCTTCCTGCACCTGGTGTTCCTCCAGGCAGGGCATGTTTTCAAACTGTTTGCCAAACACTTTACTATCATCAGCCAATCAGCATTGCTGCAGTGATGTATGTAACTACTGTAGCTGCATTTTCCAGTGCCTGACCAGCTAATCTGTTTTATCAGTCTGGTTTAATTTTTTTCAAAAAAAGTTCTCTAATCTGATTATTGTTGCTGGTGTCATGGTGATTGAACATGTGGTATCCAGCCCCACCTTCTTTGAACCAGCCTCTGCAGATGGTTATCCTCCATAAACGATCTACAGAGTTCGAAGAACATTTCAGACAGATTTTCATTTCATGTTTGAACCACGAAAAGATTTAAGAGCTTGTTTATTGGGCTTATCCTGTTTGCGTGAACAGAAGGCTCTGGGCTAACTACATTTAAACCAGTTGCAACTAGTTTTGAGATATGGATATTGTGAAAATAAGGAAATATGTGTTTTAATACTTTTATTTGTGGCAAACATTTCAAAATGTTTGGCCACAGAACAGCATCAGTAATCAAATTTGTATACATTTAAGTAGATAAAATAAAAATGTTTTCACTAATGACCGTAAATGTCTAGACTGTGGCTATAACTTCGATTAGCTAACACAACGTGCAATTGGAACATAGGAGTGATGGTTCTGATAATAGGCCTCTGTACGCCTATGTAGATATTCCATAAAAAATCTGCCGTTTCCGCTACAATAGTCATTAACAACATTAACAAATGTCTACACTTTAATTTCTGATAATTTGATGTTTATTTACAATTGGACAAAACAATGGCTTTTCTTTAAAAAACAAGGAACATCTCTAAAGTGACACTCCAAACTGTTGAACAGTAGTGCAATATATATAGTATATGAATGTCCAAACAGCAAGTTACAAGGTGTACCAAATTGTATTGTCTGTGGTTCAGACAGCAGTTCATTTGGTGACATGGCCTACGCTAGTTGTCCAAAGTAAGACGGGTTTGTTGGCGGGGTGGCGTAGGCTGATTGGTATGGTGCTCCATTGTTCCTATCACTCAGAAGTTTATGTAGCAATCTAAGTGACTAAACAATAGTTTCCATGGAGTTTCCAGTTGCTTGAATGACTCAAAAATCAATAGTGTTAAGAACACTTTTTTACAAGCCTGAAAGGATAAGAAGTTCCAACTTTTCAAAACAAGTCATTTTTGGCAAGCCAGCCAGCCAGTCCAACTATCTAGTTAGTCACAGCACGCGTAGAATTCAACTAGCT
>NC_036872.1:34538781-34547650 GCF_002910315.2 Salvelinus sp. IW2-2015 | reverse complement strand
TTACTGATATAGGCCTCTGTACGCCTATGTAGATATTCCATAAAAAATCTGCCGTTTCCGGCTACAATAGTCATTCAAATCAAATCAAGTTTATTTTATATAGCCCTTCGTACATCAGCTAATATCTCGAAGTGCTGTACAGACACCCAGCCTAAAACCCAAACAGCAAGCAATGCAGGTGTAGAGCACGGTGGCTAGGAAAAACTCCCTAGAAAGGACAAAACCTAGGAAGAAACCTAGAGAGGAACCAGGCTATGAGGGGTGGCCAGTCCTCTTCTGGCTGTGCTGGGTGAGATTATACAGAACTATGCAAGATGTTTCAAAATGTTCTTATAAGTGACAAGCATGGTCAATATAATATCATGAATAATTTTCAGTTGGCTTTTCATAGCCGATCATCAAGAGTTGAAAATAGCAGGTCCGGACAGGTGGCGTTCCATAACCGCAGGCAGAACAGCTGAAACTGGAATAGCAGCAAGGCCAGGTGGACTGGGAACAGCAAGGAAGCCATTCACGCTCCTTAAGCCACAGCAGTCAACTAGCTAGCCACAGCAGTCAACTAGCTAGTCACAGCAGTCAACTAGCTAGCCACAGCAGTCAACAAGCTAGCCACAGCAGTCAACTAGCTAGGTAGCTGTTTAACTTTCTAGCACATTCACTAATTTGTTTGTAAAAAATTAACAAGTTCGTTAGCTATCACATGTTATTGTCAAACTGTCAACAGTGTAGCCAGCAAGCAACAATATATGCSAAATAACAGTCTAAAAATTACTTGAGGGCAAATCAGATTTTATTGTTCAGACACAAATGGCCAGGAATCATTTTTGTATCTGTATGTGGCTTGAAATATCCAGTTCCATGTGTTTCTTGGCTGTTGACTGCAGGAAAAAGAACATATTCGAATCGGATATACAAAAAAGTTTTGAATCACTTCAAACTGCCAGTGTGAACAAGGCTCAAGACACACCCATCTGTCAGAACATTTCCCGCAGTTGTTACTCCCCTCTCAATCACAACAAACCAACCTCCTGCAGGTTGAGMTCAGTCACTACAGGCAGATGTATGGTGAGATGCCGGAGGAATCTTTGAATATGTCAGTGGCCTACAGAGTAATATYAGAAGAATGCAATTGCTGAATTTATAGATATTATATGCGTTTTGATCATTTTCAAGTATAGTAACAGGTCCAAGTAGAATAAACAARCCTTTACATAATACCATATAAGCTAATATAATGTGTTATCGGCATTTTGTCTGGTGGTAATGGGGCTACGTTGGCAAACATGTCAGAGTGGTCATACCTTCCTGTGTGGTGTCCCGTATAAAACAGGTACKTGATTCTGCACCTGATCCTGGTGCAGATAACACAGGGTTTCTCCCTCCCCATATTAACTGATACCATTGAATTAAATAATTGAATAGGACAATACAAGTAAAAGTTMTGTCTAGTATATTATGCTGAGTGCCAGGTCTCTCTCAATTCAGAGACATCAGTATCAAGTGCCTCTGTCCATCTGGTCTTCATCACATCATCTTGCAAGTCTCTATGTGCTGGCTCCATACATGTTTCTGTGAACACATACACACACAGTCGTTGTTATATTACCAATGGCAGTTAGGATAGGTAATATCTGACACACAAACAGCTACTATGTTGAATTTTGAACAGGTCAGGTAAAACTTACCCAATTATGMTCTCCCCATCAAACGACKGAGGCTGGTGTCTGGCGAAAACCTCTACAGTCCTCTCTCAATCTGTAGAAATAGACAGAGTTGAGGCAGAGATCAACAATGACGCATGGATAAAGTCTATGGTCATGTTGAATGGAGGGGGTCGCTACACCAGTCGTCGAGGGATTCGTTGCGGTGGAGTGAGCTATAAGAGGAGGCTCATTGTAATGGCTGGAATGGCATGAAATGGAACGGAGTCAAACGTGGTTTCCATATGTTTGATGTGTTTGATACCGTTCCAATTATTCCATTCCACCTTTACAATGAGCTCTGTCTCCTATATCTCCTCCCACCAGCCTCCTCACTACACCATGAGATGTTCCAGGAGACAGAGGGAGCGATTGAAGAAGAGATGCTGAAGAGAACAAAGAGAAGAGACGCAGCGAGATGGAAGAACTGGAGGCAATGTTTGAAGGAGAGTGACAACCTGAGGAAAAACAATGAAAAATGTCTAAAAAGAAACCGCTTTGTTAAGAGCAGGTGTTGAGCAGACATGGTTCCTGCATGCGGAGCTGCTATGGGAATAGTTGAGGACCAGTTGGTGCAGCAGTAGGAGCTGCAGAAGGAGCTGCAGAAGGAGCTCTGAATGTGTCACGCATGAGCGAAGCTGTGAAAATACATGCTTGATGATACAATGAATCTGCTGTGCTATCTATCAGCCTGTCTGTTCCAGTTAAACATCACCCAGGTATAAGAAATTGCATTAAGATTCTATTATGACATATTTCATGTATCTTCAATATGGGGAGGTGGCTATTGAATTTTTCAGGGGTGTGGCGTTGTGTTGTTGTTTTTTGGTGCAATGCATTGCTAAGCTTTTAGATAGCTATGGGGTTGGTTGTTCTGTTCAATAAATTTCATGAGCAATGCAGATTATGTTCTATGTTCATTATGTCAACGCACAACTTCTTTTCAAAATCGTTTGTTGCTTGGGCTATCATGAGTGGGCCTATCTTGCAACAGGAGCCATGATTGGAGGAAAAGTTGCAGAGATTTTTCACTTCTGGTTGCAGTTCTCCATGGTATCCACTAGATGGTACCAAACCATGTGATTAGAGGTCTTCTTTTTGCTGTACACTGTGGGGTAACTGTGGGGTATAGTGTCATCCAGTGGAGGCTGGTGGGAAGAGCTATAGGATGATGGGCTCATTGTAATGGCTGGAATGGAATATATGGAACGGGATAAACAGATGGACACCACGTTTGGACGATTCCATTGATTCCATTCTAGGGGGGGGGACAGTGGGTTAACTTCAGTGCTCAGGGCAGAACAACACAGATTTTTTACCTTGTCAGCTCTGGGATTCGATCCAGCAACGCTCTAATTCCATCTCAGCCATTATAATGAGCCCGTACTCCTATAGCTCCTTCCCACCAGCCTCCTCTAGTATCATCGTAGCACCTCAGGGTTAGAGGGGAGAGACTAGGGGGACTTGTCTGACCAACATCCCATTGACAGCCCGACTAGCCAAAATCTATAACTGACCCTTACCTTAACCCTAATCTAATTTTAACCAATTTGAAAAATGAAATATCGGTTTGCACGTCAGCCACGTCATCTTAGTTTTCCCCAGGTTAGAGAGCTGTCACCATACCTCTATCCGGAATGATGATTTCACACAGGATCTAAATAYAAATCTTACAAACTTGAAGCAATGTACAATGAAAACTGAAATGTGATGTCATATACTTCTTGTATGTGCCACGAGGTGTAAGCCAACTATCATTCAATTGGAAAGTTGAGTGCTCAAGGAAAACAGAAATTGGAGACAACCAGGTCCAACTTTATGGAAACTATGTCAGATCATATTTCTTCCTTCTTCCTCCTCACAAACTTCCATTTCAAGTCAAAGGGTCAAATGTCACTTTGAAATACCAGAATGTAAATGAATGCTTTCTATTCATGAAATGTTTCATAGTGAGTTTGTTTTATTATAAGTGTGTGACTCAGCCATGATGTTACTTAATCAACCTCATTGTGTACCTTCAGTGATCTCACCRTGTGGGAATCAGCACATCTTTGTAATTTCATGTGAAAAGCAATTGTGTACGTGCTATTATCACTGTCCTGGGCAATGTCCCAAATGGCACCATTCCATTCCACACCCTATTTAGTTCACTCTACGGCTCTGGTCAAATGTAATGTGCTATATAGGCAGGGATGGGTAGTATGGGTAGTAACAGATTACAAGTAACAGGGATTATGTTTTTTTATTTGTATTATGTGTAATTGYATTACAGTTACATTCTRAAAAACAGCTGATTACATTATGGATTACTTCATCTAATATCAATATTACAATTTGATACGCTTCAGTGATGCTGCTGTTTAGTGCATAGACCTTCTGACATGGTCCCACCTCAGCAGGACTATTGTCTCTAGCTGATGGGCCATCACAGGCGTGGATGGGTTTCTGATTATATTCAGACTGGTTGAATAGGATACGCTTTCAGAACATTCATACCAGGGGTGTAATCATTAGTCCAAAAAGTTGCAAACAGCAATTAAAACATGAGTTTCTATTGAACAAATAACAATAAAACGTTAACGGGCAAACAGCAGACAGTCGCCTGGACTACATAGAGCTCTCATAAACCTACCTGTGCAGGTCCAGCCTGGTCTCATAGATTAGACGTAACACAGTAAATGTTAATCTGGGACACTCAAATGAGTATGATATCTTGTGCTTACAGAAGACAGATGGTTACTTAAGGCAAAAACGGAAGTAGGGTTGGTGGGTGGGCGGGTGGGGCGGATAGGTGGACATGTAACGCGAACATCTAGCAACCCAAAGGTTGTGTGTTTGAATCTCATCACGGACAACTTTAGCATTTTATCTAATCAGCAACTTTGCAACTACTTACTACTCTATAGCTATTTTGCAACTACTTAGCATGTTAGCTAATCCTCCCCACAACAAATTGCAATTGGTAACATATCATACAAATTGTAATTCGTACCATGCAGTATAATGCGAAATGGATGATGGACATCCACATACATAACATATGAAATGTAACATATCATACTAAMTGGCGTGTCCCAGATTTACATTTACTATGTTACGTCTACCCCTGAGTCCAGGCTGGCAGATCGATTCSTCTCGGTCTCCTTTAATCAGTGGCAAAATAAGCGCACAAGCTCCTAAACCCCTACCCTGCACACTGTACATTTACGTCTCCTCCTTTCGTATAGAAAAAATGCAACTGGTATGGATAGGCTACAGAATTTCCATGTTGGTGCCCATCACTACTGATACTCATCAWATCGATGGAAAGCTTTAGGGTGCTGCTGACAAACAGCATGTTCCAAGGGATGGGCCTGAGCATGCTGCTGTACAGAACATAGAATAGTCTTACATCATATCACTCCTTATAATGTGCTGAAAATGAACAAATCTGTGCAGCTACTTTACAATCTGTAACATGTTGTTCAAGTCTACTTTTAAAGAAGACAATGRCGAGTTTCATTATATTGAGAAATACATTCTAGGACAAAAGAAAACGAAATATTAAAATAGGTTTAAAGAACTTATAAAATATTCAGTTCCATCCAAAGTAATTGAATTAAGTTACTCATTTAGAGTAATCCTGAGGATTACGTTACTGATTACTTTGTGTCATGTAACTGRAATCAGCACGGATAAAAAATGTCAAGCAATCCGCCCAACCCTGTATACAGTGCATTTGGAAAGTTTTCAGACCCCTTCCCTTTTTCCACATTTTTTTACATTACAGCCTTATTCTAAAATGGATTAAATACAACATGTTCRTCATCGATCTACACACAATACCCCATAATAACAAAGCGAAATCAGTTGTAATTATTTTTTTTGTGCAAATGTTTTAAAATAAAAAACATAAAATACCTTATTTACATAAGTATTTTGACCGTTTGCTATGAGACTCGAAATTGAGCTCAGGTGCATCTTGTTTCCATTGATCATCCTTGAGATGTTTCTACAACTTGATTGGAGTCCACCTGTGGTAAATTCAATTGATTGGACATGATTTGGAAGGGCACACACCTGCCTATATAAGGTCCCAACCTTGACAGTGCGTGTCAGAGCAAAAACCAAGCCATGAGGTCAAAGGAATTGTCTGTAGAGCTCAGAGACAGGATTGTGTCGAGGCACAGATCTGGGTAAGGGTACCAAAACATTTCTGCAGCATTGAAGGTCCCCAAGAACACAGTAGCCTCCATCATTCTTAAATGGAAGAAGTTTGGAACCACCAAGACTCTTCCTAGAGCTGGCTGCCAGGCCAAACTGAGCAATCGGGGAGAAGGGCCTTGATAAGGGAGGTGACCAAGAACCCAATGGTCACTCTGACAGAGCACCAGAGTTCCTCTGTGGAGATGGGAGAACCTTCCAGAAGGACATCTATCTCTGCAGCATTCCATCAATCAGGCCTTTATGGTTGAGTGGCCAGACGGAATCCACTCCTAAGTAAAAGGCACATGACAGCCTGCTTGGAGTTTGCCAAAAGGCACCTAAAGGACTCTCAGACTGTGAGAAACAAGATTCTCTGGTCTGATGAAACCAAGATTGATCTCTTTGGCCTGAATGTCAAGCGTCACGTCTGAAGGAAACCTGGCACCATCTCTACAGTGAAGTATGGTGGTGGCAGCGTCATGCTGTGGGGATGTTTTTCAGCGGCAGGTACTGGGAGACTAGTCAGGATCGAGGGAAAGATGAACGAAGCGAAGTACAGAGAGATCCTTGATGAAAACCTGCTCCAGAGCGCTCAGGACCTCAGACTGGGGCAAAGGTTCACCTTCCAACAGGACGACAACCCTAAGCACACATACTAGAAAACGCAGGAGTGGCTTCGGGACAAGTCTCTGAATGTCCTTGAGTGGCCCAGCCAGAGCCTGGACTTGAACCCGATCAAACATCTCTGGAGAGACCTGAAAATAGCTGTGCAGCGGCACTCCTCCAACCAATCTGACAGAGCTTGAGGATCTGCAGAGAAGAATAGGAGAAACTCCCCAAACACAGGTGTCCCAAGCTTTTAGCGTCATACCCAAGAAGACTCGAGGCTCTAATTGCTGCAAAAGGTGATTCAACAATGTACTGAGTAAAGGGTCTGAATACTTATGTAAATGTAATATTTGTTTTTTTTTATGAATTTGTCAAATTTTTCTAAAAGCCTGTTTTTGCTTTGTCATTATGGGATATTGTGTGTAGATTGAGGGGGAAAATAAATTGAAAACATTTTTGAATAATTCTGTAACATATCAAAATGTGGAAAAAGTCAAGGGGTCTGAATACTTTCCGATTGCACTGTATAGGGTACCCATAGGACTCTGGTCAAAAGTAATGCACTATATAGGGTGTAGGGTGACATTTGAGACCTATCACTGGTGCATTCCCTGCCTTGTTTATAGGAAATGCAAGGGGGGAGGACTTCCTTGTAGTGCAGGGTGGTGACTCCCTCACTGCACCCACAGCTTGCAGCCTTCCCTTATCTTCACTTCCCTGTTGCCATACTGAGCGGGACTGAAGGTGCTAAGCTGGCATACCTTTCCAGGAACCTTTGACAATAGGTTTGAATCTCCCTGACTCTCTAACATCAAACTTCTTTCCTTTTGTTTATGTTTTAAGTGTGGGAGCACCTGTAAGTAGAGATGTTTATTTTTCATATCATTAATATTTGTTTGAGTAGATWTTTAATTATTTGTGAAAGGCTTGGATAAAATTTATAATATATGAAAATAATATGATTAAAGACTTGGATCCTCTTTAAGAGTCCCTCTGTCTAAATCTCCATGCTGTGTTTGCTGAGGATGATGAAGAGCAACTACACGTTTATCTTTGTTGTGGTTTCATTCATAAAGGACACCACCCCYGTTATTACACTGTAGGCTTACATTTTCTCATAGTAATCTAGTTCCTTTCTTCATTGCACTCAGACATGACAAGGTAATTGGTTAAAGGGACTATCTGGGATTCGAAAAGCAACAAAGGAACTATATYAACTACAATGGCTATATATCATGTATTTAAAAGTCTTATTTAGTGTATTTACAAATTCCAGATTGCCTCTTAAAAAGTGCCATGTGTATACAGTTATTTCGATCCCCACTTGTCCTAACTTTTTTGAGGTACAACTTTAAAATAAATATATATAAAGAAATGTTCCTATCACAGGACGATGTTGTACACAGAGCTGCTGCGGTTGTGGGATGAAGCAGTGAAGGCAGTGGATGCCAGAGACTGGCAGGGAGCCCTGTCTAAACTGAACCAGATCACTGAACCTACCTCCCGTACTCTGTTTCTGACTGCCTCTGCTCACCTTGCCCTGGGGCAGCTGGAGCCTGCCATCCAGGTAAGTCTGGAGGACTGCTGTCAAGAGTGACTGATCAATCTCTGAAAYGATTTCTTTGTGTGTGTATGTGAGTGCGTCTAATATTTATCTGTCGCCCTGTGAAGGCTTTAGACCAGACCATAGCCAAGGATGAGCGACTTGCAGTTGGCTTTTTCCAAAGAGCTGGAACACTCATAATGGCTAGCAGGTAAAGAGATCACTGTACAACATTATGGTTCCTCTTCTGTCAACTGATGTTGTTCTCTCCTTTATTAAAATTAACAACAGGATGTACAGGTCAATGTGTATGTACAGCGTTTAGACATCGATTAACATATGAAGGCAAATGGCTGTCTATTCATGTTTTAGATTACAAAAGAGAGCCATTAAATCTGACATCCCTCTCCCTCCCACTCTCTTTGTTCCTGTGTGTGTGTGTGTGTGTGTGTGTGTGTGTGTGTGTGTGTGTGTGTGTGTGTGTGTGTGTGTGTGTGTGTGTGTGTGTGTGTGTGTGTCTGTGGCCAGGCTGGAGGAGGCTGACTGACTGTATCTCGGCTCGAAACACATGAGAGGGAACGTGGTCATTGACTACAGACGCGCTGGGGCTACGCTACAAGCTCTACAGCTGGCAGGTACAACAGCACTTACACCACAGTGTTATAGCTGTAGACTTACACACAGTGTTATAGATGTAGACTTACCACATTGCTGTTATATGATGTAGACTTACACCAGGTGTTATAGATGTGACTTACACCAGCTGTTATAGATGTAGCTTACACATGCTGTTATAGATGTAGACTTACACCACAGTGTTATAGATGTGACT
>NC_036872.1:34531458-34536807 GCF_002910315.2 Salvelinus sp. IW2-2015 | reverse complement strand
TGTACTTGTACCTTGCAGGTGTTATATATTTGCTTCAATGCCATACAACTCTCCTTCCGTGGCCTCCAATTGCTCTTAAATACAAGTAAAACTAAATGCATGCTCTTCAACCGATCGCTGCCTGCACCTGCCCGCCCATCCAGCATCACTACTCTGGACGGTTCTGACTTAGAATATGTGGGCAACTACAAGTACCTAGGTGTCTGGTTAGACTGTAAACTCTCCTTCCAGACTCACATCAAACATCTCCAATCCAAAGTTAAATCTAGAATTGGCTTCCTATTTCGCAACAAAGCATCCTTCACTCATGCTGCCAAACATACCCTTGTAAAACTGACCATCCTACCGATCCTTGACTTTGGCGATGTCATCTACAAAATAGCCTCCAATACCCTACTCAATAAATTGGATGCAGTCTATCACAGTGCCATCCGTTTTGTCACCAAAGCCCCATATACTACCCACCACTGCGACCTGTACGCTCTCGTTGGCTGGCCCTCGCTTCATACTCGTCGCCAAACCCACTGGCTTCATGTCATCTACAAGACCCTGCTAGGTAAAGTCCCCCCTTATCTCAGCTCGCTGGTCACCATAGCAGCACCCACCTGTAGCACGCGCTCCAGCAGGTATATCTCTCTGGTCCCCCCTAAAACCAATTCTTCCTTTGGCCGCCTCTCCTTACAGTTCTCCGCTGCCAATGACTGGAACGAACTACAAAAATCTCTGAAACTGGAAACACTTATCTCCCTCACTAGCTTTAAGCACCAGCTGTCAGAGCAGCTCACAGATTACTGCACATGTACATAGCCCATCTATAATTTAGCCCAAACAACTACCTCTCCCCCTACTGTATTTATTTATATATTTAGCTCCTTTGCACCCCATTATTTCTATCTCGACTTTGCACATTCTTCCACTGCAAATCTACCATTCCAGTGTTTTACTTGCTATATTGTATTTACTTCGCCACCATGGCCTTTTTTTTGCCTTTACCTCCCTTATCTCACCTTATTTGCTCACATTGTATACAGACTTATTTTTCTACTGTATTATTGACTGTATGTTTGTTTTACTCCATGTGTCACTCTGTGTTGTTGTATGTGTCGAACTGCTTTGCTTTATCTTGGCCAGGTTGTAAATGAGAACTTGTTCTCAACTTGCCTACCTGGTTAAATACAGGTGTGAAATATACTTGTACCTTGCAGGTGTTATAGATGTACTTGTACCTTACAGGTGTACACCATGTACCAGAAGTGGAGTACAGTACGATGAAACAAGATTCAAAATGTATGTGACAATCCAAATGTATATAGCCCGTTGCTCCAAATGGTGAAAGATATCTGAGTTAAAGATGCAGTCCAGCTATTTAAAAAAAAACTTTTCCTAAAAAATATCCCAAGTATAAATACAGTAATGTTCAGACACTTAAGGGTAAAACAAGTAATTTTGAGCAAAATAGTGTTTTTAGACACAACTGCAATCTTCAAGGAGTTGGTATGATGTCATCGGCCTCCCGCCATGCTTGCGGGAAACATAGAGGAGCATGATATGTCATGAAATAACTGGACCACCTACTGAGATGAGCCTTTTGTTAGGTAAATCAGGTGATTCATGAGTTGAAAAGGAGACTGGAGTGCATCTTTAAGGATGAATCCCAAATGGCACCCTATTCTCTTTAAATTAATGGGCACTAATTTTGGCTATGGGAKCTGGTATAATAGGGCTCTGGTCAAAATAAGTGCACTATATAGGGAATAGGGGGCCATTTGGGATGCATTTGACAAATTAACAACTGAGAATATCCCCAGTTCCATTATGTCAACACTTCCAATGTGCGGTCCAAAAGCCAGATAACCCACCTGGTAGGGACCTACAGTATGACAAAGCCTCATTGAATGAAGGGAAACAAGTTTAGGAGATTTACTTCATAGTGAAGATGAGACATATTTCATATTTTTATCCCAGGGCATGTACAGCTGTGTGTTTGTCTCAAACTGGGCTAACCAATATGTGTCTGTCTCTCTGGACATGACTATAGGGATTAGATTCAGGAAGAAATATATCAGCTAGAACAAATATGGTTGTTGCATTTGTTTTATTAATCACATTTGTGAGACTGTTTATAAATTCAAGTTCAGTGACTTATTTTATTGTCTGTTCAGAGATGAAAACAACAATGTGTTCAATGCAGCATCATTAAGTGATGCTCTGTCATGGGCAGTTGTTGATTATTACTTTTCTGTGTGATCATATCTGGACTTAATGACCATGTACTCTTACAATCTCCACCCGGCACAGCCAGAAGAGAACTCAGAGCCTGGTTCCTCTCTAGGTTTCTTCCTAGGTTCCAGCCTTTCTAGGGAGTTCTTTCTAGCCTCCAACCTTCTACATCTGTATTGCTTGCTGTTTGGGGTTTTAGGCAGTTTCTTTTTGTGTATAAGCACTTTGCTGCACCTGCTGATGTAAAAAGGGTTTTTATAAATACATTTGATATGGAGAGGGTTATTAGTAGACTGTCCTCTAGCGCTCTGGTCCAAAGCAATGCACTACATAGGGAATAGAGTACCATTTGAGACAGACGCTATGTTTCTCTGTGGTTGTCCAGGTCTTGTATAACGCAGCAGCTGTCCACTCCAGGTTGAACCAGTTGGACAAAGCCAGAGACATCCTGCTCTCAGCCTCCCAGGAGAAAGGAGGAGGGGGGCGAGGACTGGAAGTGGCTTTACACAGTATCTCTGTAAGTACACTACCGGAAAAACAATATTCTCTAGAATAACAAACATTGAATTCTCCCTACATAGGGCATGAGTTTTTTTTTTCTCACTGATCAAGGCACATGGTATGGAAAAACTCCTGTCTCTAACGTCACATAATACTTTGACATTGGCAGGGTGTGGTGTGTTCTGTCCAGTGTGGCTGCATTTCTCTCGGTCCTGAATTACCCTCTCTTTCTCTCTCTTTCTTTCTCTCTTTCTCTCTTTTTCTCTCTTTTTCTCTCTCTTTCTCTGTGTGTGTCTCCACCCCCAGAAGGGAGAGGTGCTGCCCATCCTCCTGGTGCCAGAGGGAGAGGTATTCCGGCCCAGGAAACAGGACGTAGAACAACTGGGACAGAGAGACTTCCTGGGCAAACCAATGGTAAAGTAAAACCACACCACACTGAAGTACACAGGCACAGTAACAGAGTACATCCCAAATGGCACCTTATTCCTTATATAGTGTACTACTTTTGATCAGGGCCCTATGGGATCTGGTCAAAAGTAATGCACTATGTAGGGAATAGGGACATATGTATAGTGACATATCTGTCTGTGTGCTTGCCTGTGTGTCCGTGTGTGTGTGTCAATCGAATCAGGCCTCTTCCTGTGCTTTCAGGTAATTTCCTCAATGATTCCCAATGATGACTTTGGTGGATTTGAACCTCTCAGGACCAATGTAAGACCACTGTTAACATAGCATCGGAAGTACACGTTGAATGTGTCTCAAATAACCCCCTATTCCCTGTATAGTGCACTGGTTTTGACCAGAGTCCTTATGCCATTTTGKCATTTTGGGACACATCCTATGCCCTCTGCCTCTCACTCTGACTGTGACTCTGTCTTCCGAACAGAAACCGGGATACTACGAGCCCAAGGTGGATAGAGTGAAGTAAGTAACATTATTCACATTGACTTTCAATTATGTTCCAAAACATYAATGTTGTTGGAGCAGAAAAAATCCTGTAATTATTCTCTCATGGTCACGGACACCAGAAGAAAATAAGCTCAGAACTGATATTTGAATCTAAAAAAAGATATCCATGGTTAATATGGTGGTATGAGTAACATATTTTTAAGACAAAGGTCTCTGACCGAAACGTTGATAATAAATGTATATGAGTCAAATGATGTGTTTATTTTTCTACAATGTTGATTGGGGTTCTTAATAACTCGCTGCAACACAAGTGAGATAATCATGGTAGTGTGCATCTTAACCCTTCACTTCGAATGCTGTCTTTGCCTCCCCATAGGGAATCTCGCTACATGCGTCTACGTAACCCCTACATGTCCCAAGCCCCTGGGCAGCTGACGGTGCCTGGGGGAGCCATAGTGTTTCTTTTCAGTGATACAGACAGAGATGGACTGGCCATGGTCATACATGACCTGTAAGAGTGGGTTTAACTCCCTACACCTGTAAAGAGTGGGTTAACTCCCTACACCTGTAAAAGACTGGGTTAACTCCCTACACCTGTAAAGAGTGGGTTAACTCCCTACACCTGTAAAGACTGGGTTAACTCCCTACACCTGTAAAGACTGGGTTAACTCCCTACACCTGTAAAGAGTGGGTTAACTCCCTAACACGGTAAAGAGTGGGTTAACTCCCTACACCTGTAAAGACTGGGTTAACTCCCTACACTTGTAAAGATGGGTTAACTCCCTACACCTGTAAAGAGTGGGTTAACTCCCTACACCTGTAAAGACTGGGTTAACTCCCTACACCTGTAAAGAGTGGTTAACTCCCTACCGGTAAAAGTGGGTTAACTCCCTACACTGTAAAGAGGGTTAACTCCCTACACCTGTAAAGACTGGGTTAACTCCCTACACCTGTAAAGAGTGGGTTAACTCCTACACCTGTAAAGAGTGGGTTAACTCCCTACACCTGTAAAGAGTGGGTTAACTCCCTACACCTGTAAAGAGTGGGTTAACTCCCTACACCTGTAAAGAGTGGGTTAACTCCCTACACTGTAAAGAGTGGGTTAACTCCCTACACATGTAAAGAGTGGGTTACCCCCTACACCTGTAAGAGTGGGTTAACTCCCTACACCTGTAAAGAGTGGTTAACTCCCTACACCTGTAAAGAGTGGGTTAACTCCCTACACCTGTAAAGAGTGGGTTAACCCCCTACACCTGTAAAGAGTGGGTTAACTCCCTACACGTGTAAAGAGTGGGTTAACTCCCTACACCTGTAAAGAGTGGGTTAATCCCTACACCTGTAAAGAGTGGGTTAACTCCCTACCCGGTAAAGAGTGGGTTAACTCCCTACACTGTAAAGATGGGTTAACTCCCTACACCTGTAAGAGTGGGTTAACTCCCTACACCTGTAAAGAGTGGGTTAACTCCCTACACCTGTAAAGATGGGTTAACTCCCTACACCTGTAAAGACTGGGTGTTAACTCCCAACACCTGTAAAGAGTGGGTTAACTCCCTACACCTGTAAAATGTGGGTTAACTCCCTACACCTGTAAAGAGTGGGTTAACTCCCTACACCTGTAAAGACTGGGTTAACTCCCAACACCTGTAAAGAGTGGGTTAACTCCCTACACTGTAAATTGTGGGTTAACTCCCTACACCTGTA
This sequence comes from Salvelinus sp. IW2-2015, assembly GCF_002910315.2. Taxonomy (NCBI): domain Eukaryota; kingdom Metazoa; phylum Chordata; class Actinopteri; order Salmoniformes; family Salmonidae; genus Salvelinus; species Salvelinus sp. IW2-2015. The sequence goes on along the minus strand of NC_036872.1, from coordinate 34,531,476 downwards.
AAGAGTGTGTGCGTCTGT
>NC_036872.1:34508730-34531433 GCF_002910315.2 Salvelinus sp. IW2-2015 | reverse complement strand
ATGGACAGGTGAGAGACACCTGTAAAGAGTGGGTTAACTCCCTACACCTGTAAAGAGTGGGTTAACTCCCTACACCTGTAAAGACTGGGTTAACTCCCTACACCTGTAAAGACTGGGGTTAACTCCCTACACCTGTAAAGACTGGGTTAACTCCTACAGCCTGTAAAGGAGTGGGTTAACTCCCTACACCTGTAAAGAGTGGGTTAACTCCCTAACCTGTAAAGAGTGGGTTAACTCCCTACACCTGTAAAGAGTGGGTTAACTCCCTACACCTGTAAAGAGTGGGTTAACTCCCTACACCTGTAAAGAGTGGGTTAACTCCCTACACCGGTAAAGAGTGGGTTAACTCCCTACACCTGTAAAGACTGGGTTAACTCCCTACACCTGTAGATGGGTTAACTCCTACACCTGTAAAGATGGGTTAACTCCCTACACCTGTAAAGAGTGGGTTAACTCCCTACACCGGTAAAGAGTGGGTTAACTCCCTACACCTGTAAAGAGTGGGTTAACTCCCTACACTGTAAGATGGTTACCTACATGTAAAGACGGGTTAACTCCCTACACCTGTAAAGAGTGGGTTAACTCCCTCACGGTAAAGAGTGGGTTAAACTCCTACACCTGTAAGAGTGGGTTAACTCCAACACCGGTAAGAGTGGGTTAACTCCTACACCGTAAAGACTGGGTTAACTCCCCACCTGTAAAGAGTGGGTTAACTCCCTAACACCGTAAAGATGGGTTACTCCCTACACGTAAAGAGTGGGTTAACTCCCTACACCTGTAAAGAGTGGGTTAACTCCCTAACACCGGTAAAGAGTGGGTTAACTCCCTACACGGTAAAGAGTGGGTTAACTCCCTACACCGGTAAAGAGTGGGTTAACTCCCTACACCGTAAAGAGTGGGTTAACTCCTACACCGGTAAGAGTGGGTTAACTCCCTACACGGTAAAGAGTGGGTTAACTCCCTACACTGAAAGAGTGGGTTAACTCCCTACACCTGTAAAGAGTGGGTTAACTCCTACACGGTAAGAGTGGGTTAACTCCCTACACTGGTAAGGAGTGGGTTAACTCCCTACACGGTAAAGAGTGGTTAACTCCCTACACCGTAAAGAGTGGGTTAAACTCCCTACACCGGTAAAGACTGGGTTAACTCCCTACACCTGTAAAGAGTGGGTTAACTCCCTACACCGGTAAAGAGTGGGTTAACTCCCTACACCGTAAAGAGTGGTTTAACTCCCTACACCTGTAAAGAGTGGGTTAACTCCCTACACCTGTAAAGAGTGGGTTAACTCCTACACCTGTAAAGACTGGGTTAACTCCCTACACCTGTAAAGAGTGGGTTAACTCCCTACACCTGTAAAGAGTGGGTTAACTCCCTACACCTGTAAAGACTGTGGTTTAACTCCCTACACCTGTAAAGACTGGGTTAACTCCCTACACCTGTAAAGAGTGGGTTAACTCCCTACACCGGTAAAGAGTGGGTTAACTCCCTACACCTGTAAAGAGTGGGTTAACTCCCAACACCTGTAAAGAGTGGGTTAACTCCCTACACCGGGTAAAGAGTGGGTTAACTCCCAACACCTGTAAAGAGTGGGTTAACCTCCCTACACCGTAAAGAGTGGGTTAACTCCCTACACGGTAAGAGTGGGTTAACTCCCTACACCGTGTAAAGAGTGGGTTAACTCCCTACACGGTAAAGAGTGGGTTAACTCCTACACCGGTAAAGAGTGGGTTAACTCCCTACACCGGTAAAGAGTGGGTTAACTCCCTACACCGGTAAAGAGTGGGTTAACTCCCTACACCGGTAAAGAGTGGGTTAACTCCCTACACCGTAAGAGTGGGTTAACTCCCTACACCGGTAAAGAGTGGGTTAACTCCCTACACCTGTAAAGAGTGGGTTAACTCCCTACACGGTAAAGAGTGGGTTAACTCCCTACCTGTAAAGAGTGGGTTAACTCCCTACACCGGTAAAGAGTGGGTTAACTCCCTACACCGTAAAGAGTGGGTTAACTCCCTAACCGGTAAAGACTGGGTTAACTCCCTACACCTGTAAAGAGTGGGTTAACTCCCTACACCGGTAAAGAGTGGGTTAACTCCCTACACCAGTAAAAGAGTGGGTTAACTCCCTACACCTGTAAAGAGTGGGTTAACTCCCTACACACTGTAAAGAGTGGGTTAACTCCCTACACCTGTAAAGACTGGGTTAACTCCCTACCCTGTAAAGAGTGGGTTAACTCCCTACACCTGTAAAGAGTGGGTTAACTCCCTACACCTGTAAAGACTGGGTTAACTCCCTACACCTGTAAAGACTGGGTTAACTCCCTACACCTGTAAAGAGTGGGTTAACTCCCTACACCGGTAAAGAGTGGGTAACTCCTACACCTGTAAAGAGTGGGTTAACTCCCACACCGGTAAAGAGTGGGTTAACTCCCTACACCGTAAAGAGTGGGTTAACTCCCAACACCTGTAAAGAGTGGGTTAACTCCCTACACCAGTAAAGAGTGGGTTAACTCCCTACACCGTAAAGATGGGTTAACTCCCTACACCTGTAAAGAGTGGGTAACTCCCTACACCGTAAAGAGTGGGTTAACTCCCTACACCGGTAAAGAGTGGGTTAACTCCCTACACCGGTAAAGAGTGGGTTAACTCCCTACACCGTAAAGAGTGGTTAACTCCTACACTGTAAAGAGTGGGTTAACTCCCTACACCGTAAAGAGTGGGTTACCCCACCCGTAAAGATGGTTAACTCCCTACACCTGTAAAGAGTGGGTTAACTCCCTACACCGTAAAGAGTGGGTTAACTCCCTACACCTGTAAAGAGTGGGTTAACTCCCTACACCGTAAAGAGTGGGTTAACTCCCTACACCGTAAAGAGTGGGTTAACTCCCTACACCGGTAAAGATGGGTTAACTCCCTACACCTGTAAAGAGTGGGTTAACTCCCTACACCTGTAAAGAGTGGGTTAACTCCCTACACCGTAAAGAGTGGGTTAACTCCCTACACCTGTAAAGGAGTGGGTTAACTCCCTACACCTGTTAAAGAGTGGGTTAACTCCTACACCTGTAAAGACTGGGTTAACTCCCTACCTGTAAAGAGTGGGTTAACTCCCTACACCTGTAAAAGACTGGGTTAACTCCCTACACCTGTAAAGATGGGTTAACTCCCTACACCTGTAAAGAGTGGGTTAACTCCCTAACCTGTAAAGACTGGGTTAACTCCCTACACTGTAAAGACTGGGTTAACCCACACCTGTAAAGAGTGGGTTAACTCCCTACACCTGTAAAGATGGGGTTAACTCCCTACACCTGTAAAGACTGGGTTAACTCCCTAACACCGTAAAGAGTGGGGTAACTCGCCTTACACGCGTTAAAAGAGTGGGGTTAAGCTCCCTACACTTGTAAGAGGCTGTGCTTCGTGGGTTGAGACTCCCTAAACACCGAGTAAAAGTCTTTTAAGGGACTTACCACGGTCTCCAATTCCATTTAGCGTAGTAAGCCGGCAATGGATTTTTAGATTGAGTAGCGAGGTTGGATACTCCCAACAACCAGCGCGCACGCACTAACAATTTGACAGGTGTTGGAGGTTAACTCCGGATAGGTTTCTAAAACCCAGGGGTTCTTTAAACAGGGTGGTAGGGAGGTTTAACAACCACTCATTAGTAACCGGTGTTGGGTAGTTAAAACACCCACTCTTCTACAGGTGTAGGGGAGTTTTAACCCCACTCTTTTTAACACCCACCGTGAGAGGATGTGAGAGGTGGGGGTTAACGCCAGTAAATAAAGACCATGCCACCAACTCTTATACAGATGTAGGGAGAGTTAAACCCCCACTCTTTTACCCGGTAAAGAGGGTGTAAGGGATGGGGTTTTAACAGCTCGCCTACGACCACTGTCATAATTTAGCAGGGGTGTAGGGGGAGTTAACGCCATTCGTTTTACTCCTCTCATACACCCGGTAAGAGGATCGGGCTTAACTCCCCTTACGAGGTGTTTGGGATAGCCTTATAACCCAGCAGATCGGTAGTTAATACCACTCTCTCTTAACAACCCCGCGTGTTGGGTAGTTAAGCCCATCCAGTGGTTAATTACTGAGGTGTTGGGTTATAAGGGAGCTTGAAACTCACCCATACTCTCTTCAGGTGCATTAAGGGAGTTACACCACTCTTTACCGGTGTAGGGAAGTTTATAACACACCCACTCTTTACCGTGTTGGGAGTTAACACGCTCTACAGATACTGACTTTACAGGTGGTAAGGGGTGGGAGTATACCTACCCCTACCAGTCCTATTACAGGTGTAGGGAGTTAACCCCCCCCTAGCACAGTCTTTTACAGGTTGGTAGGGAAGTTAACCCAGACCAGTCCTATTACAGGGGTTGTAAGGGGAGTTAAACACCCAAGCTCTTTACAGGTGGTATTAAAGAGAAGGATAGTGATGTGGGAGGGTTGAGAATTGAGCAGTAGACACATTTCTGTTGTTTGCTGTAATGTATGGAAAATAAAGTTGTATTGTATAGTAGCAACTAGCTAGGATATTCTATAATGATTTAGAAAGCACATAAGAATAATGCAATACTTTTACATACCACAAGAGGCTCTGCTGTCCCCTAGCTGTCTGGCCCTTGCCCCCACCCCTCCATTGGCTGTATCAGTAATAGCCATGTCATTACATCTCCCCTTTCCTAACACAGCAACACCAACTCCTTTTATTTTGGTCCTGCCTTCTTTCTGTACGATTGTATATCTATGCCGTAACATTTTTTTGATTATCGCTCAACTTCCATTTTTCCCCCTCTTTTGTGGTTTAGAAAGGACTTGTCCCCATGACCCTTCTGGACCCAGTGGATGTCAACAAGTCCAAAGGCAGAAACAAAAATAAAGTAAGGCTTTCTATCTTCATCTTAGAGTTTCTTATTTCATCACATTTGTATGTTTTACTAAGACAATGTAGCTATTTACATAGTTGTGAACAGAATGTGACAATCCAGCAGCTTCAGGTGTTTAATCTCATCTGGGTTGTTCTCTCAACGTTCAGTTTTAGAGTAATGCTGAACAGAGCTGTATTTTAACTCTCCTCCTCTACCCACAGACAGTGAAAACATTTGTAGGCCTATTCATGTGTATCAAAGCTGCACCTGCTTAACACTGTGAAGCACAGACAGGGTTGTTGAATACCCTTGGATTTTAACAATGAGGGGATGAGGTGTCATAAGAGGAATAGCAATTATAAGCCCAGCCTGTCTGGATGTTTCACTGCTTTAATGGAAGGCACAGAGAGCGGTGTTACCTTGACTACTCTGGCTGTGTCGTCCACAGAGTATTCCCAGTGGGATCCCCCTCCCACCGGGTCTCAAGCCGCCCACTCGCCCACAGAGCCAGCTTAGCCACGAAGAACCTCCACAGGGTAGGCTCACCTCATTTAACCCCACTGGCAGAACGCAAGACCAAGGGGTTGGAGCTAGGCCATGCCAGCATCCATCTTAACCTTTAAAGCACCTTTATGRTAATTAAATAACAATAATTATTGTTATTATTTAACTATTAGAGTATRTTTCATTACACAAAGAATCTCAAAGTGCTTTAAATCATATTGTAACAGTCGTCATTCTGCCAGCCCCATGAACTATAAATGTGTTCATTTTACAGTCACTGATTATTGTACAAGTGTTCAGCCTTTTAAATCTTGTGCTATATATAATCTGCAGAGAGGCCTGATAGAGAGGCATCTCCACCCTCCTACCTACCAWCCACCTCCACCCCGCCACCCAGGTACCCATCCACGGTGGACAGTCCTACTGAGCTGGTGAGTAAAGGCTCTGACTTAATCTGTGTTTTTATCTGAGTGTGTAACTCTTCATCTCTGTCGGAAATAACACATGTAAAGGTACAATGAAGATGAAGATAATACAATTTATTTCTCTGAAGTTATCAGGTCCAAACAATTAGTACATCTGTCCTCCAGTTGGTTGAAGAAGAATGTTTGTCAGCCACAGGAGGTTGGTGGCACCTTAGTTGGGGAGGACGGGCTTGTGGTAATGGCTGGAGTGGAATAAGTGGAATGGCATCAAATACATCAAACTGGTGTCAGCCTGACTGGAAGGACCATTTGACATAATCCAGTAAACACATGATGTTGTGCTGTACATCTAGTTGCATGGGTTTACATACTGTACACTAGGCAGATGGAATTGTGGATAACTTCTAATTCATTTTATGACTCATCATTTTCAAGTGTCAGATGTAATACAATGCTGATGATTTGGCCTGATTAAGTCAATGCAAAGCCCAGGGGAGGGAGAGGTTGTCAGGTAAAAATATATTCTGGACAATTTAAGACTAGCTTTTGTGCCTCAGCATGTCAGAGTGACCTGAATGATTTTCGTAAGAAGAAATGACCTCTTAAAAAACTCTGATGGCCCTGCCAAACGTATGGMACTTGTGTAAGTCCTGTTCTACTTTTACATAAAATTCCCGACAGACTGGCTGGCTGGGGAAAAGCAAGAGGTTTCAGTGAGTGTTCTGCAGAGTTTTCTCCATTTCCATTCAGTCAATACTGCCAATACCAGTTATACAACTTATGTTAAGAGACCTGAGTGGGCCCATTGTTCAGAACAAAAAAATCTAGATTTCCTTGAGATCATTTACTGTGATAAGGGAATCATTAGCTACCATTCCAGTGTTTATCATGTAACCATTTAGTATGTGCTGTTTGAAATACTTTCCATCACCCCTAGGTTCAAATACTATTTGAAATCATTTTTAAATACTTACTGGGCTTGATTTAGTTTGACAGGCACAATAGAATAGTCGCTAAAGTGCAAGTCCTGCTCATCTAGCACTCCAGGCAGACTAAAGCAAGAGCTTAAAGTATTTGAAAGATTCCTCCATCGTTAACAAAATGGAAAGGTCAGATGCTTTATTATCTATTCCRTATTAAGTGCACTACTTTATGGGCTCTGGGCTACCCTGTGCACTCTGGTCAAAAGTAGGGCACTACAGACGGAATAGGGTGCCATGTGGGACAATYACCTATGATACAATGTGTTGTGTGTTGATATTCTAGTTTGTCCCTTTAGGGCACCTGTAACACCCCCCTTTTTACGTACATTGGAATGCTTGGAACGTTTTGTCCTGTGAAAGGCATTAAACAATGCCCATGTTAGTTTCTACTCCCGTCTCATGTCCAGTCCTTATATTAGTTGTAGAAGTAATACAGTGTGTTATACAACAAAACTGGCGACGAGGAAGAAACGTTCTCACGTTTGTGTTTATCTTCGGTGAGATTGTTCCAGTGAGAGGAAGCGTGATTGTTACAGTGGAGCTCAWCAAACAGAAGGTAAAGCTACGTCTCTACAACGTGAAAGGCAACCATCCAGCATCGCTAGGTGCACATGGCAGGGAAAAGATCACACTAAACCGTCAGYTGGTTGCAAAAGAGGACACAAACCTACAAGGGATATTGAGGAAACACACAGATGTGTTCAAAGGAGAACTTGGCAGTATGAAGGACAWAACAGTRAAACTGACCGTGAAACCAGTTGGTAAGCCAAAATGCTTCAAAGCTAGACCTGTCCCATACGCCATAAAACCAAACGTTGAAACTGAGCTAAACAGACAAGTCGAGAGTGGAATATTGGATCCAGTGAATATTAGTGAATGGGCTACACCTGTTGTTCCAGTCATAAAAAAAGATGGATCACTCAGACTGTGGTGATTTCAAAGTCACCATTAACCCAGTCTTAACTGCTGAAAAATATCCACTATCCCTCATTGATGACCTCTTTTCTGGTTTAGCTGGAGGACAAAATCAGTAAGATAGACTTATGTCAGGCCTATCTACAGATGCATGTGGACCAAGAGTCACAAGAACTGTTGACCATAGTGACTCCCAAAGGACTGTACGCCTTATGGCGTTGGTGCTGTTGTCTCACACATCATGCCATCAGGGGAAGAAAGGCCAATTGCTTTCAAGTCACAGACCTTAAGTAAAGCCTTACCTTAAGTAAAGATCAAGGGTGAATCGCTCGCCATCGTGTTTGGAGTTATGAAATGTCATCAGTTTCTGTTTGGCCGACGATTCACACTGCTGACYGACCATAGACCCCTCACCTCCKTCTTTGGTCCCCACACCGGKATTCCATCACTTGCAGCCAGCCACATGCAGCGATGGGCATTYCTTTTATCTGCTCACCAGTACGATATCAAGTACAGAAGGTCTGAGCAGCACTGCAATGCAGARGGCCTCTCAAGGCTTCCCTTACCTGTCACACACACTGAGCTGTCCCAGGCTGAAATCTTCTACTTCAAGGAAGTGACGAACGTCCCAGTTACATCTGTCCAAGTGAAAGAGTTCACCCACACTGATCCAGTGATGTCTGAGCTCGTGGACATTGTCACTCGTGGYAAAGGAGGAGAGCTGTTGGACTGCCTAAATCCTTACCTAGTGAGGAGGAACAAGCTTACAGTTCAGTCTGGATGCTTGCTATGGGGTTTTCGAGTCACCATACCGCCGCCACTGAGAAGGCAGGTGCTTGAAGAACTCCATTTAGGGCACTGTGGCATGGTGCGAATGAAGGAGCCACTTTACACAGCTACTTTTAGTGGCCAGGTTTGGACGCAGCTATCGAAGACAAGYCCAAGTCATGTTCTGCATGTCAAAAGATGAGGAACATGCCTCAGCTAGCYCCAKTACACCCATGGGACTTCCCAGAGGAGCCTTGGCAGCGAGTCCACATAGWCTATGCAGACCCACTGGAGGATCGTATGTTCTWAGTCGTCGTTGACACACACAGCAAATGGCCTGAGGTCACAGTGATGAAGAGCACCTCAGCGGAGASGAKRATCGAAATGSTACGGTCAATCTTCAGTCGCTTCAGATTGCCAACGCAACTCGTTAGTGATAATGGCCCACAACTGGTATCTGAAGAGTTCCGGTCATTCATGGAAGCAAATGGAATTCAGCACATCAAGTCAGTGCAGTGTCACCCTGCAACAAACGGCCTCGCTGACAGATTTGTCCAGACGATGAATCAAGCTTTAAAATAATCACAAGGGAACGGGTCCCTCAATAGGCGCCTAACCACCTACCTGTTGACCTACAGAAACACCCCCCATGCTACAAGCAAAGAGGCACCCGTGTCAGCCATGATGAAAAGACACCTTTGCACGTGACTCGTCCTCCTGAGACCTCCAAAGACTAAACAGCTACTGGATACCTACCATGACTACGAGCCATCACCTGAACATCCACTGCAGCAACCTATAAATGTGGAAAGTGCTCCAGACTCACTTGAACCAGCCAGATTGCCTACTCAGGGTAATGTTGGGCACCAGTCTGGGCATACACCATCACCACTCAGACTCAGAGACAATGTGACTGTAGACTCACCTGTACGTTGTCATTACCCTGCAAGAGAAAGACGACCCCCTGACAGGTTGACTATTTAGTTCAGACTAACCTCCGACATTGGGGCAGAATACACCCCAGGGTTAAGTCTGGGGACTGAGGCAGTCTACCCTCTTTCCCTAGTTCAGAAAAGGTTATTCTGAAAAATTATTTTATTTACTTTAAGAGAGCAGTTATGTTAAAAAATAAAATAATATGCAAAACAGTGAATATTTACTTTTTCCTTCTGAGGCATCAAAAGCAAAGGGGAGGAATATGTTGTTTATTGATATTCTAGTTTGTCCCTTTAGGGCACCTGTAACACCCCCCTTTTTCCGTACATTGGAATGCTATGTGCCCACATTAGTTTCTCCTCCTGTCCTTATATTAGTTGTAGAAGTAATACAGTGTGTTATACAACACAGTGTATGTAGCACAGRCCCATTTTGAACTGAAATGCCTCAATGGAATGTGTGGCTAATTGCTGAGTGAAAGCTAACCTGGTATGTTCCTCTGCTCTCTCTGTCAGACTGAGGACCCTCTGGCCAACCGTACCTTTCTCTACCAGATGGTGGCACTGTATGACTATGCAGCTGAGGGACCAGAGGATTTGGAGTTCAGTGAGGGAGACACTATTGACATTCTCGGTGAAGGTAACGGAATGGGAGAAATGATGAAGTGTTGTGTGTTTTAAGTGAACAGTAAGTACGTCACCTACTCTGAATAATGAGCCTCCTCTCTCTCCCCCCTGTCTGCCAGTCAATGAAGAGTGGCTGGAGGGTCACTGTGCTGGTAACATTGGCATCTTCCCCAGCCTTTTTGCCTACCGGGAAGGAGAGGCCCCCTCAACCATCGATCGGATGACCATGTTGCTATCAYACAAGGAATAGGCTCAACTCTTGCTCACAGTTAACAACTTGATACTTTATTTATCTAATTCCAGTTAAAATGATGACGGCTGTCAACGGCCTTCATCAGAATCAGTACGGAGACTATGCAGCATGTCATCTCTTGGTGTGCTTCTGTGGTTGTCTGATGGAGGACTACATAATTGGGTTTGCTGCATGCCTGACCAAGCCACTGACATTTTCCATCCACTCAGATGGAATAGAGTGGTCATACTGGGTAGCATTTGACCAACAGGTCAAACTTAAAGTGTTTCACCTTTTCTACTTACTGTCAACTGCTGTGAACGAATGTGGACCACTGTTATACTGTTATATGGTTGTTACTTCCTCCATGATCATGTAAACCTGTTAAACTAAAGAAGATCTAGTGGTAAGAATGGTGTTGTTCACTTCTGTTGAAGAAAACCTAATAGGTCTGCTGTGGAAATTCTACACAMGGACACTCCAAGTCAATCTTAAAGGAATCATTGTTCGTTAACTGGGGAGGTTCTGACAAACTTYATGCACCATAGTACATGTGTGCCATCGGGGCAGTCCCGTTAGATCTCTTATATACAGCTTACAGACACATTACATAGGCATGATTTAGCTTGTTCCTCATTCATAATTAATTCTTCATTAATATTTGGTTCATGCATGTGACAGACCAATACCTCACGAMGCTTCTTCTCTCCAAGCTGTGACCTTGAAACTGAGATAACCTTTCGTTCTCAAAACAAGGTTCTGGGCGTACTGCCGAACTGCAGATACAGATAGTGAGGATCCGTTCAGACACTTACATGAACGCAGAAATTGGTTATTAGAAAAGCACAAACACAACTCAATTCATGAAATAGGACATGCAATGCAATAATAATAATTCCATTAAAGCTAATTTACTTGATTGCCCACATTGAACAAACTTCATAACATTTATGGACTTCCAGTCTTTCTTAACAGGGCTCTGGACTGACTGGTAGAAAAATAGAAGCCTGAGTCTGTGTGAATGAAGTGTAAGGGTAGAGGACCTTCTMTATCCCAAATAGCACCCTTTTCCCTATGTAGTGCACTGCATTTAACCAGGGCTTACAGGGCTCTGGTCAAAGTAGTGCGTTATGTAGYGAATAGGGGGCCATTTGGCACTCACATCTTAGTTGGCTGTGCAGTAGAAGTGCAGTGGTCTAGGCTTTAGTTAGTCACCACACAGGAAAATGTCAGGTACTTTTAGCTGTCGTCACAAATGATAGTTATGAAAAAAYAAGGGGCGCAATGAAGCATCAAAGAGCTCCATTCAGATGGCTTATTAAACCAGAGTCCTTTAGTAATTAGGCTCAGTCTGTTCCCATGTGAAGCATTTACGTCCACCCACCCATCCTCTGGTAGAACTCAGGGACTATTGTTGTACACCTACCAGGGATAATGGATGCATTATGTGGTGCATACATTWTCTATTTGAGAGTGTGAATAATGTAGTCAACAACAGTGAATCTGTATTACAGGGTAACTCCTACATATTTACATCATTGATGAGATGACGCTTGCAAAATTAATACTAAATTGTATGTTCAAAACTATCCCAAACCAAACACACCTGGTCTGATTCTATACTGAACAAACGCAACATGTAAAGTGTTGGTCCCATGTTTCATGAACTGAAATAAAAGAGCACAGAAATGTTTTATATGCACAAAAAATATTATTTATCTAAAATTTTGTGCTCAAATTTGTTTACATCCCTGTTAGWGAGCATTTCTACGACAATCCATCCACCTGACAGGTGTGGCATATCAAGAAGCTGATTAAACAGCATGATCATTACACAGGTGCACCTTGTCCTGGGGACAATAAAAGGTCACTCTAAAATMTGCATTTTTTTCACACAACACAATGCCACAGATGTCTCAAGTTTTGAGGGAGRGTTCAATTGGCATGCTGACTGCAGGAATGTCCACCAGAGCTGTTGCCAGAGAACTGAATGTTCTTTTTTCTACCATAAGCCGCCTCCAATGTTATTTTAGAGAATTTGGAAGTACGTCCAACCGGCCTCACAACCYCAGACCARGTGTAACCACGRCAGCCCAGYACCTCTACATCCGTCTTCTTCACCTGCAGGATCMTCTGAAACTAGCCACCCGGAGAGCTGYTGAAACTATGGGTTTGCACAACTGAYGAACTGTCATAAACCGTCTCAGGGAAGCTGCATGCTCATCGTCCTCACCAGGGTCTTGACCTGACTGCAATTCGGCGTTATAACCGATTTCATTGGGAAAATGTTAATCTTCGATGGCCACTGGCACGCTGGAGAAGTGTGCTCTTCACGGATGAATCCTGATTTTAACTGTACCGGGCAAATGACAGACAACATGTATGGCGTAGTGTGGGCGAGCGATTTACTGATGTCAACATTGTGAACAGAGTCCCCCATGGTGGCGGTGGGGTTATGGTATGGGCAGGCATAAGCTACGGACAACGAACACCATTGCATTTTATTGATGTCAATTTGAATGCATAGAGATACCGTGACGAGATCCTGAGGCCCATTGTCGTGCCGTTCATCCCCCGCAATCACCTCATGTTTCAGCATGATTATTCATGGCCTCATGTCGCAAGGATCTGTACACAATTCCTGGAACCTGAAAATGTCCTAGTTCTTCCATGGCCTGCATACTCACCAGACATGTCACCCATTGAGCATGTTTGGGATGCTCTGGATTGACATGTACGACAACGTGTTGCAGTTCCCACCTATATCAAGCAACTTCACACAGCKATTGAAGAGGAGTGGGACAACATTCCATGGCCACAATCAACAGCCTGATCAACTCTATGTGAAGGAGATGTGTCGCGCTGCATGAGGCTAATGGTGGTCACACCAGATACTGACTGGTTTTCTGATCCACCCCCGTACCTTTTATTTAAGGTGTCTGTGACCAAAAGACGCATATCTGTARTCCCAGTCATGTGAAATCCATAMATTAGGGCCAAATMAATTAATTTCAGTTGACTGATTACCTTATATGAACTGMAACTCAGTAAAATCTTTAAAATTGTAGTGTTTATATTTTTGTTCAGTGTATATAAATCTGTAATCTTATCTCATCTCACTCTTTCAACATATCCTAACATTTTCTGAATCTGTAGATACATAGCAATGCWTCCACATTAAGCCGTAAAACCATTGTACTATGTTGACATCATYGTTTTCATTTCCAACTACCAAGATGGCATGGAGTGTATCTCTAATGGCKCCCTATACACTACTGTTGACCACAGCCAGAACCCATGCTCTGTTTTTTAAGTACACGTTTTAATAGCYTTAGCCGGGTGGATGTTAAGAAGGTACATTGATCCGGTTATATTACTGTAATTACTCTTTGGCAGGGTGAAGAAGCATGAGTCACTTTCCTTGTATTACATGTTAAGTCATTCATCAAAAGAACCAGCCTCCTCCACACTCTTTTGAARGAGTTCTTCCCTTTTACAGGCCTTTGTCTACATCCCAAATGGCACCCTATTCCCTATATAGTGCACTACTTTTGACCAGGGCACTATAGGGAATATGGTGCCTTTTGGGGCGCATGCTTTGTCTCTCATTAGAATTAAGTGAGAGACCATGTAGAAAAGAGAAGAATGGATTATGTCATGTACTGCATGTAGCCTGTGTAGAACAGTAATGCAATGTGTTTCACATACACATGTTCTTAGCCTGAGTGCCAGTCTGTTTGTGCTAGCATGCCAACTCTTTGTCATTCACTTTCATGCCAAATGTTTGGCTTGACAATGACAACAATGGAGTTACTGTGACAGCATAAACAGATCTGGGACCAGGCTCACACATACCTCCTCAATGTATTTTTTTACATTTCACCAAATGTCTCCCTTCCATACAGTTTGTACTGAGCAGTATAACAAAGCCTTTAGGTGGTCTTAAATGCATTGCTGAGGAGGGGAGAGGAGAGGGGGACTGTCTGTATCTCTATGCTGCTTGGCTTTGAAGATAGCTAGCGGAGTGAGAATTAATCTTGTCACAAGAGACAGGGCCTACCTCACCCACTTCCCCCTAATTCAGACACAAACTAACTACGCCCATATTCTAAGACAGATGTGCTGTGTCTCGTTGTAAATGATGTACTGTCTTTTAACAGCCTGTTAATATGATTGAGAGTTGGACAGGGTTGAACAAGATGAGGTGATGGGAGGGTGGCCTGCTTGTCTGTTCCCTCCCTGGTAGGGAGCCAGCGTGGTTTAAACCCAAATGTATTCCTTATATAGTGCACTACTTATGAGCCCTGGTCAAAAATAGGGAATAGGGTGCCATTTGAGATGCATGCACACTGTTTTTCATCTCTCAAGGAGATGGATAAACGTTTCCGGTTCTGCTCTCACTATTGACCAGTTTATTGGACATGTTTAGTTAAACAACAGAGAGCTGATTGATTCTGTTGTTGTTTTACAGCTTAGTAAATGATTAACATTGTCTCATGAGATATTTAATTACACATTGCTTGATATATACAATGAGTGTACAAACAATTAAGAACACCTTCCTAATATTGAGTTGCARCCCCTTTTTGCCCTCAGAACAGCCTTAATTCGTCAGGCCATGGACTCTACAAGGTGTCGAAAGTGTTCCACAGGGTTGCTGGCCCATGTTGACTCCAATGCTTCTCGCAGTTGTAGCAAGTTGSCTGGTAGTGGATCTCTACTCTGAATAGCTTGTTCCATCTCATCCCATAGATGCTCAATTGGATTGAGATCTGGTGACTAGACAGGCCACTGCAGTAAGCTGAATTCACTGTCATGTTCGTTGAACCATTTCTGGACAATCCTAGTCTTGTGGCATGGGGCATTATCCTGCTGAAATAAATCAATTAGCAGATGGACACACTGATGCCATGGAGGGATGCACCTGATTGGCAATGATGTTCAGACATCATGTGGCATTCAAATGTTGCTCCACTTTTATCAATGGGCCCAATGTGTGCCATGAAAACACACCCTACACTATCACCATCACCCTGCAATGTTGACACACGGCGTGATGGATGCATGTACTCGTGCTTTTCTCCATACCCTAGTCCTCCCATTAGCGTGAAACCGCAGGAACCGGGATTCATCAGACAAGGCAAAGTTTTTCCAATTGTCCAATATCCAGTGTTTTTGTTCCTTTAGCCCACTGAAACCAGAGTTTGTTGTTTTTGCTGAAAGAAGTGGAACTCTGTAAGGTCGTCYCTGCCATACCCCATTCGTGTCAAGGTACGATGAGTTGGGCATTCTGTTATTGGTCGTTGGGCACCAATGTTGTCCTGGACTGTCAGTTGACTAACTGTTGCCCGTCTGTTGCTCTGCACAATTCGTGTCAGTCTCCTTTGTCCTCTTTCATCAATMACACATTTTCGACCACTGGCATGCCGTTGGCTGGATGTCCTTTGGGTGGTGGACCATTCTTTATACACACGGAAAACTGTTGAGCATGAAAAACCCAGCAACGTTTCAGTTCTTGACACACTCAAACCGGTGCGCCTGGCACCTCCTACCATACGCAATTCAAAGGCACTTACATTTTTTGTCTTGCCCATTACGTCTCTGAATGGCACACATACACAATCCATGTCTCAATTGTCTCGAGGCTTAYAAATTATTATTTGACCTGTCTCCTCCCCTTCATCTACACTGATTGAAGTGGATTTAACAAGTGACGTCTATTTRATGGAAAGGGCAGGTGTTCCTAAAGTCAGTGTATAATGTAGTAGTGACATAATCAGTCTATTTGGAGCATGTTTTGAGTTTGTGGGGGTGTTTTACATCATGTGTGCGCGTGCGTGCGTGCATGCGTGTGTGTGTGAGAGAGAGAGAGAAAGAGGGTGTACATTTGCTCAACGGGTATTACACAAGAATGAAGAACAATATGATGCCATTTTTTCATGAACATTCTCTGTTGTCTAATTTAGTTTCAATATGGCTGGTTGCCCGCTGTTATTATTACAAATGAACTGTGTATGCCTGCTCACTTATCTAATAATCCTATCTTTAGCAAATAGCCTGGAGTCCATCTGGAAGAGGAAATATGCAGATAGGATAGAGAAGGCTTATTGCCTAAAAATAGCAATGTTTATAATTAGCCTATGGTAAGGTGTGCAGATATGAGTAGATGAGGTCTTTGTAGAGACATGGCTAATGCAGCMTTATGAGCTTAACATCTGTTGGATGCCTACTGTAAACTAGCTCCCTACAAATAGAGAACCACCGGCTACAGTAACTCAAATACAGAAGAGCTCCAAATACTGACCTAAATAATGAATCTACTTGTCAGAGATGTAAGACAGTAGASTGAATGGGGACTTGTAGCCCTGTACTGGTCCATACACGTGATTGAAAGGAAGTAGTGCACGCTCTTTGCCCCTCTCCCTAGCCTGGGTAGATCTCATGGACATCATGGAACTATCTTATGTAAGCTAAATGAACTGGAGCATGATGATACTGTAGCTGGGAACTTCCATCATATCTGTGCGTTTCTTCAATGAGACCAAATCATGTATTGCCCAGCGTCTGTGTGTAACGCCTCGCGATCCGCTGTCAGTTTCTAAGCAACACACTCACATAGGCCTACTCCACACAATGCGTAATTTCCTATTCAGAAAAAGTCTGAGCGAGCAAAGCAAGTCAGCGGAGCTTACAAGTGAACAACATGATCTTATCCGACAGAGGAACGGGGGACACTGAGATGAACGATAAACAACCAGCTGTTCCACTTCGGTTTCTATAATTATCGAAGACATAGGTACAGAGAGGACAATTTGCGAACAGTTTTCATCCAGAAAACCCTGAGGAATATATTAATGTGACACTTTTTGATTGCTTGTGATTGTCGCGTAAAATGCGCGCGCTTGTGATGCATCTTCTTGGATATCCAGGATCATATTCCGTTGAATAAAACTTGTGACCCGACAATAAATATTCCTAATCTGCACGAGTATTTATAGCAACTTTTTGAATCAATTATTTTCTCACCATCATGTACCACGCACCTTCACACAAAACCGGACTCTACATAAATAGATGAAGATAGAAGATGCGACGACAATGGTAAGCAGATAGATAGTATTTGACCCTACCTACAAACATCGGAACAATGACAATTTTTAAAGGTGACTTCCTCCAAGAATCGCGGTGCGGTCACCTATGTTTTCGGAGCGGAGTGACTTCTACAGCAGTATTATAAATGCCTGATTATCTGACCATCTCTGTCTGCGGTGCGGTGTTTACGTTAAAGTTGTAGGATGATGAGCAGTGATTTGGAGCACGTTTCACTCAATTCAACGACGGCCAGCAACTCTGGGACTGGGTCGGGCGGCCGAGGGCTGTCAGCCAACGTTCGGAAGCTGCACAACGCGCTCAACTTGSTGCTCACTGACTTCGAGAGAGAACAGTTCATCCACTGTCTCAATGTTTACCACGCTAAACGCAACGTCTTCGACTTGGTTCAAACTCTCAAAATAATCCTCAACACGCCGAACAAACGACAACTCCTCCCCATGTTGCGTTTGGTCATTCCCCGCTCAGATCAGCTGTTGTTCGACCAGTATACTTCCGAGGGCCTGTACCTTAAAACGGATCATCTACCACTAAACAGTGTCAACAACCCTGAAAGCTTTGGAGGAGAAGTAGMCAATACTGCAAACAACTATGTCCCAATTCCCACTACACACTTTATGAACCCGCATGAGCCTCAGCTGCCTCATGATCTTTCTTGTTTCACATCACCAGAAGCTTGCCCCTGCCCGGATAGTTTCAGCACCACCGCTGATGGGACAGCTCCCCTGGCTTTCATGCAGGGGGAGGCTGTTGGAGAGATCCGCATAGTGACACTGAGACGCAGCAAGAGCAATGAGGGCTTAGGGTTCAGTATCCGGGGAGGTTCTGAGCACGGTGTGGGAATCTATGTGTCGCTAGTAGAACCCGGATCTTTTGCCGAGAATGAAGGACTGAGGGTCGGGGATCAGATAGTGACTGTTAACGGCATGCTGTTTGACAGAGTCTCACACATGGAGGCAGTCAAGGTACGTAGGCTGTGTGTGATGTTGGAGTTACAGTTTCATAGTGCAAGGAATACTAACTACTGAAACAGAGAGACAGTGTCATGTGGAGTACGCAATAGTGCCAGAATCATAGCTACTGAAACAGAGAGACAGAGGGTCATGTGGATACGTCATAGCCAGAATACTAGCTACTGAAACAGAAAGAGACAGAGAGTGTCATGTGGAGTACGTCATAGTGCCAGAATACTAGCTACTGAAACAGAGAGACAGAGTGTCATGTGGAGTACGTCATAGTGCCAGAATACTAACTACTGAAACAGAGAGACAGAGTGTCATGTGGAGTACGTCATAGTGCCAGAATACTAGCTACTGAAACAGAGAGACAGAGTGTCATGTGGAGTACGTCATAAGTGCCAGAATACTAACTACTGAAACAGAGAGACAGAGAGTGTCATGTGGAGTACGTCATAGTGCCAGAATACTACTACTGAAACAGAGAGACAGAGTGTCATGTGGAGTACGTCATAGTGCAGAATACTAGCTACTGAAACAGAGAGACAGAGTGTCATGTGGAGTACGTCATAGTGCCAGAATACTAACTACTGAAACAGAGAGACAGAGTGTCATGTGGAGTACGTCATAGTGCCAGAATACTACTACTGAAACAGAGAGACAGAGTGTCATGTGGAGTACGTCATAGTGCCAGAATACTAACTACTGAAACAGAGAGACAGAGTGTCATGTGGAGTACGTCATAGTGCCAGAATACTAGCTACTGAAACAGAGAGACAGAGTGTCATGTGGAGTACATCATAGTGCCAGAATACTAACTACTGAAACAGAGAGACAGAGTGTCCATGTGGAGTACGTCAAGTGCCAGAATACTACTACTGAAACAGAGAGACAGAGTGTTCATGTGGAGTACTCATAGTGCCAGAATACTAACTACTGAACAGAGAGACAGAGTGTCATGTGGAGTACGTCATAGTGCCAGAATACTAACTACTGAAACAGAGAGACAGAGTGTCATGTGGAGTACTCATAGTGCCAGAATACTACTACTGAAACAGAGAGACAGTGTCATGTGGAGTACATCATAGTGCCAGAATACTAACTACTGAAACAGAGAGACAGAGTGTCATGTGGAGTACGTCATAGGTGCCAGAATACTAACTACTGAAACAGAGAGACAGAGTGTGTCATGTGGAGTACTCATAGTGCCAGAATACTAACTACTGAAACAGAAAGAGACAGAGAGTGTCATGTGGAGTACATCATAGTGCCAGAATACTAACTACTGAAACAGAGAGACAAGAGTGTCATGTGGAGTACGTCATAGTGCCAGAATACTAACTACTGAAACAGAGAGACAGAGTGTGTCATGTGGAGTACGTCATAGTCCAGAATACTAACTACTGAAACAGAGAGACAGAGTGTCATGTGGAGTACATCATAGTGCCAGAATACTAACTACTGAAACAGAGAGACAGAGTGTCATGTGGAGTACGTCATAGCCAGAATACTAACTACTGAAAGAGAGACAGAGTGTCATGTGGAGTACATCATAGTGACAGAATACTAACTACTGAAACAGAGAGACAGAGTGTCATGGGAGTACATCATAGTGCCAGAATACTAACTACTGAAACAGAGAGACAGAGTGTCATGTGGAGTACATCATAGTGCAGAATACTAACTACTGAAACAGAGAGACACAGTGTGTCATGTGGAGTACATCAAGTGCCAGAATACTAACTACTGAAACAGAGAGACAGAGGTGTCATGTGGAGTACATCATAGTGCCAGAATATCTAACTACTGAAACAGAGAGCAGAGAGTGTCATGTGGAGTACATCATAGTGCCAGAATACTAACTACTGAAACAGAGAGACAGAGAGTGTCATGTGGAGTACGTCATAGTGCCAGAATACTACTACTGAAACAGAGAGACAGAGTGTCATGTGGAGTACGTCATAGTGCCAGAATACTAACTACTAAACAAGAGAGACAGAGTGTCATGTGGAGTACGTCATAGCCAGAATACTAACTACTGAAACAGAGAGACAGAGTGTCATGTGGAGTACGTCATAGTGCCAGAATACTACTACTGAAACAGAGAGACAGAGTGTCATGTGGAGTACGTCATAGTGCCAGAATACTACTACTATGAACAGAGAGACAGAGTGTCATGTGGAGTACGTCATAGTGCCAGAATACTAGCTACTGAAACAGAGAGACAAGAGTGTCATGTGGAGTACGTCATAGTGCCAGAATACTAGCTACTGAAACAGAGAGACAGAGTGTCATGTGGAGTACGTCATAGTGCCAGAATACTAACTACTGAAACAGAGAGAACAGAGTGTCATGTGGAGTACTCATAGTGCCAGAATACTAACTACTGAAACAGAGAGACAGAGTGTGTCATGTGGAGTACGTCATAGTCCAGAATACTAACTACTGAAACAGAGAGACAGAGTGTCATGTGGAGTACATCATAGTGCCAGAATACTAACTACTGAAACAGAGAGACAGAGTGTGTCATGTGGAGTACGTCATAGTGCCAGAATACTAACTACTGAAACAGAGAGACAGATGAGTGTCATGTGAGTACTCATAGTGCCAGAATACTAGCTACTGAAACAGAGAGACAGAGTGTCATGTGGAGTACGTCATATGCCAGAATACTAACTACTGAAACAGAGAGACAGTGTGTCATGTGGAGTACGTCATAGTGCCAGAATACTAACTACTGAAACAGAGAGACAAGATGTCATGTGGAGTACGTCATAGTGCCAGAATACTAACTACTGAAACAGAGAGACAGAGTGTCATGTGGAGTACGTCATAGTGCCAGAATACTAGCTACTGAACACGAAGAGACAGAGTGTCATGTGGAGTACGTCATAGTGCCAGAATCTAATACTGAAACAGAGAGACAGGTGTCATGTGGAGTACGTCATAGTGCCAGAATACTAACTACTGAAACAGAGAGCAGAGGTGTCATGTGGAGTAACGTCATAGTGCCGAAGAATACTAACTACTGAAACAGAGAGACAGAGTGTCATGTGGAGTACATCATAGTGCCAGAATACTAGCTACTGAAACAGAAGAACAGAGAGTGTCATGTGGAGTACTCATAGTGCCAGAATACTACTACTGAAACAGAGACGAGTGTCATGTGGAGTATCGTCATAGTGCCAGAATACTAGCTACTGAAACAGAGAGACAGAGTGTCATGTGGAGTACGTCATAGTGCCAGAATACTAACTACTGAAACAGAGAGACAGAGTGTCATGTGGAGTACGTCATAGTGCCAGAATACTAACTACTGAAACAGAGAGACAGAGTGTCATGTGGAGTACGTCATAGTGCCAGAATACTAACTACTGAAACAGAGAGACAGAGTGTCATGTGGAGTACGTCATAGTGCAGAATACTACTACTGAAACAAGAGACAGAGTGTCATGTGGAGTAGTCATAGTGCCAGAATATCTAGCTACTGAAACAGAAGAGACAGAGAGTGTCATGTGGAGTACGTCATAGTGCCAGAATACTACTACTGAAACAGAGAGACAGAGAGTGTCATGTGGAATCATAGTGCCAGAATACTAACTGAAACAGAGAGACAGAGTGTCATGTGGAGACTCATAGTGCCAGAATACTAACTACTGAAACAGAGAGAGACAGTGTCATGTGGGGTACGTCATAGTGCAGAATACTACTACTGAAACAGAGAGACAGAGTGTCATGTGGATACAGTCATAGTGCCAGAATACTAGACTACTGAAACAGAGAGACAGAGTGTCATGTGGAGTACGTCATAGTGCCAGAATACTACTACTGAAACAGAGAGACAGAGTGTCATGTGGAGACATCATAGTGCCAGAATACTACTACTGAACAGAGAGACAGAGTGTCATGTGGAGTACGTCATAGTGCCAGAATACTAACTACTGAAACAGAGAGACAGAGTGTCATGTGGAGTACATCATAAGTGCCAGAATATACTAACTACTGAAACAGAGAGACAGAGGTGTCATGTGGAGTACGTCATAGTGCCAGAATACTAGCTACTGAAACAGAGGAGACAGAGTGTCATGTGGAGTACGTCATAGTGCCAGAATACTAACTACTGAAACAGAGAGACAGAGTGTCATGTGAGACCACTAGTGCCAGAATTACTAACTACTGAACAGAGAGACAGAGTGTCATTGTGGAGTACGTCATAGTGCCAGAAATACTAACTACTGAAACAGAGAGACAGAGTGTCATGTGGAGACTCATAGTGCCAGAATACTATACTGAAACAGAGAGACAGAGTGTCATGTGGAGTACGTCATAGTGACCAGAATACTAACTACTGAAACAGAGAGACAGAGAAGTTGTCTAGTGCAGATGC
>NC_036872.1:34502755-34508705 GCF_002910315.2 Salvelinus sp. IW2-2015 | reverse complement strand
TGTGTGGTTGTGGGTGTGTGTGTGGTGTGGTGTGTGGTGTGTGGTGTGTGTGTGTGTGTGTGTGTGTGTGTGTGTGTGTGTGTGTGTGTGTGTGTGTGTGTGTGTGTGTGTGTGTGTGTGTGTGTGTGTGTGTGTGTGTGTGTGTGTGTGCAGTAAAAGGCCTATTAGTGCATAGACCTATTCTGAGAAGAAACCAACACGCAGGGTATTGCCTAGCTATGACGCCAATTATAATACGATAAAATATGACAAAACATAAAACAGCTCTGTTTATGTCCCAAATCATACCCTTATCCCTTTATAGTGTATTACTTTTGACCAGGTTCCAAAGGTTCTAGCAGTGCACTACATAGGGAATATAATCATGCCAACTCTGTTGTGAAAAAAGGTCAGCCACAGTGCCAGAATACTAGCTACTGAAACAGAAGAGAACAGAGTGTCATGTGGAGTACGTCATAGTGCCAGAATACTAACTACTGAAACAGAAAGACAGAGAGTGTCATGTGGAGTACGTCATAGTGCCAGAATACTACTACTGAAACAGAGAGACAGAGTGTCATGTGGAGTACATCATAGTGCCAGAATACTAACTACTGAAACAGAGAGACAGTGTCATGTGGAGTACGTCATAGTGCCAAGATCATAGCTACTGAAACAGAGAGACAGAGTGTCATGTGGAGTACGTCATAGTGCCAGAATACTAGCTACTGAAACAGAAGACAGAGAGTGTCATGTGGAGTACGTCATAGTGCCAGAATACTAGCTACTGAAACAGAGAGACAGAGTGTCATGTGGAGTACGTCATAGTGCCAGAATACTAACTACTGAAACAGAGAGACAGAGTGTCATGTGGAGTACGTCATAGTGCCAGAATACTAGCTACTGAAACAGAGAAGCAGAGTGTCATGTGGAGTACGTCATAGTGCCAGAATACTAACTACTGAACAGAGAGACAGAGAGTGTCATGTGGAGTACGTCATAGTGCCAGAATACTAGCTACTGAAACAGAGAGACAGAGTGTCTGTGGAGTACGTCATAGTGCAGAATACTAGCTACTGAAACAGAGAGACAGAGTGTCATGTGGAGTACGTCATAGTGCCAGAATACTAACTACTGAAACAGAGAGACAGAGTGTCATGTGGAGTACGTCATAGTGCAGAATACTAACTACTGAAACAGAGACAGAGTGTCATGTGGAGTACGTCATAGTGCCAGAATACTAACTACTGAAACAGAGAGAGCAGAGTGTCATGTGGAGTACGTCATAGTGCCAGAATACTAGCTACTGAAACAGAGAGACAGAGGGTCATGTGGAGTACATCATAGTGCCAGAATACTAACTACTGAAACAGAGAGACAGAGTGTCATGTGGAGTAACGTCAAGTGCCAGAAATACTAGCTACTGAAACAGAGAGACAGAGTGTGTCATGTGGAGTACATATAGTGCCAGAATACTAATACTGAACAGAGAGACAGAGAGTGTCATGTGGAGTACGTCATAGTGCAGAATACTAACTACTGAAACAGAGAGACAGAGTGTCATGTGGAGTACGTCATAGTGCCAGAATACTAGCTACTGAAACAGAGAGACAAGTGTCATGTGGAGTACTCATAGTGCCAGAATACTAACTACTGAAACAGAAGAGACAGAGTGTCATGTGGAGTACGTCATAGTGCCAGAATACTAACTACTGAAACAGAGAGACAGAGTGTCATGTGGAGTACATCATAGTGCCAGAATACTAACTACTGAAACAGAGAGACAGAGAGTGTCATGTGGAGTACTCATAGTGCCAGAATACTAACTACTGAAACAGAGAGACAGAGTGTCATGTGGAGTACGTCATGTGCCAGAATACTAACTACTGAAACAGAGAGACAGAGTGTGTCATGTGGAGTACGTCATAGTCCAGAATACTAACTACTGAAACAGAGAGACAGAGTGTCATGTGGAGTACATCATAGTGCCAGAATACTAACTACTGAAACAGAGAGACAGAGTGTGTCATGTGGAGTACGTCATAGTCAGAATACTAACACTGAAACAGAGAGACAGAGTGTCATGTGGAGTACTCATAGTGCAGAATACTAACTACTGAAACAGAGAGACAGAGTGTCATGTGGAGTACATCATAGTGCCAGAATACTAACTACTGAAACAGAGAGACAGAGTGTCATGTGGAGTACATCATAGTGACAGAATACTAGCTACTGAAACAGAGAGACAGTGTGTCATGTGGAGTACTCAAAGTGCCAGAATACTAACTACTGAAACAGAGAGCAGAGGTGTCATGTGGAGTACATCATAGTGCCAGAATACTAACTACTGAAACAGAGAGCAGAGAGTGTCATGTGGAGTACATCATAGTGCCAGAATACTAACTACTGAAACAGAGAGACAGAGTGTCATGTGGAGTACGTCATAGTGCCAGAATACTAGCTACTGAAACAGAGAGACAGAGTGTCATGTGGAGTACGTCATAGTGCCAGAATACTAACTACTGAAACAGAGAGACAGAGTGTCATGTGGAGTACGTCATAGTGCCAGAATACTAACTACTGAAACAGAGAGACAGAGTGTCATGTGGAGTACGTCATAGTGCCAGAATACTAACTACTGAAACAGAGAGACAGAGTGTCATGTGGAGTACGTCATAGTGCCAGAATACTAACTACTGAAACAGAGAGACAGAGTGTCATGTGGAGTACGTCATAGTGCCAGAATACTAGCTACTGAAACAGAGAGAAGAGTGTCATGTGGAGTACGTCATAGTGCCAGAATACTACTACTGAAACAGAGAGCAGAGTGTCATGTGGAGTACGTCATAGTGCCAGAATACTAACTACTGAAACAGAGAGACAGAGTGTCATGTGGAGTACATCATAGTGCCAGAATACTAACTACTGAAACAGAGAGACAGAGTGTGTCATGTGGAGTACGTCATAGTGCAGAATATAACTACTGAAACAGAGAGACAGAGTGTCATGTGGAGTACGATCATAGTGCCAGAATACTAACTACTGAAACAGAGAGACAGAGTGTGTCATGTGGAGTACGTCATAGTGCCAGAATACTACTACTGAAACAGAGAGACAGAGAGTGTCATGTGGAGTACTCATAGTGCCAGAATACTAGCTACTGAAAACAGAGAGACAGAGTGTCATGTGGAGTAACGTCATATGCCAGAATACTAACTACTGAAACAGAGAGACAGTGTGTCATGTGGAGTACGTCATAGTGCCAGAATACTAACTACTGAAACAGAGAGACAGAGAGTGTCATGTGGAGTACGTCATAGTGCCAGAATACTACTAACTACTGACAGAGAGACAGAGTGTCATGTGGAGTACATCATAGTGCCAGAATACTAGCTACTGAAACAGAGAGAGCAGAGTGTCATGTGGAGTACTCATAGTGCCAGTATACTATACTGAAACAGAGAGACAGTGTGTCATGTGGAGTAACGTCATAGTGCCAGAATACTAACTACTGAAACAGAGGACAGAGTGTCATGTGGAGTACACATAGTGCCAGAATACTAACTACTGAAACAGAGAGGACAGAGTGTCATGTGGAGTACATCATAGTGCCAGAATACTAGTACTGAAACAGAGAGACAGAGAGTGTCATTGTGGAGTACGTCATAGTGCCAGAATACTAGCTACTGAAACAGAGAGAGAGTGTCATGTGGAGTACGTCATAGTGCCAGAATACTACTACTGAAACAGAGAGACAGAGTGTCATGTGGAGTACGTCATAGTGCCAGAATACTAACTACTGAAACAGAGAGACAGAGTGTCATGTGGAGTACGTCATAGTGCCAGAATACTAACTACTGAAAACAGAGAGACAGAGTGTCATGTGGAGTACGTCATAGTGCCAGAATACTAACTACTGAAACAGAGAGAAGAGTGTCATGTGGAGTACGTCATAGTGCCAGAATACTAACTACTGAAACAGAGAGACAGAGTGTCATGTGGAGTACGTCATAGTGCCAGAATACTAGCTACTGAAACAGAGAGACAGAGAGTGTCATGTGGAGTACGTCATAGTGCCAGAATACTAACTACTGAAACAGAGAGACAGAGAGTGTCATGTGGAGTACGTCATAGTGCCAGAATACTAACTACTGAACAGAGAGACAGAGTGTCATGTGGAGCGAATCATAGTGCCAGAATACTAACTACTGAACAGAGAGACAGTGTCATGTGGGGTGACGTCATAGTGACACGAATACTATCTTATGATGAGAGCCCAGTAGTGTGTCAAGTTGTGGTAGTGATGTCATATCGTCCTAGGAATATCTGATTACTAGCTGATAAACAGAGAGCGAAGAGTGTCATGTGGAGCTACGTCATAGTGCCAGAATACTAACTATCTGAACACGAGAGACAGAGTGTCATGTGGAGGGACATCATAGTGCCACGAATATCTCTAACTACTGAAACAGAGAGACAGAATGCTGTCATCGTGGAGCTACCGTCATAGTGGCCCAGACATACTAACTTAACTGAACGACAGAGACAGAGTGTCATGTGGAGGACATCATACGGTGCTCAGTTAAGTTTTTGTTAATTCTAAACTATCTTGAATACAGTAGAGACGGGAGTGTCTAGTGTGGAGTTTACGTTCAATAGTGCCATCGTTTCAGAATACTAGCTACTTGAAACAGAGAGACAGAGTGTCATTGTGGAGTACGTCATAGTGCCAGAATACTAACTACTTAGAAACAGAGTAGACATGAGGTGTATGTGGGACGTGACGTCATAGTGCAGATATTATACTCTACCTCCTGAATCTCTCCTTGCTACCCAAATGGCACTCTATTCCAATGTTAGGGTGCTATTTTATTCCATGGGCCCTGGTCTAAAGTAGTGCACTATAAAGGGAATAGGGTGCTATTTTGGATGCATTCACTGTCTAACTGAGATTAGAGTGCATTTTATCTATTTAAAATCCATGTTGCCAAGGTGTGCACTTTTATGTATATGTGTGAAGCTAGCTGTTCCAGTAATTCTGCTACTTTAATTTCAAGGTTTATTTTGGAGTTTGATATGTTATYTAATAGTAATGGAATTGAAAGTGGAGGGGGCAGTGTGAGTGGAGAGAGATGATGAATACAGACTACAGTAGAGAGAGTATGTGCATCTCAAATGGCACCCTATTCCCTATGTAGTGCACTACTTTTGACCAGTGCCCATAGTAGGGCACTATAAAGAATAGGCTGCCACCTGGGACTCAGGAAGACAGTGTAAGGCCTGATTCTTAGCTGTKGTCAGGAAAATGAATGTGTTTCACATACTGACGCATTATTTGAAGGTTTGCTAGCAGTGGTGTGTTTTTCGGTTGTGTTTTGTTATCAGTGCTGCTGTCTCATCGTCAGTCTGTCTGCCACAAGACATTGTTTGGCTAATGTRATCTGCTTTCGCCCAGTCAGACTTGAAAACATAACCTGCAGCTATTAAAAAACAAAACAAGGTTTATTCAGAGCATCCCAGAATAGCTCAGACCTTCATTAAAGTCTAATATAAGACTTTCTCAGCACTGTCGAAGACAAGGCTATTTTGAATCAGATTAAAATTAAAACATCTGTTATTACTTCTTACTTCTCTGGCACTGTTCCAAGGTTAACATGTCCAGTTTTTTATTTAGACAAATATTGAGCTAATATAGGAATTTATTTTGTATTTAATAAATATGTCCTTTATTTATTAATATGCTTCTATCTTTGAGGTGTATTCTTCTGTTTGCCTGCCTCAAAATAAGGGATTGAAAACAGTTTGGCCATGGCAGAGCCATACAGCCAACCATGGCAGAGCCATACATTTAGACAGAAATAGAAATAAGGTCTAAATATAAGGCTCTGGGTCTTGGGGGTGATTGTTCAGCAGACAGACAGGATTGTGGTGTCTTGTTCAGCAGACTGCTAATTGTACCTGAATAGAGAAG
>NC_036872.1:34499745-34501687 GCF_002910315.2 Salvelinus sp. IW2-2015 | reverse complement strand
CAGGTCAGGGTTCCATAGCCGCAGGCAGAACAGTTGAAACTGGAGCAGCAGCACGGCCAGGTGGACTGGGGACAGCAAGGAGTCATCATGCCAGGTAGTCCTGAGGCATGGTCCTAGGGCTCAGGTCCTCCGAGAGAGAGAAAGAAAGAGAGAAAGAGAGAATTAGAGAGCCATGTATCCTCAGGTTGTGGTCATGATAGATTTAATTTCTTTCTGTAGTCTCCTGACATCCTCAGGCTAGGAGACCTTGGCTGGTTGACTTAATTTCTTTCTGTAGTCTCCTGACATCCTCAGGCTAGGAGACCTTGGCTGGTTGATTTAATTTGTTTCTATAGGCACCTGACATCCTCAGGCTAGGAGACCTTGTCTGCATGTTGTATGACTCCCATCTGACCTGGTGGCCTGGCTGTCTCGGCATGCTCTATACATAACAGGAGATGAGTGATGCTTGTTGTCATCCCTTCTCAAACCACTCGATAGTATATCCCCATGAGATGGCCATTGCAAAATGTGGATCAAGTAAMAARTTCTTTGTGGATTTTGATGTGTGCTTGGGGTTATTGTCTTGCTGGAAAATCWAATTGTGACCAAGTTTCAGCCTCCTGGCAGAGGAAACCAGGTTTGTTATTTTCATGTCATCCAACAAATGTTAATGGCTGGAGATTGCTAAGCAGCATTGGCACTTGGATTGGAACTTGTCAGGGTCGGATCTAGCCTTTTGGGTGATTTGGTTGCCCCCCCCCCCCCTTGAGGAAGAGAGAAAGATGTACGTTTTACAGTTAATTCCCTGCAATTCTATACATTTTGCCATGACTTATGCCATATTGAAGATATCTGAGTGAGAGGGACTAACAAAATCAACAGGGCACCTGTCCTGCGTGGCCAGTCGGTATTCAGCCATAATTACTACAAGTATAGATAGCTGGCTTGACTAAATTACCAATCTAAGCATTGTTAGCTGACATAACTGCCGGTCTCACAGCAACTGACCATTAATGAACATAAACACATTTAACATCTCCTGGCTTCGACACGTAGCCTACAAGCCGCTGATGCAGACCTTTGGAACATCTACATTTTAAAAAGTCTAATAAATCCATGCAATATAGCCTACACCTTCACAATAAATCCATGATTTATTTCAGAAGAACATAATAGCATACTCTGAGTTGTCCTTATGTTAAACCCTGATCTGGTTATGCCATATGTCTGTGGGCTACACTAMTTAATTTAAAGAAATAAGCCTGACGTAACAAATGAGAACGTTTAGCTTAAAATGTTGATAAACTATTAGGCTATTTCTTATAATTATAAGCACAGCAATGCGCACATGGCAGTAGGCTATACGCGGGAATGTTCCATTTGCAGGAAAACACAATTTTCAAAAGTGACCACAAATGTGATTATGCATGATTTGCTTTTATTATAAAGAAGCATTTTTTTGGTGAAATTGATCTTCCCCAAACTTGAAACTCACGCGCTGCTTATGTATGCCAGTTAGGCTCTATACCCCTTGTACACCGGATGAATGTGCTTCATTTTATTTGGCCACTTTAGTTGTGACACAGGCCTTATCACAACATATAGGCCTATGTGCTAGGCTACATGAGGTGTGCTGCTATGATTTGACAATGTTGCAAAAAAAAGCATGGGCTGTTTCTTSCCTTAATCTTATGGCTGGGATCCTGTTAACGGGATCGATATGACAACAGCCAGTGAAAGTGCAGGGCGCCAAATTCAAAACAACAGAAATCTCATAATTAAAATGCCTCAGACATACAGGTATTTTACACCATTTTAAATATAAACTTCTTAATCCCACCACAGTGTCCGATTTCAAAAAGGCTTTACGACGAAAGCACAACATATCATTATGTTAGGTCAGCACCTATTCACAGAAAAACACAGCCATTTTTCCAGCCAAAGAGAGGAGTCACAAAAA
>NC_036872.1:34490718-34499420 GCF_002910315.2 Salvelinus sp. IW2-2015 | reverse complement strand
TACAGTGCTCAGAGCCCAAACAAGCCATGAAGATATCCGCCATGTTGTGGAGTCAACAGATGTCAGAATAGCATTATAAATATTCACTTACCTTTGACGATCTTCATCAGAATGCACTCCCAGGAATCCCAGTTCCACAATAAATGTTTGATTTGTTCCATWAAGTCCATAATTTATGTC
Organism: Salvelinus sp. IW2-2015; assembly: GCF_002910315.2. Lineage (NCBI taxonomy): Eukaryota > Metazoa > Chordata > Actinopteri > Salmoniformes > Salmonidae > Salvelinus > Salvelinus sp. IW2-2015. Next base: position 34,499,240 of record NC_036872.1, on the reverse strand, counting down.
CAAATACCTCCTTTTTGTTCGCGCGTTRAGTACACAATCCAAACTCACGACACGCAGGCAAGTCCATACGAAAMTTCAGACGAAAAGTCATATTACAGTTCYTAGAAACATGTCAAACGAAGTATAGAATCAATCTTTAGGATGTTTTTAACATAAATCTTCAAMAATGTTCCAACCGGAGAATTCCTTTGTCTTCAGAAATGCAATGGAACGCAAGCTAACTCTCTCACGTGAACGCGCATGGTCAGCTCATGGCACTCTGCCAAAGCCCTAACTCAAAGAGCCCTCATTCCCCCCTCCTTCACAGTAGAAGCATCAAACATGGTTCTAAAGACTGTTGACATCTAGTGGAAGCCTTAGGAAGTGCAATATGACCAATATCACACTGTATATTCGATAGGCGAGGAGTTGAAAACCTACAAACCTCAGATTTCCCACTTCCTGGTTGGATTTRTTGCCTGCCATATGAGCTCTGTTATACTCAKAGACATCATTCAAACAGTTTTAGAAACTTCAGAGRGTTTCCTATCCAAATATACTAATAATATGCATATATTAGCAACTGGGCCTGAGTAGCAGGCAGTTTACTCTGGGCACCTTATTCATCCAAGCTACTCAATACTGCCCCCAGCCATAAGAAGTTAAGCTGGGCATCATTCACAAGTGATAGGCTAATATTGTCACCCATCACACTATTTTTGATTTAATCTTGTCTTTACATATACTACATAATATTGTGTGACATTTATTTTGATTTAGAATGGACCATTATCATGCACCTGTCTCGAAACAGGGGCAGCGGGAAAAAATACATTTAATCTYTGCACTTAAATAGCGAATGAAGGACACTTTTCCCGTGGTTAAATTTTCATGCCAGCCAGGTAGACTATACTCCTCTTTTAAAGATAAACAATGTGCTTCATATTATGAAAGTTGAGAAATAAATATAGTKGGCCTAGCCTATAGAAAGCTAATGGGATCCTCCTCTTTTTAATAGAGCCCATCACTCTGTTTTCTCACGCAATTGCATAGCCTATAGAAATGTTGCACAACATGAGCTCATGGGCTCTCATGAAGTGTTTGATTATCTCTCCAAGCTCTGATGCTCGCTGATCGGATCAATTAGTAGCCTCTACCACACGTGCTAATTGCCTGGCTACACCCCAGCACAACTCATGGCCTTAAATTCCATCACTCTGTTTCCTCCTCTCCCCCTCACTGACATCTAAAAGCAAATGTATTTCAACAAATATAAATCAACACCACCTCTCAAGAGAGTCCCATCGAGCTCATGTACTGGTGACGAAACATTGCAGTAGCCTACATTTACTATTGAGGCATAATGCGAATATGGCGTCGATGCAGAAACCACGCAAGTGATGGGCTCTCTAAATTAGAAGAAGAGCGAGATCCCCCACTTACCACTTGTAATATATAGGGCTAGGTTTGATTACCGACTATATTTATAAATTCTCAAACTTCCATAATATGAAGCACTATTGTTATTCTTTAAAAGTAGGAGTAATAGTCCTACCTGGGGCGGGCATGAAAATATATCAATTCGCTACTGGGAAAATGTGTGCACTTCATTCGCCTATTTTAAGTGCATAGATTTAAGATTGTATTCTAGTTCCCGCTGCCCGGATTTCGAGACACAGGGTGATATAATGGGCCATAAGCTAAATCAAAATAAATTAGTTCACAACAATAGTAGGTTATTGTATAAGTTGTAAAAGCGAACAAAAGTGTCAAAATCAAAAATAGTGTTGAATGGCGTGACATAGTATCTAATAGCCTATCACTTCGTGAATGATGCCCAGCTTAACTTCTTATGGCTGGGGCAGGATTGGAGTACAAATGGATGAATAGAGGCCTGTCCCAGACGTAAATAGCTGCATCGCTCTCTAACAGCCGCCACCAGTCCAGAGTGCTTAAATTGATAGTAGCAATGATTATTAGTATGAATGCTAATTGGATAAGGAACACGCTCTGAATTTTGCTAAAACTGAGTTTGAAATATGTCTTGAAAGTATAACAGAGCTCATATTGGCAAGGACAAAGACAATTCCCAACACCAGTGAAATCTGGGAAGAAATCTGAGGTCTAATTAGAGAATTTATTCAAGCTCCTCGTCGCTAGATCGATTGATATACAGTGGTGATATATTGGATTCTATAGCTTGCTACTTCCTAATGGGCTCTTCCACCTAGCTGTCATACATGTCTGTTAGAGACCAAGTGCTTTGAGTTTACGCTGTCCTACTGAGAAAGAGAAGGGGGCAAAGCAATGCGAAAAATCATAACCTTGAGTTAGAGCGCGCTTTGCCCAACGAGCGCAACTGCCTATGCGAACATGAACCAATAGTGCCGCGCGTATCTACGAACCTTAAAGGGTTCTTTCCAAACTGCCCGCATTGAGAGGTTAGAACATCCGCGTCTCCATTGCATTCTGAAACACAAAGGAACTCTCCTGTGATATGGTGAAACATCTCCTGAAGATTAGGTTAAAAAACATCCTAAGATGTTCAATAGTTCATACCTACTCCGATTTGAACATGTCTCTCTATGAATCATCGTAATATCGACTTTAATGCGTACTGTATCTACATGTTATTCCACGAAAAGTGTTCTATCCATGGAACCTAAAGGAAGGTTCCTCCTATGGCGACTAGCCGAAGAACCCCTTGGATATACCCTTTTTGCTCTACTAGAGTGCGTGTCCGTGAGTTTGGGCACTTGATGTACTGAAGGCGCGAAAAAAGGAGGTAGTCAGTGTACCACGATCACATAATTAGTCAAAAAACCATGTGGCGGACCTTCTACCAGGATATATGCGAAACATATTACCAAACATCTCTATGACTACACACCACACTGGAAATATCACGAGAGAATGCGCCATACTAATGAGATGAAGATCAGTTCGAATGAAATGTTGAGAGTACCTCAACTTTATAGCCATTCACCTGGGAGCAGCAGTTAAGACTCCACTATACAGAGTGTGCGGATAATCTTTCGATAGCGACTAGATGTGGGCTCCTATGAGAGCGAGACAGCGAACTGTAGTTTAAAGGATATCGATCTGGAACAGAATGCTTGAGTAATGCAGTAGGGGTAAGGGGCTCTTTATTCAGATCTGTCTCTAACAGCTTATTATGTGTTTATGCGAATATCTTGAACACAGCGGTTGCAATAAGAGAGCAGGCTATATCCTATAACTGTTTATTTTATCGTAGCCCACTGATCACACTTGTGATAATTGAGATAGTAGGATTCACTGCAATATCTACCCGAGGATTGTCTTTTGTGTAGCAACAATCAATACTAGATACAATAGTGAACGCTCAGTCCTAAATAGAAAAAAGAAGGCTGAGATGATTTTGCGCAACTATTATTAGCATATGGGTATGCAAATATAACCTTTGGAAGCATGAACAAACATTACAATCACAAAATGGCTCGAGTTGCGTTATTAACACTAGCCGGAAGATCAGCATTGTGAGACATTCTGAATTGTAAGGGATCAAACTAGACTAAATGGGTCAAGGATTGGTATTATCGACTTTGTTTATCTCTATTTGATCTGAGCCTTGAATTTTGTGAATCTCTCAAAACCTGCTTTAATCAGCTCCGGCAAGAACAATGGCTGTGTTTGGTTCTGTAAAATAGGGGCTGACCTTAACTATATTAGAGGATGTAATGTACTTTCCGTCGTATAACACCGCCTTCATCGAAATCGACACTGTTGGGTGGTGATTAAAGGAGAAGTTTATATTTAAAGATGGTGTAAATACTGTATGGACTGAGGCATTATTAATTATGGAGATTTCTGTTTGGTTTTGAATTTTGCGCCCTGCACTTTCACGGCTGTTAATCATATGCTCGATTCCCCTGTCTACAGGAACCTCCCAGCGCAATAGAGATTAAGGCAAGAAAACAGCCCATGCTTTTTTTATGGCAACAGTTGGCAAATCATAGCAGCACATCCGTCATGCTTAGCCTAAGCGAGACACTAGGCCCTATATGTTTGAATAAGGCCTGTTGATCACACTGAGAAGTCGCGTGCTGCCTCTACATATGAAAATTTGCACAGCTGGCAAAGACGAGGACATCGGACTTCCGCCTCCTCCTAAAACCAGGATCATATATCGAAGTTTTGGGAGATCCCATTTTCACATCCCAAAACCGTAATTCGATCAATGTATCATTATTAATAAAAAGTCAAATCAATTGCATCCACTACCACACAATTTAGAGTTATATAGTCAGGCAAATAATTATGGAGAGAAGAATGGGAGTGAGCTAAGTAGGCCCCTAAGCCATATTCTTCCGTAACACATCTCGCCGCCTGTACTATCGCCCTAACTGCCATGTCGACATATAGAAACTGTGCTCATAAATTGGCATCATACTATAGAAATATAGCTCTAATAGTTTATCACTCTACGCCTTAAATGAACGCTTACACCCTCATTGTGGTGCCTCACATCAATAAATCAAGGTGCTTCATCTTACTTAAAATTGAACATTAGGTGCCATATAGAGCCAGCGACAGACACATATGGCAAGACAGACTCAGGTATGATTTACCAGACACACGGAAAGCCAGAGTATCCTATTCTTTCTTCTGAAGATCAAATGAGTCATGAGATTATTGTGGAAAGGTGTAAGGCATATAAGTTGAGCACAGTAAAGTGAATTATTAATCTTATGATTCGTTTTTATGTAAACTAGGTGACATAGTATTAATTGGATGTAAAATACCATAGATCAGATCTTAGCCTCCAATAACAGCCTGGTCATTATGAGCTTTAAGGGCTGTTACAGGTTGCTCGGAAGCCTACAGGAAGATGTATGAAAAGTGCGTGGGGGTAGTTTATTGGTTTCATAGCCTGAGAATGGCCTGGTCAAGGTGAATATGTAGCAAGTAGAGACCGGACAGTTGAGTTGTAGCACTAAGACTAATGAACTATAGACATGGTGAGAATAATACTTTATGTTTCAGCTCACCCTATCTATAGCGGTGTAGTTAATATTAAATCAGATGAGATATCTCGATCGCCAATCGCACGCTGAGGCTAAGGTGCACCGGTAGAATTCTATGTCTATGTCACGACTTCTCATCAAACATATCTTCCAAGAATCAGGCATACCCAGTCATGGTAGAAGAAATGTGTAGAATGCAGGAATTAACTGTAACAACGGTACATCTTTCCTCTCTTCCTCCAGGGGGGGGGGGCAACCTAAATGCTCACACTTAGGGGCCGGGCACCCTTAAACCAAAGCTCAGATCAGACCCCTGAACAAGTTCCAATCCAAAATGTGCCAACATGCTTGACTTAGCACTCTCCAGCATCAATATCTCACTCTGTCTCACTCACACTCGAAAATAACATACACTCCTGGCGTCTCTCTGCCAGTCGTACGTCTCTGCGTAACATCTCTCGGCTCACTATATCTTCCACTCCTCTCTAGCATACGCCACTACTCACACTCCACACATCTACCTCCACTACACACTCCACAAACGCGTATCACCTATCATATCTGATCCTCACATACTCCGCAATCGCCTACTCCTCATCGGGTATTTCGAGATCATCTCATCGTATGCTCGTGCTTTCGAGAATGATCTCACAATCAGCATCTACTCCGTACTCGCTCTCTCAGTACTTCTCTCATCTCTCTACTCCTGTCTTAAGAATAGCGTAACTAGCTTCTGGCGAATGCAACATCGCTGACCGCTACTCTCGTCGATCTACTCATGCTCTGCTAAGGAAGCTACATATCCTCGCGTAATACATGGTCATCAGAGACTCCCCGTCACAGCGGCTCTAGACTGCGGAGTCATACAACCATTGCTAGCACAGTGCTTCAACTACGAACTGACGGACCTTAAGGTGCTGCACTAGGACAACAATTGAAATCGAACTAGCCAAGTGCGATCTAACAACGACTAGAGTACCTGCTCAGGACGAGCTACAGTAAAGATTGAGAGGTGAATCTAGCTTGCTAACTCTAACAACCTGAGAGTCTACATGCGACTATCTACCCTTTCCATTCATTTCTAATGTGAGGCGGGGTAGATGAATTAGTAAACATTACTGTGCTGATTCTCTCATTTCTCTCTTCCTTTCATCTTGAAGGCCTGAGTCATGGAGCGCATGCACACAGGACTACCTGAGCACAGAACTGTACTCACCTACCGACTGCCTGCGCCACCAGCCACCTGGCCGCTGCATGCCTGGCGCCCAGGGCGAGCGCTTCACTGCGTGCTTATAATAAGCAGACCTCGTGAATCCTTAGCCATTCCACGGGCGAGCACTGTGTCTACCGTTTGTCTCCAGACCTTCTATGTGTACAACTCACCTACGAGAGACAGACAGGAGGTGGTCACGAGCATATACTACTCTAATATGAATCGGGACCTATGAAAAGCCAACTGACATTTACTCCTGAGGGTGTCTGAGAACCTTGTAAGCAACACGGCGCGAGCATCAGACGCGATCTGAGTTGATTATTTAACTAATTGACCATACCCTGTGTGCATTGTGTTGAATAGTGGTAAGCACTGTTGAACAGCTTGGCTATAATTCTGTTTATAATCTATCCACACCGTGTCAATCAGAGAGCCAGAAAGAGGAGCTGAGAGCCGACACGCTCACACCCTAAGCACTGTTTGCCTCTCTACTTTCCCTACGCTAGGCCTTTCTGGCCCTTTCTAGCCAGTTGTGCGTGTTCTCTATATGCCAAGTGTAATCACTACTTCAACAGCCACTCTGCACTCGGCCTCAGGTGCGCTTTGGTGTGCGTGCGCAGCAAGAGTGTTTAAACCGCCCTTAAGGTTTTTTTCTCGTCACCAGGAGCACGGCTTCTGAGACATATCAAACGCGTGACCTGAAACTATCTAATAGAGAGTGAGCAGTAGATAGCCATAGCGAGTTTGTATTTGCAGATAAGCATTATCTATGTCAGAGTCTGGAGATGGTTCATTACCTATGAGGGGAGAGTAGAGCCAACGTGTCATAAAAGAGTGAAATTAGTTACGCGCAGCACTTCTAGAATTCTAATTCTAGCGCCTCTCTACACAAGGCAATATAAAAGAAACTTTTGTACAGGAATCAACTGAGAGTGTTAAATAGTCATCGTAGGCGTGAGCACAACAACAAAAATTACAAGGTTGCTCTCAATAGAGAAATGCACACAGAAGATCCTCTCGTCCTAATCAAGAATGATCTACATTCTCAAAAACTATCAAAGAATAGACGCACAAGACACCCAAGACCACAGCACCACAACACTGCGCTGTTCTGTCTCCGACACCTCTATGGGCGACAACCGCGCGTCTCAATTCCAGGGGAGCACCACACCAAAAAATGCAGCCATATGAGAGCCAAGACAACCGACAGGGTCTGTAGCGCTGAGTCTGCTCTGCCACACTGCACAGAGATGCAGTCCTCCAGACAAGCTCGCGCCACGGGAGCCTTTTTCATGGAAAGAAATCCAGGCCATGCTGATAGTGAAAGGCAGAGAAGACAAACAGCCACAGCTAATCAATGGGTGATGTCATTCCCCACGCACAAATACTACCGCTTCCCCTTCTAAGCGCCTGTGGAGGGCCTGCAAGGGCCACCGTCTTGCAGCACAGCTATTTCCTGTAGACGGCACCCTATGCCTTCGAACTGCTCTTGACAGAGCCATATGGGGAAGAGGTGGTCATTTTGGACAGTGTCCTCACGCGCACCCTAATCTCTGAGAGGAAATGTGGAGAAGCTATCCGGGGTTAGTCGGTGTAAGATCTAGTTAATGACTACATACTTTCAGTTTATACGTGAAGCTCATCCTCCCCCATTAGTTTAGTGTATGGCTCAGTCTGTCCTTGCATCGTAACATTTCTCTCCCCCATTAGTTAGTGTATGGCTCAGCTTCTGCCTGGTCGTACATTTCTCTCCCATAGTTAAGTGAGCCAGCTCTGCCGGCTCGTACATTCCTCCCACTTAGTTAGTGTAGGCTCAGCTCGCCCTGCTCGGGCCATTATCCTCTCCCCATTAGTTAGTGTATGGCTCAGCCTCTGTCCTGCTCTACATTTTCTCCCCCATTAGTTTAGTGTATGGCCAGCTCTGCCTGGCTCGTACATTTCTCTCACCCATAGAGTAGTATGCTCAGGCCTGCCCTGGCTCGTACATTCTCTCCCCTCATTACTTTAGTGTATGCTCAGCTGTCCTGGCTGTACATTTTCTCTCCCCACATTAGTTTAGTGTAGGCTCAGCCTGCCCTGCTCGTTACATTTATGCATCTCCCCTGCTGTGTCTGACGGTCTGTCATTACCGCTGTCCAGTCCCCCCATTGTAATGACCTTGCTCCTTCCATAAAGCCCCTGCCTGCCATCTTCTGCCCCATCTTTATTTCTTTCTCTTATTTTTCTTCCTTCACCCGTGATCATTCCTGTCACCCATATTTCACCTCTATTTTTCAACTCTGTCGTCCTGTCCTTCTGTCTGTCTGTCTGTCGTCTGTCTATCT
>NC_036872.1:34483397-34490693 GCF_002910315.2 Salvelinus sp. IW2-2015 | reverse complement strand
GATGCATATGAAGAAAATAACTACATATCTACTATAAAATATGGTTGTGGATCTTTGATGTTATGTGGCTGTTTTGCTTCCTCTAGTCCTGGGGCCTTTGTTACGGTAAACAGCATCATAAACTTTACCCACACTCTTCGAAAAAAAGTGCTATCTAGAACCTTAAAGGGTTCTTCAACTGTCCCCATAGGAGAACCCTTTTTGGCTCCATGTAGAACCCTTTTGGGTTCAATGTAGAACCCTTTCCACAAAGAGTTCTACATGTAACACAAAAGTGTTCTACCTGGAACCAAAAAGGGTTCTCCTATGGGGACAGCCGAAGAACCCCTTTGGAACCCTTTTTTTCTAAGAGTGCAGTACCAGCACATTTTAGTCAAAAACCTGGTCGCCTCTACCAGGAGCCTGAAACATAACCCCAYACACACATKAAAATCCACAATGAAATTGTTAATTGATCCCACTTGAACCACATTGAAAACCTTTGGTTTGTATTGAAGAGGYCAGTCCATAAGCACAGATAAAGGATATCAAGGATCTGGAAAGATTCTGTATGGAGGAATGGTCTAAGATTTCTCCCAATGTGTTACTTGTTAATTAAACAACATCTCTTTCTCTGAGCAATTGTATTAAAATAATATAATTTCCCCATTTTCTTTAGCATACAATATAATATAGGTCAGTTAAAAAAAAGAAGGTATTTTTTGCTCATCTTTATCAAGGGTATCAATAKTTTTGGACCTGATTCTACATCCACACAAGGCTCAGTCTTTTAACTGAGCTGTAACAGCATTTGTGAATTTAATTGAAACAGATATACAGTATGTAGCTGTAATTGATCTAGATTTCTGAAACGATTCAGCCAAGACATGAAAGTGTTTTGTAATTGTTACATCACTATTCAGTTGTTAGGATGAGATAGAACAGTCTCTATTTGTCTCCTGTGGGTTGCTAAGGCCTGTACCGGCCTGCTGTGTTGCTATGATTTCCCTGCAGAGAGACAGTGGCTCCCTCTCAGTCATTCATTGGTCCCGATCCCCGTTTCATCAAGAACTAAATAATTAATTCAASCATTTAATTAAGCAGGAAAAATGTAATGCAGGGAGCAAGGAGGCTAATTCTTCCTCTCTCGTGCTACTTCAAAAATGTGTCCTAAATGGCATCCTATTCCCTAAATAGTGTACTACTTTTGACCACAGCCTTGTGGGCCCTCATCAAAAGTAGTGCACTATATTGGAAATAGGTGCCATTAGAGAGGCAGCCAAAGTGCCACTGTATGTTTACCAGACAGGAAGCAACTAGCTGAGAGTGGAGGAAGTGAGCAGAAATATACTCTTTATTGTTTGTCCAGTGCTAATATAATGGATGAAATACAGTGTCATATATTCAAATCTTATATTACTTTAAGGCTGTAAGTTTCTCTGTCAAAGAGCCGGGGGAGTGTAGCTGTGTAGCTGAAGTGAAATGGTAAAAGGTTGAAAGTAAACAAAACTTTGGTCTATGGGGTTTTATTAACATGGTTCTCCCCTGCAGTGTAATGAGTCATTCTTCAGTAAACCAGACAGCCTAGAGATGAGCTTAGATTGGTCACTATGTTATCTCTATTCTCTCTCTCTCTTCTCTAATCTCTCTCTCTCCTCTCTCTCCTCCCTCTCTCTCTCTTCTCTCTCTCTCTCTTCTCTCTCATCTCTCTCTCTCTCTCTCTCTCTCTCCTCTCTCTCTCTCTCTCTTCTCTCTTCTCTCTCTCTCTCTGCCTCTCGCCGCTCTCTCTCTCTCTCGATCTTCTTCGTCTCTCTTTCATCTCTTCTCAGTCTGCTCTGTCTCGCTCGTCTCAGTTCTCTCTCTCTCAGTCTCCTCTCTCTCTCTCTCATCTCTCTCTCTCTCTCTCTCTCTTCTCTCTCTCTCCCTCTCTCTTGCTCTCTCCATCTCTCTCGCTCTCTCGCCCCTTCCTCCCCCCCCACACACGCACGCAGGCACACAAGACAGACCTCCCAGCATTGTGAATAGCTAATACTTCTACTCATTCTCCTTTCCATTCATTCAGGAGGCGGTAGATGAGTTAGAAACATACTGTGCTGAATTCCCACCACTCTGGAACGAGCAGACCTCTAACCACTGAGGCTACCGCTGCTATTTTTATAACGTGATACACAGGGGCGATTTAGTTTTTCATGTAACCTAACAAAAAATGCCATGACAAAAGCCTCTCAGAGAAAGGGTACTGTTATATAACGTCTGGAGTGTGAATAATGAGCTGTGTGTAATAAATAGATAGGAAGGAAGGGAGCAGCATTTGTGCTCAGCTGCCATGGCGTGGTCAGTATTATATTATCAAAGTGGATCCCGTCCAGGCTTGGTGTGCGTCACAAATGACACCCTATTCCCCATAGGGCTCTGGTCAAAAGTAGTGCACTATCTATGGAATAGGGTGCCGTTTTGGAACGAGTTCAAAGAGCTGTTTTGCTTTGAGGGGGTAGCAGCGGTTTGTTGAAATGTGGCATCATTTATCTGCTCTTTWAAAAAAAWAAWTAAATGTAACCTTTATTTAACTAGACAAGTCAGTTAAGAACAAATTCTTATTTACAATGACAGCCTACCCCAGATGACGCTGGGCCAATAGGGCACCGCCCTATGGGACACAAAATCACAAACCAGGGTGTCTGTAGTGATGCCTCAAGCATTGAGATGCAGTGCCTCAGACAGCTGCGCCACTCGGGAGCCTCTTTCATGGAAGGAGAATTCAGGCCATGCTGATATGAAGTGCAGAGGAAGGACAAACTAGCTACAGCTTAATCAATGGGTGAGTTGTCATCCCACGCACAAAATCTATATCCTCTTCCTTGCTGAAGCGCCGTGGAGGGCCCTGCAGGGCCTACCGTTCTGCAGCACAGCTATTTCCTGGAGACGGCACCCTATTCCTTCTGAACTGCATTACTTTTGACCAGAGCCATATGGGGAAGAGGTGGTCATTTTGGACAGTGTCTTTCACGCTGCACCCTAATCTCTGAGAGGAAATGTGGAGAAGCTCTCCGGGGTTAGGTCGGTGTAAGATGCTAGTTAATGCACTTTACATGACTTTCAGTTATAGTCGGTGTGATGCAGCTCATTTTCTCTCCCCCATTAGTTTAGTGTATGGCTCAGCTCTGCCTCTGCTCGTACATTTCTCTCCCCCATTAGTTTAGTGTATGGCTCAGCTCTTGCCCTGGCTCGTACATTTCTCTCCCCCATTAGTTTAGTGTATGGCTCAGCTCTGCCCTGGCTCGTACAATTTCTCTCCCCCATTAGTTTAGTGTATGGCTCAGCTCTGCCTGGCTCGTACATTCCTCCCCCATTAGTTTAGTGTATGGCTCAGCTCTCCTGGCTCGTACATTCTCTCCCCATTAGTTTAGTGTATGGCTCAGCTCTGCTCCCTGGCTCGTACATTTCTCTCCCCCATTAGTTTAGTGTATGGCTCAGCTCTGCCCTGCTCGTACATTTCTCTCCCCATTACTTTAGTGTATGGCTCAGCTCTGTCCTGGCTCGTACATTTCTCTTCCCCATTAGTTTAGTGTATGGCTCAGCTCTGCCCTGGCTCGTACATTTGTCATCTCCCCTGCTTTGTCTGACTGGTCTGTCTTCTATTACTGAACTGTCAGTCCCATTGTATGACTGCTTCCCTTCATTAAAGCCTCCTCTTGCTTGCCATCTTCTGCCCCATCTTTATTTCTTTCTTCTTTATTTTTCTTCCTTCACCCGTGATCCTTTCCTGTCACCCATATTTCATCTCTATTTTTCAACTCTCTGTCTGTCTGTCTGTCTGTCTGTCTGTCTGTCTGTCTGTCTGTTCTGTCTGTCTGTCTGTCTGTCTGTCTGTCTGTCTGTCTGTTGTCTGTTCTGTCTCTGTCTGTCTGTCTGTCTGTCTGTCTGTCTCTCTCTCTCTCTCTCTCCTCTCTCGTCCTCTCTTCTCTCTTCTTCTCTCTCTCTCTCTCTCTCTCTCCATCATCTCATCTCTCTCTCCTCTTCTCTCCATCTCTCTCATTATCTCTCTGCTCTCATTTCCTTCTCTCTAAGTGTCTCTATCTACATCTCTCCTCTTTTCTCTCTCTTCTCTCTCTGTCTCTCTCTCTCTTCTCTCTCTCTCTCTTCTGCCCCTTTATTCCTTTCTATCTCTTTCCTCTCTGTCCTCTTTCACTCTCTCTCTTCTTTCTCTCTCTCTCTCTCTCTCTCTCGCTCTCTTTCTCCCTCTCTCTCGTCCCTGTCTTCCCTGGACAATAGTTTGTATCTCACTCTGCACTCAATCAGAACACCAACCTAGCAGCCCTCTACAGAGAGAAACTAATCAACAGATCTTCTCCAGCAGCACATCAAACCTGTCTGTCCGTCCAACACCAGTGGAGTGGATAGATGGTTGAACAGTAGTACATTGTGTTTTCTAGAGCTGTTAGAGCATTTAGCTGTTTGGTTTAACTACTGTCTGGAATGAAGATGCTGGCTGTCTAGACTCAATCTCAGCCTCTCAGGAGAGCAGTTACAGGTATGCCATGCTAAACTAGATCTTGAGAGGAGTCTATACCACAATTAGTTGTATATCTTGGCTTGGGCCGTTGGATGATTATAGGTATTGCTTTTCTATAACTAATAATGTCATTTGGTGTGCCTAGAGAGCTTATAACCTAAACATTCATGTTTATGCTTAGATGAGTAATATGTTACTGGGCCATCATTTGGAAAATGGGGATTCTTCACTCTTTCGCCTCTTCTTACCTGACAGAAATAACTTAACTCTGGATAATGATATCATCGTACAGAGGGCTCTCTCTTCAAGGCCTTGATGTTTTAGCAGTCAGTGACAAGAGGGATGGTCTTGTAAAGCAGTTACTTAACACTTGTATTGCTGTCATGCTATTGTATCGGGTTGTTTCTTTGGCAGACACAGTGTGAATATTGATACAGCATTGTGGGAGTGTGACATTCTCATTCCATTTCACTGTGCTTGGCATACCACATCCTCCCTAACCAGCACTTACTGAGACTAGAACTCGCAAACATATGTTGTCAGCTTCCATGACAACATCCTAGCCATTCACACAGTAACTCCAGTTACTGAAAAGCTAGCAATACGGCAATACCGGTGGAGACATTTTAGGCTGAGGAGTAACTTATTGATTCCAACAGTATCTATTACACTATTCAGTTTTTCAACTAGTGAGGTGAACTACAGTAGTGTAACTCCCCAGAAACTTTGATTTCACAATTTCTGGGCACAAAGGGCTTGTTTACTGGCTTTCTAGTTTCTCACACCTTTCAGTATTCCTCCACAGAGGTCAAAGGTAAATGTAAATGTTCATAGGCYGTGMTTTTCTGACAGTTAGGTAAAGGTCAGGTTAGTGAGTCATTATAACAGTTTATGACTCAGCTGTTATTAGATCTGATGATGTTGTCATTCTTCTGGGGGTTGTGAGCATCTCCTAGAGTTCCTTGGAGCTTCTCTAGTCAATGCACAGCACAACCCTTTCAAACAATGACAGATGTTCCAATAAGACTACATTTCTAAGTGTCTTGTTGTGGAGTGTCCTTGAACAGCTCTTTCTTCTCCCACATAACATATTCTAAGTAACAGACCAACGTCACTGTGTAGGAGGACCGGGAGTGATTCAGATCCTCTGGTGTCTAAATACACCCTAACTGGCCATGTACAGTGCCTTCAGAAAGTATTCACACACCTTGACTTTCCCCCCAAAATTGTGTTACAGCCTGAATTTAAAATGTTTTCAATTGACATTTGTTGTCACTGGCCTACACACAATACCCCATAGTGTCAAAGTGGAATCATGTTTTATTTTATTTTACAAATTAATAAAAAATGAAAAAATTAAATTTCTTGGGTCAATAAGTATTCAAACCCTTTGTTATGGCAAGCCTAAATAAGTCCAGAATGTGCTTAACAAGTCACATAATAAGTTGCATGGACTCACTCTGTGTACAATAATAGTGTTTAACATTATTTTTGAATGACTACCTAATCTCTGTACCCCACACATATAATTATCTGTCAGTTCCCTCAGTCGAGCAATGAATTTCAACCACAGATTGAACCACAAAGACAAGGGGGGTTTTCCAATGCCTCGCAAAGAAGAGCACCTATTGGTAGATGGGTGGGGGYAAAAAGCAGACATTGAATATCCCTTTGAGCATGATGAAGTTATTAATTACACTTTGGATGGTCTATCAATACACCCAGTCACTGCAAAGATACAGGCGTCCTTCCTATCTCAGTTGCTGAAGAAACCGCTCAGGGATTTCAACATAGGGCCAATGGTGWCTTTAAACAGTTACAGAGGTAATGGATGTGATAGGAGAAAACTGAGGATGGATCAACAACATTGTAGTTACTCCACAATACTAACCTAAATGACAGAGTGAAAAGAAGGAAGCCTGTACAGAATAAAGAACATCCTGTTTGCAACAAGGCACTAAAGTAATACTGCAAAAAATGTGGCGAAGTAATTTACTTTTTGTCCTGAATACGAAGTGTTATGTTTGGTGCAAATCCAATACAACACATCACTGAGTACCACTCTCCATATTTTTAAGCATGGTGGTGGCTGCACCATGTTATATGAATGCTTGTAATCGTTAAGGACTGGGGAGTGTTTAGGATTTTAAAAAATGGAATGGAGCTAAGCACAAGCAAAGTCCTAGAGGAAAACCTGGTTCAGTCTGCTTTCCACCAGACATTGGGAGAGGAATTCACCTTTCAGCAGGACAATAACCTAAAACACAAGGCCAAATCTACTGGATTTGTTTACCAAGAAGACAGTGAATGTTCCTGAGAGGCCGAGTTAGTTTTGACTTAAATCTGCTTGAAAGCCTATGGCAAGACCTGAAAATGGTTGTCTAGCAATGATCAACAACCAATTTGGCAGAGCATGAAGAATATTGGAAAGAATAATGGGCAAATGTTGCACAATCCAGGTGTGAAAAGCTCTTAGAGACTTACCTAGAAAGACTCACAGCTGTAATCGCTGCCAAATGTGATTCTAACACGTATTGACTCAGGGGGTTGAATACCTATCTAATCAATATATATGTGTTTTTATATATATTAGTGTCTTTGACATTATTTTGTGTTGATCATTGACAAAAAATAAACAAACCAAAAAGTCAAGGGGTGTGAATAATTTCTGAAGGCATTGTAAATCAGAGGAGAGAGACAGAGGGATAACTAGTCAGTTGTCCAACTGAAATGTGGTCTTCCGCATTTAACCCAACCTCTCTGAATCAGAGAGATGCAGGGGGCTGCATTAATCAACATGTCAC
>NC_036872.1:34474576-34477502 GCF_002910315.2 Salvelinus sp. IW2-2015 | reverse complement strand
CATTGAATATCCCTTTGAGCATGATGAAGTTATTAATTACACTTTGGATGGTCTATCAATACACCCAGTCACTGCAAAGATACAGGCGTCCTTCCTATCTCAGTTGCTGAAGAAACCGCTCAGGGATTTCAACATAGGGCCAATGGTGWCTTTAAACAGTTACAGAGGTAATGGATGTGATAGGAGAAAACTGAGGATGGATCAACAACATTGTAGTTACTCCACAATACTAACCTAAATGACAGAGTGAAAAGAAGGAAGCCTGTACAGAATAAAGAACATCCTGTTTGCAACAAGGCACTAAAGTAATACTGCAAAAAATGTGGCGAAGTAATTTACTTTTTGTCCTGAATACGAAGTGTTATGTTTGGTGCAAATCCAATACAACACATCACTGAGTACCACTCTCCATATTTTTAAGCATGGTGGTGGCTGCACCATGTTATATGAATGCTTGTAATCGTTAAGGACTGGGGAGTGTTTAGGATTTTAAAAAATGGAATGGAGCTAAGCACAAGCAAAGTCCTAGAGGAAAACCTGGTTCAGTCTGCTTTCCACCAGACATTGGGAGAGGAATTCACCTTTCAGCAGGACAATAACCTAAAACACAAGGCCAAATCTACTGGATTTGTTTACCAAGAAGACAGTGAATGTTCCTGAGAGGCCGAGTTAGTTTTGACTTAAATCTGCTTGAAAGCCTATGGCAAGACCTGAAAATGGTTGTCTAGCAATGATCAACAACCAATTTGGCAGAGCATGAAGAATATTGGAAAGAATAATGGGCAAATGTTGCACAATCCAGGTGTGAAAAGCTCTTAGAGACTTACCTAGAAAGACTCACAGCTGTAATCGCTGCCAAATGTGATTCTAACACGTATTGACTCAGGGGGTTGAATACCTATCTAATCAATATATATGTGTTTTTATATATATTAGTGTCTTTGACATTATTTTGTGTTGATCATTGACAAAAAATAAACAAACCAAAAAGTCAAGGGGTGTGAATAATTTCTGAAGGCATTGTAAATCAGAGGAGAGAGACAGAGGGATAACTAGTCAGTTGTCCAACTGAAATGTGGTCTTCCGCATTTAACCCAACCTCTCTGAATCAGAGAGATGCAGGGGGCTGCATTAATCAACATGTCACSCGGGGAACAGGGGGTTAACTGCCTTGCTCAGCAGCAGTTTGACTGATTCTTACCTTGTCAGCTTGGGGATTCGATCCAGCAACCTTCCAGTTACTGYCCCAACGCTTTAAACACCTGCCACCCCCAATAGAGACAGCTGTGGCGATTGTAATCAGGTTGTTTGGATGTGTCTCGGCTTAGGGTAGCAGAGTGTGGTGGATGAGAGGGTCTGTTTAGGAAGGGATGAAATGTCTTAACAGTGATAGATGGAGGAATGGGGGAAGGATCTGGCAAAGGAGATTTTAGGTGACAGACAATTTACCACGATTTACCCCTGCTACATGGAGACTGTCAAACACACACACACACACAC
Organism: Salvelinus sp. IW2-2015; assembly: GCF_002910315.2. Lineage (NCBI taxonomy): Eukaryota > Metazoa > Chordata > Actinopteri > Salmoniformes > Salmonidae > Salvelinus > Salvelinus sp. IW2-2015. The sequence goes on along the minus strand of NC_036872.1, from coordinate 34,476,002 downwards.
ACACACACACACTCCATCACTGCTATTGGGCCTGATATCGCATCTTATGCAATCCTTGTTTACTTATTTGTTTGGAACTCAATCTTGTCTGATTCCAATGTACAGATATAGCAGGGAAGGGTTTGTGAAAGATAACATCTATTGTGGGGCTTTGAAAACGACAAACCTCATCAAATGGAAAAGTGTTTCTTTGCAGTTTGCAATGGAATATGTGTGCTTTTATGTCCAAGGCTCCATTGAAAAGCAATAGACTACAAAGGATGAGTCATGTACCATTATCTGAGATAAAGGACATCTTTCCATGGTACCAACTAATATCTGAGAACACTAATCTCACGACCCAGAACCAACATACAGTGGGGCAAAAAAGTATTTAGTSAGCCACCAATTGTGCAAGTTCTCCCACTTAAAAAGATGAGAGAGGCCTGTAATTTTCATCATAGGTACACTTCAACTATGACAGACAAAATGAGGAAAAAAAATCCAGAAAATCACATTGTAGGATTTTTTATGAATTTATTTGCAAATTATGGTGGAAAATAAGTATTTGGTCAATAACAAAAGTTTAGAGAACTTGCACAATTGGTGGCTGACTAAATACTTTTTTGCCCCACTGTAACATCTATGGGCTGTGAGGAGAGACTAGTTACATACCATAGCAGAGATGAGGTGATGAGCTTTGACGGAAGTTGGGTGCTGACTATAAAGCAAATTTATTTTCAATCAAATTTATTTTATAAAGCCCTTTTTACATCAGTGGTTGTCACATAAGTGCTATACAGATACCCTGCTTAAAACCCCAAATAGCAAGCAATGCGGATGTAGAAGCGCAGTGGCTAGGAAAAACTCCCCAGAAAGGCTGGAACCTAGGAAGAAACCTAGAGAGGAACCATGCTCTGAGGGGTGGTCCTCTTCTGGCTGTGCTGGGAGGAGTTTATACGAGTACATGGCCATTAAGGCTAGATCATTKTTCAAGATGTTCAAATGTTCATAGATCACCAGCAGGGTCAAATAATAATCACAGTGGTTAGAGGACGCACCAGGTCAGCACCTCAGGAGTAATGTCAGTTGGCTTTTCATAGCCGAGCATTCTGTGTATTTCCCTGACTTATCTGGTGTCCTGTGTGATCTTAGGTATGCTCCCTTTAATGCTCCTCTCTCTCCGTCTCCCCTCCAGAGGCCTGAGCCTCAGCACCATGCCTCAGGTCTACCTGGCCTGATGACTCCTGGCTGTCCCGTCCCCGTCCCCTGGTCGTGCTGCTGCTCCAGTTTCTGCTGGCTATGGAACCCTGGCCTGTTCACCACACCTGCTACATTGTCCTGGACCTGCTGTTTGGACCCTCTGTCACGTTCTGACCTTTATTTCCTTTGTTTTGTCTTTATTTAGTATGGTCAGGGCTGATGTTGGGTGGGCAGTCTATGTTAC
>NC_036872.1:34461618-34468611 GCF_002910315.2 Salvelinus sp. IW2-2015 | reverse complement strand
CAGATATGACCCTAGCACCCTGGCACATAGACTATTGCAGCATAGATACTGGAGGCTGAGATGGGTGGGAGACACTGTGAACCTATCTTACGATAACCCCGGACAGACCTAACCAGGCAGGATAATAACCCCACCTACTTTGCCAAAATATAGCCCCTACACCACTAGCGGGATATCAACAGACTAACTTAGTACCCTGAGACGAGGCCAAATTTATCCCACAAGCCCGATGGGGCGCGAAACCGGACAGGAAGATCACGTCTGTGACTCAACCCACTCAAGTCGAGTATAGCGAAAAAGCCTGGCATGATGTGATGTATACTCCTAGGGATGGTATGGGAGAGTGCAAGCAAGCCAGTGACTCAGGGTCAGAAGCAGAGAATCCAGAGGCAGAGAGGGGAGCCAGCCAGGCAGAGACAGCAAGGGTGGTTCTTCGCTCCAGTGCCTTTCCGTTCACCTTCATACCCCTGGTCCAGACTACACTCAATCATAGGACCTATTGAAGAGATTAGTCTTCAATAAAGACGTAATGGTTGAGACCGAATCTGCATCTCTCACATAGTTCGACAGACCATTCCATAAAAATGTAACTACCTATCAGTACTGTTAGTTAGGTACAGACCATGACAATATAAATGTAACTAACTATCAGTACTGTTAGTTAGYTACAGACCATGACAATATAAATGTAACRAACTATCGGTACTGTTAGTTAGGTACAGACCATGACAATATAAATGTCTCCCCTCAACACATTTCTGTCAACCAGTGTACCAGGACTGAGTGAAGAGACTCTGAGAGCCATGTGAGAGCCCTGTTAGCCAAAGCCACTGTAGCCTGCTGCCTGCCCAGTGTTGATTTCTGCAGTGGTCCCTCACGGTGCCTCTCGGCCCCTTCTCTTCCTACTTATAAATAAAGCCCTCCATCCTCCTCCTTCTCCTCTTCCTACTCCACCTCCTCCTCCATCCAGCTAGCTTCATCCAATTCCAATGCCACTGAGAGGCCTGTTTACACCCACTCCAACTGTGACTGCATCCAGTGAAAACCTGGGGGAGATATTTCTAGCCTGATAGCAGCGGAGTGTCACTCCTCTGTGCTCGTTACAGCACTGACCTTTGGCTCTTGTCCTCCTAAATGAGCTTGGTGCCTGCAGCACATCTATCCAACAACCAGCCTAGAATAGAAAAGGGCTTACTCTATTGTCATTCTATCTAAATGTATACTTCAAAAGGTGATATAATCATGTTGTACAAAAAGGTGAATGGTTCAGTGCATTGTTCCAGTCAGGATCATCCATAGTGATCCTGTAATTCACTGGTATATCCTTCTGTTATTCAATGCTAGCATCCTTTTTCTGATCATCTCTTCCATCTCTCTCCGTTTGTTGTGTTGGTTAGTGAAGCCCTGTTATAAACTGGTTGGTTTGAGCCCTGAATGCTGATTGGCTGAAAGTCGTGGTATATCAGACTGTATACCACGGGTATGACAAAACATTTATTGTTACTGCTCTAATTATGTTGGTAACCAGTTTATAATAGCAATAAGGCACCTAATACACCTAATATACCACGGCTAAGCGCTGTATCCAGGCACTCTGCGTTGTGTCGTGCTTAAGAACAGCCCTTAGCCGTGGTATATTGGCCATATACCACACCCCCTCGTGCCTTATGGCTTAATTAWATTGCAGAGGAGCGCTGTTCTATTTAGTTCTAAGTTTTATCTGTGTCAAGCGCTTAATACATTGATTCTATGTATCAACCTAATTTATTAGGACCTTAATGACTAGGAGACATTTTAATGTGCTTGGTTTAATGCCATCTTRTTTACTGTGTGCGGTCAGACGTAATGAAGTAGGGAAAGGATTTAATTGTGGACATGMGGAGATTGGAGGTCTTTTGAGTTGGAGGACAGATGGTTTTATGGAGTCAGCACCAAGGAAAACATTATCTGTCTGTGTCTGCTCCCCTGAGCATCCATCGTTTAGAATGACTGAACACAGATTTGAGCCCCGAATTGCACCCTTTTGCCTATATAGTGCACTACTTTGGACCAGAACCCTATGGGRCCTGGTCAAAAATAGTGCACTACATAGGGAATAGGGTACCATTTGGGATGGACTGTCTGCTCCCATGTGCATCTATAATGACCCAACACAATCGATGATTTTAGTCATTCCACCCCACTACGATGTTTGTRATCATTAAATTAAAAAACATTTAGAAAACTGAAAGAATGCAGCGGTGAACTTGGAGATAGCTTATTACAGTAAAGTAGGATGTTTTGCCCTACCCAAAGCATTCTGTTGTTCACCATAGCTTAAAATCAGACTTGTCGACATTCCCTTCTCTACAATCTACTGTATCATGCTTTAAGAATACAGTAATACAACTTCAGCAACTGTTGCTATCTCCCATTCTCCGTTTATAGAACCAASAGTTTACCTACCGTATCTATATTTATCCCCTCAAAGGAAATGATGCTATCTATAGTACGGTCACAATAGCCTCCTGTCATCTCTACTTGAAACACTTCCAAACTTCCAAAATAGAACGGCACAAGTATCCCATTTAACCCTCCTGTTGTGTTCATTTCATGTTAATTAATTCTGTGTTCCCGGTCCAAAATGACRGCCCCATTATAGCTGATTATAAATCCATAATAATACATATATTATCACCTAATGTTGTTTAGATCTTATCAACTTAAGTTCTTGGGAACATTACACATTTTGAATTTCTATTTGCTATTTATGGCCTGTAGGCCTCATTGACCTGAGCTCATACAACTCGTTTTTGAGTAAAAAAAAGCATAATGTATGGATTATTTTGACTATAACAAATACTTAGATGAAACATAGTGTGCTATTTATCACAGACTACTTTGTGTCAAAGTTTGACAAGGACTCGCTCCTCCTCACCAGTGTCATGATCAATGATATGATCAAGAGCCTCACATAAACTATATTGTTTGGTCATTGTGCTGCCACAAAATGAATTGTGAGCAGGGCTTCAAAAAAGCTTTATATACCAGAGCTGCGAGAAAAGTTCTATATATTATTGAAACAATTTTGCGATTGTTTGCGAGAATGCCAACAGGTGTGGTTCCCGTGGGGGTTGCCATGGAAGCCAAGAAGGGTAGTGAGGTGTGTGTCAAACACACACACACATGCATGTGGGGGTCTGGGAGAGGAAGTGTGTCCATCTGATGAATGGGCATGTGCCTGAACTCGATTTTATATACTAATTGTAGTCTCACCCATTCATTTCTAATGACCGATCATTTTTGACCGGGAACACCACACGTGTACAAAAGTTAAATAAAACACCCAAAATGTAATGAAAATCAGCAAAATGTGTTTTGTGTGTTCAGATGCCCTGTGTGGACAAAGTCATGGAACCTTATGACAATCAGATTAAATGAACWAGGTTTTTCAGAGAGAAAACTTGTAAARCGGTCCAATTGGACCGGAACACAGCAGGAGAGTTAATGTGACAAATGCTTTAGAGTAGGATGAGGGACGTTCATCACATTAATTATCAGAGACTGAGGTGGACCATGAAGACCTATGGTGCGTCTCATATGGCARTGTATTCCCTATATTTAGTCCACTACTTTTGACCAGAGCCCAGGGAATAGGGTGCAATTTTAGAATTGGGCCGCAGCCCTACTTTTCTTTCTCTCTTCTCCGTGTCTTAGGCGTGTTTCTGGGTCTGCAATCTACTGGGGGTAGAGCTCAGCGCGCCAACACTGGGACCGCTACAGTAGTTAGTTTCTGCCTGGGTACAGCTGAGAAGAGGGGACGAGGGAGAAGTATTAGTGTTACCTGTGAGTCAGGGCCAGGAGGGCTCTATACTGAGGCAGCAGCACAACAAGAGTTCAGCCACTCACATCTGGCTGCTAGCATTACGGTTTACATCGTTATGGACTGTTGTGGATGGTTSGTTTATTCTCAACCGTCTTGATGTAAACATGTAGTGGATGGATGGCTCCATTTAACTTCTTATGGCTGCATCCCGCTACCGGGATCGATATGACAGCAGCCAGATAAAGTGCAGGGCGCCAAATTCAAAAAACAGAAATCTCATAATTAAAATTCCTCAAACATATATGTGTCTTATATCATTTTAAAGGTATTCTTGTTGTTAATCCCACCAATGTTAGGTCACCATCAAACCACAAACAGGCAACGTCATTTTTCCAGCAAAAGATAGCAGTCAGAAAAGCAGAAATAGAGATAAAATTAATCACTAACCTTTGATTATCTTAATCAGATGACACTCATAGGACTTCATGTTACACAATACATGCATGTTTTGTGCGTGATCAGCCCGTGGAAGTGATTACTCATTCCTGTCTCCTTCGGCCCCCCTTCACATTAGAGTCATCAGACAAAGTTCTGTTGACTATTGACATCTAGTGGAAGCCGTAGGAAGTGACAACTCATCTATATCTCGCTGTCATTTCAATTGAGAGCATGGTTGAAAATCTGACACCTCAGAAACAATTCAAACAGGAAGTGGAACTTCTCKGGTTTTTGCCTGCCATATGAGTTCTGTTATACTCACAGACATAATTCAAACAGTTTTACAAACTTCAGAGTGTTTTCTATCCAATATGAATAARACTATGCATATATTAGCAACTGGGACTAAGGAGCAGGCKGTTTAATATGGGCACCTCWGTGCACCTTTCATCCAAGCTACTCAATACTGCSCCTGCAGCCATAAGAAGTTAAAGTCCTGAGGTTGAGGTTGACTAGATAGATCACAAGTGTGTGTGGATGTTTGAGTAGGGGACCACCAGCCCAACCTGGCACAGCCCAGCCCAGGATCACCCGCCCAGCACAGAGGCTTCATCCCAAATGGAATCCTGTTCTCTATAGAGTGCACTACTTTTGACCAGGACCCGTCAAAAGTAGTGCACTATATAGGGAATAGGGTGGCATTTGGGATGTAACAAACCTAGCCAGAGACAGACCTTGGGTGTGTGTCAGCTGGTTCGTCTGGCCGATGAAGGACCCACCACAGTGTGATGGATGGGCCCTGTGCTAGAGGGATGACACATCAGGCCCCTCAGTGCTGAGGCAGACACAGAACGTCCATCAACAACACTGAGGATGGAGTCATAAACGTTGCCTCACCAAATCACTGGGCAGAGGACGCATGCAGACAGCAATGAAGAGATTTTGTGTAAATGTTAAGCTGTGCGTGTGTGTGCGTGCGTTGGTGTGTTTACGTTTAAAAGAGAGAGTCACAGTATGGTCAGGTCTATTTGTTTTTTGAGAGAGAGAGAGAGAGAAAGAGAGAGAGAGCGAGAAGGGGGGGGGGGGGCTGTCCTGCTGCTGTTGTTGTGCAGCCAGACAGGGCCCTGGCGTCCCGTGAAGACTTGTCTTAGGACTAGGGATCAATGATCAGGACATTACACAAACCTGGTGTCCTCCCATGTTTTTAACAAACCTAATTTGGCAGAGAGAGAGAGGAAGAGAGGAGCTGCTGTTTTCTGTCAAGTAATGCTGTTTATATTTTACCCATCGATGGCAATGTCCTGAAAGTCAAGTTGAATGGAAAACCACTAGAAAATGGGCCGTGCTGCAAAATAACAGTCTGTCAGGTTACAGTTGGTCGTTAGTAGGAGCATAGCCTTTGTTACAGGCTTTCACCTCAAGCCTGGGTGTCCAAGTCTAGTAGGAGCATTGTCTTGATTCAACACTGGTGTCAGGATGAAGCAACCTAGCTTTCTTTACAGTAGTCCGCCAGCTGTTATTGCAGCATAAATTGACAGATGATGAGCAATTCCAATTTACCGATGACACTTCCGGATTACTCTATTCATCCACAATAAAAGAGGAATGCAGTATAACTATAAATAAACGGTATAGCAGAACATTATTTWACATTTTCTCCAGAACTCTATTCGTACACAAAGTTAAACACACTCAGACAGATAAGAGCAGCCAGTCTGCCACTGTCAAGTACATCTCTCTATACTCTCTGTTTAGGGCCAGCTAGCATTCACATTGGCTCTGTTTTTTGCTTGATTCTTTCCAGTGTGTCCATTAATTATCTTTTGCTTCCTCATAATTTGGTTGGGTCTAATTGTGTTCCTCTCCTGGGGGTCTGTTTTGTGAACACAGCCCCAGAACCAGCTAACTGAGGGGACTCTGCTCCTCCTTCTCCTCTCTCTTTCATTTCAAATATTATSTGCAAATATTTAAAGTACAAAAGGGAAAATAAATTAACATAAATATGGGCTGTATTTACAATGGTGTTTGTTCTTCATTGGTTGCCCTTTTCTTGTGGAAACAGGTCACAAATCTTGCTGCTGTGATGGTARACTGTGGTATTTCTATCTCAATTCAATTTAAGGGCTTTATTGGCATGGGAAACCTATGTTTACATTGCCAAAGTAAGTCTCTCTCTCTCTCTCTCTCTCTCTCTCTGATCAGACAGCCATCCTGTAGATAAGGACAGCTTGGTTCCTTCAGTGAGATCCTTCTCACCACATGATGCCCCTGCCCCCTCAGACTGTGTTGTTTAGAGATACATTACAGTGTGTGTCTGTGTGTGTGTGAGCATGCATTTGACTGTGTGTGTGTGTGTATGTCTGTGTTTGGCCCTGTGTGTGTTTGGCCCTGTGTGTGTGTTTGGCCCTGTGTGTGTGTGGCCCTGTGTGTGTGTTTGGCCCTGTGTGTGTGTAGCCCTGTGTGTGTATTTGGCCTTGTGTGTGTCTATGTCTGTGCAGATGAGTCAGAGGACAGCCACTGAGAGAGCTGTGGCCTCATCCACAGAGAGCAGAGAGCTGCGGCCTCATCCACAGAGAGCAGAGAGCCGTGGCCTCAACCACAGAGAGCAGAGAGCCGTGGTCTCAACCACAGAGAGCAGAGAGCCGTGGCCTCAACCACAGGGAGCAGAGAGCCGTGGCCTCATCCACAGAGAGCAGAGAGCTGTGGCCTCAACCACAGAGAGCAGAGAGCTGTGGCCTCAACCACAGAGA
>NC_036872.1:34450862-34457687 GCF_002910315.2 Salvelinus sp. IW2-2015 | reverse complement strand
ATGGACTCTCAGGAGATATCTTCCTCCCACACTGCTGTATTAACAAACACCCCTGTCATCTTCCTTCCCACACTGCTGTATTACAAAACAACACCCTGTCATCTTCCTCCCACACTGCTGTATTACAAACAACACCCCTGTCATCTTCCTCCCACACTGCTGTATTACAAACAAACCCCTGTCATCTTCTCCCACACTGCTGTATTACAAACACCCTGTCATCTTCCTCCCACACTGCTGTATTACAAACATACCCCTGTCATCTTCCTCCCACACTGATGTATTACAAACACCCTGTCATCTTCCTCTCACACTGCTGTACTACATGTCATGTGTGATACCTGTGTCTGAGGTATACTGTCGTGTTGTTGTTGCTGACTCTCACATGCCCAAATTCAATTGCCCTTTGTGATGAATAAAGTGTTTCTAACTGAACTGAACTGAATTAAATCCCTTCCCCTGTCCTCCATACAGGTCCTGAAAGGCTGTAAGAAGCTGGCCATGTCAGTGTGTTCAGTGGGCCGGATCCCCGGGGGGTATGTCACCAACAACATTTATGCCTGGGTGGATCCTCATGGCCGCAGCGTGTCCCCTCCCTCCGACCTGGAGCAGCAAAGCACCCTGGGACCACAACACAGCCAGAGACGTACAGGACACACACAGGAGAAGACAGTGAGTAGATTGAATACCTCAGAGAATCTAAAATATATTTTCTRTCAGTTGTTTCAATATGGCTGACATATGGGTCAAATGGCCACTCATGTTTGACAACAAACAACTAATGGAGGGGGTGAACATGAGAAGGAGAATGGGGGCAGAAATCGATGTGGAGCCTCACTGAGCTCTCCATATACACAGGTTGCATTAAAATGGCACCCTATTCCCTATGTAGTGCACTACTTTTGAACAGAACCCCATGGGCCCTGGTAGTGATCTATGTAGTGAATAAGGTTCCATTTGGGATGTAGCCCATCCCTGCCCAGTGCACTCCTCTGCTCTGTCCAGTACCTCTCTCATCTATTGATGTGAGATTGCATCGTCAGCGCCACAGACCAGGCAGGCAGCCGGGGGTACGGGACACAGCTTTACACAGCACTGCAGATTTAAAAGTAAACTACGAGGACGGCCAAACACAGCCCAAGGATCTTAAAAACAGATTTACTCATTAAATAAACTGTGGGAACAGTAGAGGGTACAGGACTAACTTAATCACAAAATAAACTGTGGGAACAGTAGAGGGCTACAGGACTAACTTAATCACTAAATAAACTGTGGGAACAGTAGAGGCTACAGGACTAACTTAATCACTAAATAATGTGGGAACAGTAGAGGGTTACAGGACTACTTAATCACTAAATAAACTGTGGGAACAGTAGAGGGCTACGGGCTAACTTAATCACTAAATAAACTGTGGGAACAGTAGAGGGCTACAGGACTAACTTAATCACTAAATAAATGTGGGAACAGTAGAGGTTACAGACTAACTTAATCACTAAATAAACTGTGGAACAGTAGAGGGCTACGGGGCTAACTTAATCACTAAAAAACTGTGGGAACAGTAGAGGGCTACGGGCTAACTTAATCACTAAATAAACTGTGGAACAGTAGAGGGCTACAGGACTAACTTAATCACTAAATAAACTGTGGAACAGTAGAGGGCTACAGGACTAACTTAATCACTAAATAAACTGTGGAACAGTAGAGGGTTACAGGACTAACTTAATCACTAAATAAACTGTGGGAACAGTAAGTGGGTTACAGGACTAACTTAATCACTAAATAAACTGTGGAACAGTAGATGTTACAGGACTAACTTAATCACTAAATAAACTGGGAACAGTAGAGGTTACAGACTAACTTAATCACTAAATAAACTGTGGAACAGTAGAGTGTTACAGGACTAACTTAATCACTAAATAAACTGTGGGAACAGTAGAGGGCTACAGGACTAACTTAATCACTAAATAAATTGTGGGAACAGTAGAGGGTTACAGGACTAACTTAATCACTAAATAAACTGTGGGAACAGTAGAGGGTTACAGGACTAACTTAATCACAAATAAACTGTGGGAACGTAGAGGGCTACAGGACTAACTTAATCACTAAATAAACTGTGGGAACAGTAGAGGGCTACAGGACTAACTTAATCACTAAATAAATTGTGGGAACAGTAGAGGGTTACAGGACTAACTTAATCACTAAATAAACTGTGGGAACAGTAGAGGGCTACAGGACTAACTTAATCACTAAATAAAAACTGTGGGAACAGTAGAGGGTTACAGGACTAACTAATCACTAAATAAACTGTGGGAACAGTAGAGGGTTACAGGACTAACTTAATCACTAAATAAACTGTGGGAACAGTAGAGGGTTACAGGACTAACTTAATCACTAAATAAACTGTGGGAACAGTAGAGGGCTACAGAATAACTTAATCACTAAATAAACTGTGGGAACAGTAGAGGGTTACAGGACTACTTAATCACTAAATAAACTGTGGGAACAGTAGAGGGTTACGGACTAACTTAATCACTAAATAAACTGTGGGAACAGTAGAGGTTACAGGACTAACTTAATCACTAAATAAACTGTGGGAACAGTAGACGGCTACAGGCCTAACTTAATCACTAAATAAACTGTGGGAACAGTAGAGGGTTACAGGCCTAAGTTAATCACTAAATAAACTGTGGGAACAGTAGAGGGTTACGGGGGAGGGCTAACTTCATCATGTAGAGAATTTCTAACTGGTTATTTTCCCCTGTATTTGGGTGAGATTCGGAGGGCCTGAGATGTTTATATGTCCATAAATTGACAGTGATATAGTCTCTCTCGATGTGGGCCTGAGACCCCGTCTGCGTCTTAAATGGCATCCTATTCTCTATATACTATAGTGCACTACTTTTGACCTGGGCCTTTATCCCTGGTCAAAAGTAGTACACTCTATAGGGAATGGGATGTTGTTTGGGACGAAGCCCCTGTTAGTACTATACCTCACCCTGTATGGAGGCCTGGGGTCTMGGCTATGATGATGTGTTGCTTATCTAGAGGCGGAGCCAGGGGGCATGAATCTCTGCCAATGGAGAGTCAGGTCTTTAATTTGGGACTCCTCCCTCTGGGCATCAAGCCTCATGTGTAGGAGGGATTGGTTGATGTTACCTCTGCACCTTTGATATAAACAGAAATTTGTAAAGAAAGGTGCTCTGACAATCTTTGTTGCGTTCTTCAAATAATTGGMTGCAATTTGGGACGCACKTCATCACTTACCACTGTCACTTCCTGTCTGGTGACTGCCCCCTCTGTCTGTCCCTGAAGGTAAACCTGAACCTGGACGACGGTCTCTCTCTGGGCCTGATGATCAGAGGAGGGGCGGAGTATGGCCTGGGTATCTACATCACTGGGGTAGACCCCGGCTCAGCTGCAGACCACGGGGCACTCAAGGTATTAACCGATTATTACCATGCACATCCTATTTAAATTGTTTCACCCCATCACAGTGAATAAAACACAACCACAAGGTTCAGACGCTGTGAAGCAGAGGGAGTAAGAGTCTTCTGTGGTTTATCTCGCTATGTAAAAACCTGGCAGACACTTTTTAACTGACAAAAATATAATATGTACAAAAGGGTCGGTCATTGCATTCTTTAGTCTGCTGGTTTTTTTTCAACTCAGATGACTGAGGCAGGACTAGTGTGCTTGTAAACAGCATGACTGAATCATGGCACCATAGTATCATGGCATGGCTGGGTTCGAAATAGATCTTGCAGGCATCAAGGATTTTTAAGCCTTGAGACAATTGAGACATGGCTTGTGAGGGTAAATGGGCGCACCAGTTTGTGTCAAGAACTGCAACGCTGCTGGGTTTTTCACACTCAACAGTTTACCGTGAGTATCAAGAATGGTCCACCACCCAAAGAACATCCAGCCAACTTGACACAACTGTGGGAAGCAGTGGAGTCAACATGGGCCGGTATCGCTTTGGAACGCTTTCGACACCTTGTACATCCATGCCCAGACAAATTGAGGCTGTTCTGAGGGCAAATGGGGGGTGGGGGAGCACAACACAGCCCTCAGCTCTTCATATCTCTGTCAAAGAAACACTGCCAAAATGTCAAGCGCATCTTATTCAATCTTTCCAGAGACCAGGCTTAGATTTAGAAAACGTATTGAAAGGATAGGGAGCGTATCTTTTTTCACTGAGACTGACAGAGTTTACACACCATTTATTTTACCACTACATCACTGCATGAGATGGAATGACATGGATCACTCCTAAAACCATCCGATTTGACACAGGTTAATGTTCTTTAACCTGTTGGTTATACATGGATGAAGTAATGTGTAGTGGCTTCCTTTCCTCTTTACCATAGCCACTGCCCAAGCGGGTTTGTTTCGTACGCATACAGTCCACACGCCAAGGTTTCCAAACGGCCAAACATTCAATGGCCAGGGATATGGTGCAACAAAAATGTTTATTCTTCTTATATGTAACAACAAAAATTATTCTCCAATCAACTTAAAGCATATATTACTTGATATGGAAAATACATAATATGACCTGTATGTATGGTCAAAAAAACTATACCGTTCCCGCGTCTAGCAAGGACTCCCTCCCCCGAAGGCCCAACTTCCTACAATGTAAGATTATGTGGGAACAGTAGAGAGGTATAGCGGACTAACTTTCAACCTCTAATCACTAACATTAAACTGTGGGAACCACTGGGGATAACAGGACTAACTTAATCACTCAAAATAAACTAGTCGCGGAACAGTAGAGCGGTTACAGAGACGTAACTTAATCACTAATAAACCCTGTGGGAAAACAGTAAGAGGGTAAGGGACCCTAAACATTAATCCTAATCACTAAAATAAACTGTGGAAACAGTAGATTGGTTGTAAGCGAGACTTAAACATTATTAACTACACATCAAACTGTGGAAACATAGATAGTCGTGTACAGCGTGAAACTTAATACTAAATAAACTATGTAAACAGAGAGTTTACAGCGGACCTAAACTTTAATCACTAAATAAACTTGTGGAACAGTAGAGGGTACAGACTAACTTAATCACTAAATAAACTTGGGGAACAGTAGATGTGGTACAGGACTAACTTAATCACTAAATAAACTGTGGAACAGTAGAGGTTACAGGACTAACTTAATCACATAATAAACTGTGGGAACAGTAAGAGGGTTACAGGACTAACTTAATCACTAAATAAACTGTGGAACAGTAGAGGGTACAGGCTAACTTAATCACTAAATAAATACGTGGAACAGTAGAGGGCTACAGGACTAACTTAATCACTAAATAATACTGTGAGAACAGTAGAGGGTACAGGACTAACTTAATCACTAAATAAACTGTGGGAACAGTAGAGGTTACAGGCTAACTTAATCACTAAATAAACTGTGGGAACAGTAGAGGGTACAGGACTAACTTAATCATAAATAAACTGTGGGAACAGTAAGGGGTTACAGACTAACTTAATCACTAATAAACTGTGGGAACAGTAGAGGGCTCTACAGGACTAACTTAATCACTAAATAAACTGGGGAACAGTAGAGGCTACAGGACTAACTATAATCACTAAATAAACTGTGGAACAGTAGAGGGTTACGACTAACTTAATCACTAAATAAACTGTGGGAACAGTAGAGGTTACGGACTACTTAATTCACTAAATAAACTGTGGGAACAGTAGAGGGTTACAGGACTAACTTAATCACTAAATAAACTGTGGAACAGTAGAGGGCTACAGGCCAATATACTAAAAATAAATCGTGTGGAAACATAAGGGGTTAGGAGGGCTAACTTTCACTCATGTAGAGACATTTCTAACTGGTTATTCCCCTGTATTTGGGTGAGATTCGGAGGCCTGAAGATGTTTATATGTCCATAAATTGACAGTGATATAGTCTCTCTCGATGTGGGCCTGAGACCCGTCTGCTCTTAAATGCACCTATTCTCTATATACTATAGTGCACTACTTTTGACCTGGGCCTTTATCCCTGGTCAAAAGTTAGTACACTCTATAGGGAATGGGATGTTGTTTGGACGAAGCCCCTGTTTAGTACTATACTCACCCTGTATGGAGGCCTGGGTCTGGCTATGATGATGTGTTGCTTATCTAGAGCGGAGCCAGGGGCATGAATCTCTGCCAATGGAGAGTCAGGTCTTTAATTTGGACTCCTCCCTCTGGGCATCAAGCCTCATGTGTAGGAGGGATTGGTTGATGTTACCTCTGCACCTTTGATATAAACAAGAAATTTGTAAAGAAAGGTGCTCTGACAATCTTTGTTGCGTTCTTCAAATAATTGGTGCAATTTGGACGCACCTCATCACTTACCACTGTCACTTCCTGTCTGGTACTGCCCCATCTCGTCTGTCCCTGAAGGTAAACCTGAACCTGGACCGAGCTCTCTTCTGGGCTGATGATCAGAGGAGGGGCGGAGTATATGGCCTGGGTATCTACATCACTTAGGCGGTCATGAGAAGAACTAACCTATTAACGTGAATCACTATATTTAAAACCTAGCATTAGCAGAGACCCATCTGGGGCACTCAAGGTATTAACCCGATGATAGTTCACAATAGCTAACATCCTTATTTAATTGTTTCACCCCATTCACAGAAATAGTAATAATAAAACACTAACTCATCAACGGTTCAGACGCGCTGTGAAGGAGAGGGAGTAAGAGTCTTCTGTGGTTTTATACGCGCTTTATGTAAAAATCTGGCAGACACTTTTTTAACTGACAAAAATATAAATTGTACAAAAGGATCCGGTCATGTGATCATTCTTTAGTCTCGCTGTATTTTTAAT
>NC_036872.1:34444430-34450837 GCF_002910315.2 Salvelinus sp. IW2-2015 | reverse complement strand
ACTTCCTGCCTTTATACTAACACAATAACACCAGTACACATGAATGGCAAGAGGGGGGCCAAAAAACTGAGTTAATTTATGCGCTATCCCGCTACCGGATCGATATGACACAACAGCCAGTGAAAGTGCAGGCGCCAAATTCAAAAACAACAGAAATCTCATAATTAAAATTCCTCAAACATACATGGTCTATATCATTAAAGGTGATCTTGTTGTTAATCCCACCAAAGTGTCCGATTTCAAATATGCTTTTCAGTGAAAGCACCACAAACGATTATGTTAGGTCACCACCAAACCACAATAAGCACAGCCATTTTTCCAGCGAAATATAGCAGTCCACAAACAAAGACCAGAAAAAGATATAAAGAATCACTAATCTTTGATTATCTTCATTCAGATGACACTCATAGGACTTCATTACACAATACATGCATGTTTTGTTTGATAAAGTTCAATATTTATATAAAAAAATCTGAGTTTACAGTCACTAGGTCCAAAAACATCAAGTGATTTTGCATAGCCACATCGTTTCAACAGAAATACTCATCATAAATGTAGATGATAATACACAGAATTATACACATGGAATTAAGATATACCTCTCCTTAATGCAACCGCTGTCAGATTTTTAAAAACTTACGGAAAAAAGCACAACCCATGCAAAATCTGAACGGCGCTGCCAGAAATATAATAAAATTAGCCGCCATTTTGGAGTTAACAGAAACCAGAAAATACATGATAAATGTTTCCTTACCTTTGATGAACTTCATCAGAATGCAGTCCTAGGAATCCCAGGTCCCACAATAAATGCCATCGATCCTGTGTCAAACAAAATGTCCGTTTATTTAGTCCAATTAGCACTTTGGTTAGCGCGTTTTGGTAAACAACTTCCAAAGTCACAAACGCCCTCCACATAACGTGACGAAATGTCCAAAAGTTCCGTAACAGTCAGTAGAAACATGTCAAACGATGTACTGAATCAATCTTTAGAATTTTTAACATACAGTCATCTGAAAAATTACGTCCAAACGGAGAATTAGATTTACTTCAGATGAGCAGTGGAAACGGGAGTCCTCCTCATGTGAACGCGCATGGTGAAAGAACATGGTCAGCTCACTTCCAGTTCGTGGACAATTCCCTGTCTTCCTTCGGCCCCCCTTCACATTAGAGTCATACAGACAAAGTTCTATTGACTGTTGACATCTAGTGGAAGCCGGAGGAAGTGAAAACTCATCAATATCTCGCTGTAATTTAATGAGAGCTTGATTGAAAATCTGCCACCAAATTTGCCTGCCATATGAGTTCTGTTATACTCACAGACATAATTCAAACAGTTTTAGAAACTCAAGAGTGTTTTCTATCCAATACGAATAATAATATGCATATATTAGCAACTGGGACTGAGGAGCAGGCAGTTTACTATGGGCACCTCTGTGCACCTTTCATCCAAGCTACTCAATACTGCCCCTGCAGCCATAAGAAGTGTTAAACTAACAACAAATGAATATATCTCAATCAGGTAAATATAAATCATAAAGGTATGTACCTATACTCATATACATTCATACTTTTAATCATATTTACCACAAACATGTACATGGAGCTCAGTATGTTCAGTCCTTTTATACAACAATATGTCCAATTCGGCTCTAACATAATGCACTAGCCCTGTGAATGATGTGTTATACAAAATACTTTTGAGAAGCAGGGACATACAACCGTTACCTTGTCAAGCAGGACCGAATGCTGTGCTCATGTCTTGATATCCCTGCAGCGGAACCAGCATGTGAGCTAGCGAGATCAGGCTGTTTAATCGAGGCTAATTCAATGTTGCCTCTTTGGATTCATTACCTCTTTCTGAGTTATTTTGCCAGATGCTAAGAGAAAACATCTCCTCTCCTGGCTCCCCTTCGTGCTCCCACTGCTCCCACTCCTCCTCCTCGCTCCTCTCCTGTCCACTCCCTCTCCTGTCCCTGTCCCTCCTCCCTGTCCTCACTCCACTCCCTCTTCCTCTCCTGTCCCTTCCTCTCCTGTCCACTCCTCTCCTTCCTCCTCCTGTCCTGTCCACTCCATCTCCTGTCATGTCTCCGTCGTCTCCTCTCCTCTCCTGTCCACTCACTCGTCTCCTGCTCCTACCTGTCCACTCCTCTCCTGTCCTACTCCTGTCCTTCGCCTCTCTCCACTCCACTTCTCTCTGTCCAACCCCTCCTCCACTCCAGCTCCTATCCTCCTCTCCGGCTCCACTTCCTGCTCCGTCCTTCCACTCCTCGTATCCGCGTCCTGCTTGCTACACCTCACATCCACCTATCGCCACTGTCTATGTTCCACCCTCCATCTTCCTGTTTCATTCCCTACTCTCCTGTGCCCAATACCTTTGCCGAGCTCCTACTCCAGCTTGCCTCGCATCTTGGCCCGCTCAAGCCGCCGCACACGGCCCTCGCGCCTGCCTACCTCTCCCTCGCCGTGGACTCAGCCTGACCTTCATCCGTCCTCCCCTTATCCTCCCAAGACTCCACCGTCTAATCGCGCGTGCGCGCAGCAACGCCGCGACAACTACCGTCTACTCTATGGTCACATTTTCCTCTCCGGCTCTTCTCTGTTACACCTCCAAAATAGGCAGAAGCTCAATTTATCCTAGTCATTTCCTCT
Source organism: Salvelinus sp. IW2-2015 (assembly GCF_002910315.2). Classification (NCBI taxonomy): domain Eukaryota; kingdom Metazoa; phylum Chordata; class Actinopteri; order Salmoniformes; family Salmonidae; genus Salvelinus; species Salvelinus sp. IW2-2015. The sequence goes on along the minus strand of NC_036872.1, from coordinate 34,448,188 downwards.
GAGCGCCTCGCGCTCCTGCCAGCAGTCCTCGCCGTATTGCACTCCCGCCACTGGCTTGCTCTTTTCCCCGCTAAAGTTTTCTTTTAAACCAAGGAGCTCCTGGATCCGCGCGCGTGGCTTCGCCCATTAAGGAGAGGTATATCCCGGGCTCATGACTACACGTTCCCTGCATCGTGCCGTCACTACAAGCTCGTGATTACTCATTACCCAATTTCTATGTGCGCATGAGTTATTTTCCGGTCTGCACAACCGACGTCGTCTGGGCCTTATGCGCAAAACAGCTTCGCACGCCTGTTCTCACTCGCGTAGCCCGTCGAGTGACCCTCGCGCATAACCTCACCATCCGCCTTTCTTCTCAATCGATACAACTCATCGAACCGTTCACGCCGTACGCCGCAAACACAGCATGCCATGCGTCCTGATGGCTGCCCGCCACCCGCGACTGCAGTACGCCGCATGTCCCTTCGCACATCTCCGGCAGCGCTTGTCTCCCTGATGAAGATCAATCCCACATCAGCAGATTAGTGAGTCTACTACCTATCATCCTCTCCATTTCTCGTGCCTTTTGTGACCTCCAGGTTATTCTTCCGGCTCGCGCGAGAAACCAATGGCACCATGGGTGCTTATCTTCGCTCTGACGGGTCTCGCGCGGTGAGCCGCTCCTGCACGTCCGCCCTCAGAGACCTATCATGATCCGTTCGTGCGTGCTGCTGTCCCACCACCTGAACAATGCCCATCATGCTCTGAAGGAGATCCCGCCGCACCCACGCTGCCTAGTCCGGGGCTGGCAACTTAACACCATCACTAGATCTCACCTTTATACATGAGTATAACCACCTCACCTATCGTCCACCTGTGTTTGCACCGAATCTTCTTAACTCCTATGTGAGAAGTTTCTGCTTGTCTTGCACTTTGGTCGCCTGCCACCTCTTCACTGCCGCGTGTTCGTCCTATCACGTCTCCCGGTCCTCGCCCGCCACGCCGGCCCCGGCCGCTGCCGTGGTCCGCTTCTGGGTGCCACTCGCCCGCGGTCACCGGCGGTCCATACCGCCGAACCGTCTACACAACTAAGCTCAGCTTCTTTGCCGCGACCCCTTGGCCTCTTCACGATTGTACTGCGTCTTCTTAGTATTGTTCTAGCATAAACGGCCAGTCACAAGTTTTGCGTGCCTTCCCGCACTCCGGCAGGCGACCGTCCCTTGCTAGAGCGCGTGGGCCGCGGCGGGAACACCCCGGTCCCACTCCCTGGCCGGTATAGCTTTCTTTCTTGACCATTACCCTACTACACCGCGGCCATATTAGGCTCGCTCACGTCGTCTCCATAACGTCGTCAGTCACATGTATCAGTGCCCTTTAGAGCTCTGCGCCAGCTGGACGCACACACAACTCTTTTGTCTGTCTCACATACTCAAGAGATGAATCACTCACCATTTGCGTGTTCGCCTTGCACTCCCACACCTCTGGCCAACCACGCTCTTCGAAGCTGTCTCTGCCGATTGGAAACCTCTGGCGTAGCTGGCACTGTCGTCGATCCGCGGGGTCCCAAACCAAGAACCCGGCGGCCGCTTGCCCGGCGGCTAGTGGCCCTCTGGTTACATGGAAGAGCGACATAAGGCGCAGTGTCCACTACCAGCCTATCTACCTTCACATCCAGCTAATAACATCACACGTGCTTACCAAGAGCACCCGTACCACCTTGTGAGCATCAAATCGGAGTGGTTTTAGAGTCGATCCATGTCACTCTCCATGCTCATTGCCAGTATGCAGCTAAATAGTATCGGTGCGCCACCCAAACATAACACATTGGTGTCGCTAAACTCTTGACTACGAGTCCTCCAGCTGAAAAAAGATACACTCCCTACGTATCCTATCACACACAGATGTTCTCTAAATCCTGCAAGGCCTCTGGCTCTGGAAAAGAGACTTCGGAAATAACAATGACGATCTTAGACAAATTCTTGCACAGTGAGCGTCTCGGTGCTCTGACACACAGAGACCGAGTATCGAAAGATGTTCTTGCAGGCACTGACCTGTGCTCCCCCACCCGCCGCATTTGCCCTCAGCAAACAGGCCCTCATATTCTGTTGCGTATAGCGGGCAACGAACCGGCCTAAGCCAAAACCAAGGCGAGTGCCTCCAGAGCAAGAGAGCGGCTTGCGCACAGACACGCGATACGCGCCGATCGTTGACTCCAACTGGCTTCCCACCAGGTTTGGTGCTCCAGTTCGGCTGCTGATCGTCTCCCTTTGGTTGCTTCGTCGTGGGAACCATTTTCCTGAATCACTCCACCCGGAACTCGCTGACGTGTGAAATAACCTCCAAGGAGCACCCCGTGCTGCAAGTTTTGCATTGTGACACGACGGCATCTGTGTGCGCCATCTGCGGTGCGTGCCCTGACCACCAACTCAGATGACTGAGGCAGGACTAGTGTGCTTGTAAACAGCATGACTGAAACATGGCACCATAGATTTCAAAAAAACTTTACGGAAAAAGCAACCCATGCAATAATCTGAGACGGCGCTCAGAAATATAATAAAATTAGCCGCCATTTTGGAGTCAACAGAAACCAGAAAATACATGATAAATGTTTCCTTACCTTTGATGAACTTCATCAGAATGCAGTCCTAGGAATCCCAGGTCCACAATAAATGCATGATTTGTTCAAAAAATMTCCGTTATTTATGTCCAATTAGCTACTTTGGTTAGCGCGTTTGGTAAACAATTCCAAAGTCACAAAGCGCCTCCACTATAACGTGACGAAATGTCCAAAAGTTCCGTAACAGTCAGTAGAAACATGTCAAACGATGTACTGAATCAATCTTTAGAATGTTGTTAACATACATCTTGAATAACGTTCCAAKCGGAGAATTAGATTTACTTCAGATGAGCAGTGGAACGGAGGTCCTCCTCATGTGAACGCGCATGGTGAAAGCATGGTCAGCTCATGTCAGTGGTGACTAATTCCTGTCTCCTTCGGCCCCCCTTCACATTAGAGTCATCAGACAAAGTTCTATTGACTGTTGACATCTAGTGGAAGCCGTAGGAAGTGAAAACTCATCAATATCTCGCTGTAATTTTAATGAGAGCTTGATTGAAAATCTGCCACCAAAATTTGCCTGCCATATGAGTTCTGTTATACTCACAGACATAATTCAAACAGTTTTAGAAACTTCAGAGTGTTTTCTATCCAATACGAATAATAATATGCATATATTAGCAACTGGGACTGAGGAGCAGGCAGTTTACTATGGGCACCTCTGTGCACCTTTCATCCAAGCTACTCAATACTGCCCCTGCAGCCATAAGAAGTGTTAAACTAACAACAAATGAATATATCTCAATCAGGTAAATATAAATCATAAAGGTATGTACCTAATATTTCCTCATATACATTCATATTTAATATATTTACACAAATGTACATGGAGCTCAGTATGTTCAGTCTTTTATACAAATATGTCCAATTCYGCTCTAACATAATGCATAGCCCTGTGAATGATGTGTTATACAAATACTTTTGAGAAGCAGGGACATACAACGTTACCTTGGTCAAGCAGACCGAATGCTGTGCTCATGTCTTGATATCTGCAGGGAACCAGCATGTGAGCTAGCGAGATCAGGCTGGTTTAATGAGGCTAATTCAATGTTGCTCTTTGGATTCATTACCTTTTCTGGAGTTATTTTGCAGATGCTAAGAGAAACCTCTCCTCTCCTGTCCTTTCGTGTCCTGTCCACTCCTCTCCTGTCCTCTCCTGTCC
>NC_036872.1:34425373-34442085 GCF_002910315.2 Salvelinus sp. IW2-2015 | reverse complement strand
TCTATATCTGTGGCCTACATTTTGTTCCTGGGTTAGTTTGACCGGATAGCCCCGCGACCACCAGGTGATCAATTGAAACGCCACTTGTAATGATGGTTCAATCTTACTTTGAGCATTTGAGTACAGTATGCTGGAGGGGTCCCGTATTGTCACAGAGTAAGCATTACAGAGGCAGGAGGTTTGAGGGGACACAGACCGCTGTGGTGCAGCGGTCTAAGGCAGTGCATCTCAGTGCTAGAGGCTCACTACAGACACCCTGATTCAGCGGTCTAAGGCAGTGCATCTCAGTGCTGAGGCGTCACTACAGACACCCTGATTCAGCGGTCTAAGGGTACTGCATCTCCATCTAAGGCGTCACTACAGACACCCTGATTCAGCGGGTCTAAGGACACTGCATCTCAGTGCTAGGGCGTCACTACAGACCACTGCTGTTCACGCGTAAGGTACTGGCATCTCAGTGCTAGAGCGTCACTACAGAACACCCTGATCAGCGGTCTAAGTACTGCATCTCCAATGACTTAGTGCGTCACTACAGCACACCCTAGGTTTCAGGGGTATAAGTATCATTGTAAATAAGAATTTGTTCTTAAACTTGAACTTCCAAGTTAAATAAAGGTGTTATGAGAATTTCCGTTCATATGTTCATAAACTTAAATTATCTACTAAGTCTGCAACCCAGAGTTTGGTAAGACTATGTTAATAAACCACAGAACCCCAGCTCTCAATTAGTCACAAGTTTATTCACGAGAGCACTCTGAAGTACATTATTACAAAGACATCCATTTTTATGACCTTGCCCTTCTTTCTACGGCCACATACCTTCCACACAACACGCCACGAAATATCACGCCACATACCATCACACCAACAGTAGGTGAGTGTATCCTTCTCCAGAGTTCTCACCACTGTTATCACTACCCAGCCGACAGTTCCATTCCCCCGAGATAGTACGAGAAACCTTGAGAAGTACTCCCTGTCCTATAATAAGCTTTCTCAGAGTTCTAGCCAGGTCGGCTCAAACACAGTTAATTTTCTCGTTATTTCTTAACACACCATACACACACATTTCTCTCCTCACAAGGTCTCTTCTGAGCCTAGTTGACTTACGTTTAATACATTAATTATTCCTTATACATGATACATAAAAAAACCTATACCAGAATATTTGGTTCAGGTGGAATTATTTAATCATTATCTTTGTAAACATATTAAATTTTTTATCAAAAGGTTAAATTAAAAAAATATTTTTAAAAACACTCTCCCCTCCAGTGGCTGCAGCTCAAGAGAACCTCCGCTTGGGGTGCTAATACAGACCTCACACCCTCCCTCCCATCCCTCCCTCCACTTCAATGAGTTATGGAGGTTCACTCAAGCTGATTCTTCCTCTGAATGTAAATTCATTAGTGTTAGGAGGGAGGGAGAGAGAGGAGAAGAGAAGAGAAGTCAATAACTAACTTCTCCCTTTACTTACTCTTGTGGAAAGAGAATAGGCCAATTGAAGAGGTTCAGTAATGCCATTGTGTCTRCTCAGCTTCTCTTACAGTCCTTCAATATGTTTTATGTCTGCTGGATAGGATAGAGAGATAAACATGTATCTGGGTGGGAGCTAGACCACCCCGGACCACTCACTTGACCAACTCATTCTGACGCTCTGAGATGACCAGTAAAAGACATGAGAAATGGAAAAACAACATTCATACACTCCAATGTATATAGAAGTTGTTTCATTGTGAATTTCTATTAAATACTAGTCACGTTACATATTGTTAAAACAGATTACTATTGTTTCCCCTGTAGATCAGTAGATCAMGTTTTCCTTACTAATTATTATTAAGCTCAAATCAAAGCGTAACTGCCTCATGAATGTGGAACAGGAAGAAGAGGAAAGGGCATAAAACAAAGAAGAGCTTTGATTGTAAATCACCACGTCTGTCAAGTGTTTTGTTTGTGCATTAGAAGAATGAATAGGCTGGGAGATAATAACCATTGATTGTTTCCCCCCAGTGTTGTGATTTATGAATGATGTTCCTTCTATAGATTTGGCCTCTTACTATCAGTGATATCCTCCTTTCAGCATTTTCTGTTTTTATWACTAACCATAGATTGATCCTACTCYGTTTAAGTCAATCAAACTGAATTGCTGTTTTTCCCTAGTAGTTCCTTAGCCTGGTGAAACCAGCCTAATCTTGCAAAAGCTCACATGCTGTTTCACTTTACGTATCAAGTGAAACAAAAGGTGAGCAAAGKGGTCATTCTGCTTGACCAGGCTAGTATCTCCTGTTCCCATGGTGAAATAAAACYACAGATTTTTTCCAGAATAATAAGTGTGTGTGTGAGGGCAGTAGTTAGTCTACAATGAAACTGCGTAGCCTACACATCTCCGTGACGGGTTTGAGTGCACCAAGTTCTGCTTCAGTGTACTTTGTGTTATTGCCTGAACCTTGAGCTGCAGCTCACAGAARGTCTGCTCTGCTCTCTCCTGAACACTGGCCTGGCCTTGACTGTTGGAAGACTGTTCGAGACTATCAGGAAAAGCCATGGCACTTTTGTGTGGGTGTACTTGTGTGTGTATCGGTGTCTGTGTGAATACACACCCTCTCTCTGCCAGTGCACCCACCCTCTCCTCTCTGTCTGTTAAGGTGGGCGACCAGCTGCTGGAGGTGAATGGGCAGAGCTTCGTGGCCATCCCCCATGACGAGGCGGTGAGGATCCTGAAGACGAGTTGTCACCTGCTGGTGAGGGTGAGGGACGTTGGCCGCGTGCCCCATGCCCGCACCGTGGTGGACCAGACCAAATGGATCAGCAGCCCCATCCCCCGTAGCCCCGCGCCATAACAGAGAGCACCCGCCAGCCCAGCCGCTACACGGTGAGTTAGCGGCCATTACAGAGAGCACCGCCAGCCCAGCCGCTACACGGTGAGTTAGCGCCCATTACAGAGAGCACCGCCAGCCCAGCCGCTACACGGTGAGTTAGCGCCCATTACAGAGAGCACCGCCAGCCACGCGCTACACGGTGAGTTAGCGCCCATTACAGAAAGCACCGCCAGCCCAGCCGCTACACGGTGAGTTAGCGCCCATTACAGAGAGCACCGCCAGCCCAGCCGCTACACGGTGAGGTAGCGCCCATTACAGAGAGCACGCCAGCCCCAGCCGCTACACGGTGAGTTAGCGCCCATTACAGAGAGCACCGCCAGCCCAGCGCTACACGGTGACGTTAGCGCCCATTACAGAGAGCACCGCCAGCCCAGCCGCTACACGGTGAGTTAGCGCCCATTACAGAGAGCACGCCAGCCCAGCGCTTACACGGTGAGTTAGCGCCCATACAGAGAGCACCGCCAGCCCAGCCGCTACACGGTGAGTTAGCGCCCATTACAGAGAGCACCGCCAGCCCAGCCGCTACACGTGAGTTAGCGCCCATTACAGAGAGCACCGCCAGCCCAGCCGCTACACGGTGAGTTAGCGCCATAACAGAGAGCACCGCCAGCCAGCCGCTACACGGTGGTTTAGCGCCCATAACAGAGGCACGCCGCCAGCCCAGCCGCTACACCCGGTGAGTTAGCGAAAACAGGCACAACATTTCAAAAGGGCAATCTCTATGGTGTGTCCCAAAAGGCACCCTATTTCCCTATATTAGTGCAGTACTTTTGACAGAGCCCTATGGACCATTGGAGATGCATCCTGTGAGAGTTTGATGATATCTTTGTTTCAGTGAAAAAGTCATGCTGAAGACTAATGAAAGCTCCTTCCTCTGTTTATGTTAAATTCCTTTAAAACAAAACGTCCTTGGAATGTACAATGCACAGTGGCCTCGAGTTTCATCTTTAATATGTAACAGAGATGTAGTATGTTTGATGCAATTGAACATGGAATGATATTTCCATTCAATCATAATTTTTTCTTTTGAGCGAAATAATGTCTTAGGCATTCATGTCTGCGGTGACATGACGATTAGCAACTGAATGTAATATTTTTCAATTACAGCCAGCCCCCATAAAAGCAATATATAGAATGATCACGTAACAAGGTAACATAATGAAATTACCATTGAATTTCTGACCAATGTCATTAATCTTCTACAGCTGTCAGTGTCTTCTCATGTGACTGACTGACTAATGTGAGGCAGAATACTTCCAGCTCATTGTTGGAGGAGACTAAGGTTCCTTCCTCTGGGTTTGACAGTGATATGGCAGGCTGCTCAGTTCCACGGAGAGCTGTCTCTCTCCCCTCCTCCTCTGTCTATCTGTCTTTCTTTCTCTCCCTCCTTCCTCTGTCTCTCTCTCCCTCGGTCTCCTCGCTCTCCACCCTTCCCTCTGTTGTCTGTCTGTCTGTCTGTCTGTCTGTCTGTCTGTCTGTTCTGTCTGTCTGTCTGTTCTCTGTTGTCTGTCTGTCTGTCTGTCTGTCTGTCTGTCTGTCGTCTGTCTGTCTGTGTCTGTCTGTTCTGTCTGTCTGTCTGTTCTGTCTGTCTGTCTGTCTGTCTGTCTGTTCTGTCTGTCTTGTCTGTCTGTCTCTTCGCTCTCTCCGCTCGCTCTCTTCCTCTCTCTCTTCTCTCTCTCTCTCTCTCTCTTCTCTCTCTCTCTCTCCCCTTCCTTCCTCCTTCCCTCTGTCGTCTGTCTGTCTGGCTCTGTCTGTCTGTCTGTCTGTTCTGTCTTGTCTGTCTGTCTGTCTGTCTGTCTGTTCTGTCTGTCTGTCTGTCTGTCTGTCTGTCTGTCTGTCTGTCTGTCTGTCTGTCTGTCTGTCTGTTCTGTCTGTCTGTCTGTCTGTCTGTCTTCCTTCCCTCTGTCTATCTCTCTGTCTACCTGTCTGTCTTTCCCTCCTTCAATCTGTCTATCATCTGTCTGTCTGTCTCTCCCTCTTCCCTCTGTCAGTCACTAGCTCTAATGGAGGCGGCTTGATGAGAGCCCTAGGAGGTATACATTTCCCTTCAGCTCCTTTAGCAATCAAGCAAGTGGCTTTAAGTCCTACACTTCATTAAACGCACGTTGTTTGCGAACCACCCAGTTCCCTACATAGTGCACTACTTTTGAGCAAGGCCCTGTGTAGAGAATAGGGTACAATTTAGGGTCCATCTGTAGGCTTCCTAGGGAGCTCTGCCACCAGGTCTCCCTGGGTTGCTGTTGTTCTCATGGCCAGACCATACACATTTCAAAGTAATTTGTTGTTTGGGTGTTTGTGTTATTGTAAAATGGGTTTTCTGTTAGTGGTTCATTATGGGAGCATCTTTTAAGTTCTARTGTTTTTGTTGCAGGCCATCTTCAGCGCGGGCTACACCTGTATTAGGAAAGGTAAGTCAAATTCTACTATCTCCAATACTTCCCCCAGTTGTGTCAAGTTGGCTGGATGTCCTTTGGGTGGTGGACCATTCTTGATACACACGGGAAACTGTTGAGTGTGAAAAACCCAGCAGTGTTGCAGTTCTTGACACAAATCGGTGCACCTYGCACCTACTACCATACCCCGTTTAAAGACYCTTAAATCTTTTGTCTTGCCCATTCACCCTCTGAATGGCACACATACACAATACATGTCTCAATTGTCTCAAGGCTTAAAKATCCTTCTTTAACCTGTCTCCTCCCCTTCATCTACACTGTTTGAAGTGGATTTAACAAGTGACATCACTAAGGGATCATAGCTTTCACCTGGATRCACCTGGTCAGGCAAGAGCAGTTGTCCTAAATGTTTTGTACACTCAGTGTATACTTAAGCAATAAGGCCCAAAGGGGTGCGGTATATGGCCAATATACCACAGCTAAGGGCTGTTCTTATGCACGACACAACCTGGACACAGCCCTTAGTCGTGGRATATTGGCCAGATACCAGAAACTCACAGGGTACCTTATTGCTATTATAAACGTGTTACCAACGTAATTAGAGCAGTAAAAATAAATGTTGTCATACCTGTGGTATACGGTCTGATATACCACGGCTGTCAGCCAATCAGCATGCAGGGCTCGAACCACCCAGTTGATAGTCTATCCTGTACTACTTGATACTACTATATCCTCATTGATACATAGAACTGGAATATCAGAGGGTTGACCACAACTCACCACACTAAAGGCCTTTTAGACTGATAGTTCACTATCTTCAGATTCAGTCTTCATCTGCTAGTACCATTCACCTCAGCATCACACATGAACTGCACAGGTTGTATCCCAAAAGTAGTGCACTATTAGGGCATAGTGTGCTATATGGGATGCCAAYAAAGGGAAAGCAGTTTGATTTACTGGAAGAGAAGAGAGAGAAGCATTTTGCAGCCCTTTGGATTGGAAAATCAATTCTGCAGATTGTGTTCAACCATGAAGAGCTGTGACTCAAGTTATGGGGCTGGCTCTATGCTGACTCACCGTTTTATGCTGTTGTCACCATTAAGGTAGAACTTAAGAAACCATGAAGGGTTGGATACTCTACGTATAGTGTTTTACTGTTTTACAGTTAAGCGTATCTCACCCCTGCTTTGCTTCTCTCTCTCTCTATTTCCTAACAACTGAGACACTGTGAAGATGAATTTCAACAATTCTCCTTTATAATTCTGGCCTTCTTCACGGGCTGAAAAGTGTTGGTTTTAGCAGTAAGGAAGCCTTTTTATCAAGATCCCCTGTCCTCCAAGAGTTGCTGAATTTCCTCTTTACTTCAGTYGAACATCCATGACCTCATCGTTAGCTGGACACATGATCGATTCTTCAAGGGACGGGAAGTGACAGCCTGGCCAGATGCCATCACCATGGCGACACAAAGTCAGCTCTCGTCAATAAAAGAGGGAAGAGGGAATAGAGGAAGAGCACGGACTGTCCTTCGTTAGCGGTCCATAATTAATTGAAGGGGAACACTGAGCATCTACTCAAATCAAATCAAATATATTTATCTTACGCACTTCTTACATCAGCTGATATCTCAAAGTGCTGTACAGAAACCCAGCCTAAAACCCCAAACAGCAAGCAATGCAGGTGTAGAAGCACGGTGGCTAGGAAAAACTCCCTAGAAAGGCCAAACCTAGGAAGAAACCTAGAGAGGAACCAGCTATGAGGGTGGCCAGTCCTCTTCTGGCTGTGTTGGGTGGAGATTATAACAGAACATGGCCAAGATGTTCAAATGTTCATAAATGACCAGCATGGTCAAATAATAATAATCACAGTAGTTGTCGAGGGTGCAACAAGTCAGCACCTCAGGAAAATGTCAGTTGGCTTTTCATAGCCGATCATTAAGAGTATCTCTACCGCTCCTGCTGTCTCTAGAGAGTTGAAAACCAGGTCTGGGACAAGTAGCACGTCCGGTGACCAGGTCAGGGTTCCATAGCCGCAGGCAGAACAGTTGAAACTGGAGCAGCAGCACGGCCAGGTGGACTGGGGACAACAAGGAGTCATCATGCCAGGTAGTCCTGAGGCATGGTCCTAGGGCTCAGGTCCTCCGAGAGAGAGAAAGAAAGAAAGAAAGAAAGAGAGAAAGAGAGAAAGAAAGAGAGCATACTTAAATTCACACAGGATACGGATAAGACAGGAGAAGTACTCCAGATATAACAGACTGACCCAAGCCCCGACACATAAACTACTGCAGCATAAATACTGGAGGCTGAGACAGGAGGGGTCAGGAGACACTGTGACCCCATCCGATGATACCCCCAGACGGGCCAAACAGGCAGGATATAACCCCACCCACTTTGCCAAAGCACAGCCCCCACACACTAGAGGGATATCTTCAACCACCAATTACCACCCTGAGACAAGCCGAGTATAGCCCACAAGATCTCCGCCACGGCACAACCCAGACAGGAAGACCAGTCAGTGGACTCAACCCACTCAAGTGACGCACGCACTCCTAGGAAACGCATGGAAGAGCACCAGTAAGGAGTGACTCAGCCCCTGTAATAGGGTTAGAGGCAGAGAATCCCAGTGGAGAGAGGGGAACCGGCCAGGCAGAGACAGCAAGGGCAGTTCATTGCTCCAGAGCCTTTTCGTTCACCTTCACACTCCTGGGCCAGACTACACTCAATCATGTGACCTACTGAAGAGATGAGTCTTCAGTAAAGACTTACAGGTTGAGACCGAGTCTGCGTCTCTCACATGGGTAGGCAGACCATTCCATAAAAATTTWGCTCTATAGGAGAAAGCCTTACCTACATCTGTTTGCTTAGAAATTCTAGGGACAATTAGGAGGCCTGCGTCTTGTGACCGTAGCGTATGTGTAGGTATGTACGGCAGGACCAAATCGGAAAGTAAAACCTTGAAATCAGCCCTTGCCTTAACAGGAAGCCAGTGTAGGGAGGCTAGCACTGGAGTAATATGATCAKATTTTTTGGTTCTAGTCAGGATTCTAGCAGCCGTATTTAGCACTAACTTTATTTAGTGCTTTATCCGGGTAGCCGGAAAGTAGAGCATTGCAGTAGTCTACCCCAGAAGTAACAAAAGCATGGATTCATTTTTCTYCATCATTTTTGGACAGAACGTTTCWGATTTTTGCAATGTTACGTAGATGGAAAAAAGCTGTCCTTGAAACAGTCTTGATATGTTCGTCAAAAGTGAGAATACAGTCCAGAGTAACGCCGAGGTCCTTCACAGTTTTATTTGAGACGACTGTACAACCATCAAGATGAATTGTCAGATTCAACAGAAGATCTCTTTGTTCCTTGGGACCTAGAACAAGCATCTCTGTTTTGTCCGAGCTTTAAAGTAGAAAGTTTGCAGCCATCCACTTCCTTATGTCTGAAACACAGGCTTCTAGCGAGGGCAATTTTGGGGCTTCYCCATGTTTCATTGAAATGTACAGCTGTGTGTCATCCGCATAGCAGTGAAAAAGTGAAAGTTAACCATAATTGTCAAGAATGCCTACACAGAAGGTAAAATATATATGAAAACAATAGTGGTCTTAAACGGAACTTGAGGAAACGAAATTTAAGTTGATAATTGTCATTCTACTAGAAGACAAACTGATATAGCGAAGATAGATAGATTAAACCAGGCCAGAATTGTCGTGTAGCCCAATTATGGGTTTCCAATCTCTCCAAAAGAATGTGGTGAATCTGATGGTATCCAAAAACAGTACTAAAGGTCCTACGGAGACCGAACAGGGACTAGCATGCAGAGACTCGTCTGAAGACATTAAAAGGTAAATTTACCACACGTTGACACAGTGCAGGTCTCAAGCTGTGCTATGACTGGGGTCTAGAACCAGACTGAAGCATTTACCATCACATGTCATTTGTCATCACGAGAAGGCCAGTGAGTTGCTTGCGCAATAGCTTTTTTCTAAAAATGTGTTTGAGAGCAAATGGAGATTCGATATAGGCCCGTAGTTTTCTTATAATTTGTCTCCACGCGAGGAGTCTTATTCTCTCCGTCCTGGTCGCCAGCGGTGGCAGTGGTTATTTGTAGGGTTATAGCCACTGACTAAACCAATAGGAGGTTATACTCCATTACTTTCTCTCCAGCTGCTGAACCGGGGGCGGGCGCCGTGCGCGCTTTGCACGTGGACAAGCTGAGGCGGACAGGGCTTTTTAGTCGCGCTGAGGGCTCCTGTTTACCTTCGGCTCCCGTGTGGCTCATCCAGATCCCTCTGGCGTCATGAGTGGAGGTGGAACGTGGTCAAGGTGGGATAGCGAGCTGGCTCTCTCAAGGCATCGGGAAGTACGCCACCGCATTGGCGAAGCGAAACTTACGTCGTGGGGACAGCAAGGAGGTGTAGTTGGCATCGTCCGTCAAAGCTTTGAAGGTGCGTGGAGCCATTTGGCTTGAGGGGGGCTAAAAACACCTTTTCTCTTACTTGGACTGACCATGACGCAATCTGGTACATCCCACGGGTGCAGTGAGGAGACTAGACAACGCCTTGACAGAGCAAGGTGGGCCATGTTTTTCACTGCCGTTTGTTTTTCACACCTTTCTTTAACATTACCAGGTGTTCAGAACATGAAGGCAGTACGCACTTGTTCCCGGCTGTAATGACACAGAGGAGCGGACACATGGATCCCACTCCTCATGGATCTGACCCGGCCTCCTGCCTGGTGGCAGCCGGTAGTGTGGGGAGCTGGACGCGGCATTTAAGCGGGCCGTGCGTATACGAGCCCGTTCCCTCTCCAGTGTCCCGCTGGGGCTCTGTACAGTTCTGTCTGCTGTCCTGACCGGCTGATCGTATTGGGACCACACGTCACCCCTCCTCTGGTCATCCCAGCGCATCGGTCGGTCAGACGGTGGTGCTGTCTGAGCGGCAAGTTACTGGTGGCCCACTTTGGCTAAGGACGTGAGGGTTTTATGTTCCTCCTGCTCGGTGTGCGCCCAGTGTAAGGCTTCCTAGCATCTACCGGTAAGTTTACACCCCTTTCTCTCGGTTGCAACAGCGGCCTATGGTCACACCTGTCGGTCGATTTCCTGACCGAATCTTTCCCCCATCACAGGGACAACACCACGATCCTGGTCGTTCGTTGTGGATCGTTTCTCTAAGTCCTGCCGTCTCCTCCCTCTGCCCGGTCTCCCTCTTGCGGCCCTAGCAGACTGTGGAAGGCCTTGTTTACCGCGACGTCTTCCGGCCCTCGATGGGGTGCTGAGGATATTAGTAGATCTGATCGAGGTTCCCGCAGTTCACTTCAAGTGGGTCTGGAAGGCGTTCATAATGTATACGTCTGGGGGTCTCGGTCAGCCATTAACCTCCAGGTTTTCACCCAGAGGAGTAATGGGCAGCGTAGAAGAGTAAACCAGGATTGTTGGGTAGGTTTTGAGTCCTACTTGCCAGAACCTTGTGGGACCGGGGGAGTGGGCAGCCGTTCTTGTACCCTATGAGATGCGTCCAGACTCGGCTCCGCCTTACTTCCTTCTCACAACCTTTCTCACCTTCCAGTGTGTATTCTGGACTGTATTCGCCACATCTGATCAGTGGAACTATATCATTAACAGCCCCATTTTCATTACATTTTAAACATCAAGGCGTTATCCTCATCATGATTAAGCAGAACTCTATTCAGTGGAGTCAATATTGTGTCCTTTATTTATTTCTGTTCCGAACCCGGCAACTAACCCAGGTAATTTTAGCAAATTTTCACACATAAGTAACCGAATTATCCTCTGCTTTTATCAGACTACAATATAAAGTTGTTAATGAGTCGACATGTACAATATATTCAGAGTGAATGAGGTAGCAAGAATGCTTTGCTCGTATCCGACGCAGAATTCATAACAAGTAATCTAAAGTACCGATGTAATACACAAGTCGTATAAGAATGTACAGAAGACCTATCGATATAGAGTAGATAGGCGTACGTCGATTAGAGATGCAGTATGGCTTTAGAATACAGTATAAAGTAGGAGTATTCTAGGTATAATTATATAAGGCTTTAAAGTGACTAGTGATTACCATTTATTACATTCCATTTATTTTTTTAATTATTAAGTGCTAGAGATTTGAGTCAGTATGTTGGCAGCAGCCACTCAATGTTAGTGATGGCTTTTTAACAGTCTGATGGCCTTGATGAATAGAAGTTTGTTTTTCAGTCTCGTCGGTTCGTCCCAGCATTTGATGCACCTGTACTGACCGCTCGTTCTGTGGATGATGCGGTTGGTGGAAAGCCGTGGCTCGGGTGAGTGGTTGTCCTTGATGATCTTTTTGTCCTTCCTGTGACATCGGGTGGTGTAGGTGTTCTGGAGGCGCAAGGTACTTTGCCCCCCCGGTGATGGTTTTTGCATATCCCTCTGGAGAGCCTTACGGTTGTTGGCGGAGCAGTGCGGTTGACCAGGAGGTGATACAGCCGCAGGCATGCCCTCGATGTGCATCTGTAAAAGTTTGTTTGTTGTTTTTGGTGACAAGCCAAATTTCTTCAGCCTCCTGAGGTTGAAGAGGCGCTGCTGCGCCTTCTTCACCACAGCTGTCTGTGTGGGTGGACCATTTCAGTTTGTCCATGATGTGTGTACGCCGAGGAACTTAAAACTTTACCATCTTCTCCACTACAGTCCGTCGATGTGGATAGGGGGGTGCTCCCTCTGCTGTTTCCTGAAGTCCACGATCATCTCCTTCTGTTTTGTTGATATTGAGTGTGAAATTTTAGGGAGCCTTGTGTTTCAGATTAGCTTTGTAAAATCCCCAGCCCACATAAATGTACCTCGGGATATGTGGTTTCCAGTTCACATAGAGTCCAATAAAGTTCTTTCAGGGCCGTCGGAGGTGTACGCTTTGGGGCGATATACACGACTCGTGATTATAATCGAAGAGAATTCTCTTGGTAGATAATCGTCGGGCATTTGATTGTAAGGAATTCTAGGTCAGGTGAACAAAAGGACTTGAGTTCCTGTATGTTGTTTGATCACAACCCCCACGTCTCGTTAATCATAAGGCATCTACACCAGCCGCCCTTCTTCTTTACCAGAGACGATGCTTGTTTCTGTCGGCGCGATGCGTGAAGAAACGAGGTGGCTGTACGGACTCTTATAACGTATCCCAAGTGAGCCATGTTTCCGTGAAGCAAGAAGAATGTTGCAATCTCTGATGTCTCTCTGGAAGTCAACCCTTGCTTGGTTTTCGTCTACCTTGTTGTCAAAGTACTGACATTGGCGAGTGGTGATGGGGCCATCGGGAGCGGTGGGCGATGTGCCCGTCTACGGAGGCTGACCAGAAGACCGCTCCATCTGCTCCTTCTGCGGCGCCGTTGTTTTGGGTGCCTGCTGGGATCCGATCCATTGTCCTGGGTGGTGGACCAAACAGAGGATCCGCTTCGGGAAAGTCGTTTCTCCTGGTCATAATGTTTGGTAAGTTGACGTTGCTCTTTATACCAATAAGATTCTCCTCCCGGCTTGTGTAAATAAGACTTAGAGTTTCCTGGGGTAAACAGTGTAAGAAATAATACATTAAAAAAGAAAATACTGCATAGTTTCCTAGAAGCGAAGCGAGGCTAGCCGTCTCTGTCGGCGCCGCGGATGTATTAGTCCATCCTTCAGCTCATTCACCCACTCCCATCTATCTCTCAACAACCACACATTTTGAATTTCTATTTTGCCATATATTTTTCAACTGTGCTGTGATGCTTCGACAAAAAGTACTGAACCTTTCTATTCTCATAGCTTCTAAAGGTTGTAAATTGAAAATATATTTTTGCTTAAAATAATTATTTATATTATTGATTGATGACAATGGATTTTAAATCACCCAGTATTTGCTATTTGCAGCGTTAGTTCTAGGCAAATGTTGCAACTCTTCAGCCATTTCCTGGACGCTGTGACAAAAACGGCTCATATGGACAAATATCCAAAATAATATCAAATGACTCTGCCTCCTCACAGCACGAATTTGCAGAGCTTGGGAGATTGTATCCCCCATATATATAACATTCTATTGGTTGCAAGAATTTTGTATGTAATTTAAATTAAAATTTCAAAGTTTTGAATCCGGCGTTTTTTTGCCTATCAATTCATAACCATTGCTGGAATGGGTACATCGAATCTCTTCCCAAATATTTTGCATTTATTGGCACAGCGATGTTTTTTGGTCCTTAAATGAATTGGTATATGTTTATATTTATCACACTTTTCTTTAACCATTTATGTTCTTTAATACAGGGCCGACATACAAGTTCCTTACTTTTTTCCCCTTCTACTTGCCTCTTCCATTTTTGTGGTAATGCTGCAATTAGTTGGTTGTAAATTTTGGTGAGGCAAACATTTCCGTATGTCTGTGTTAGCTGCATGTGTGACATACTCTTCACCAGTCCTATTTATGATATATTAACTAAAATTATACCTTTTAAAAAATGTTTCCTAAAAAGATTTTTTTAATCAATTAGTATATTTGAGTTTAACACAATATTTGTTGTATTATTTGTTCTGTCTTTTCAGGTGGATTAAACTGAAATTGAAACCAACTTTCTAAAGGCCTGTTTAAAAAATAGCTAGATATTTGGAGATTATTTCCTTTCAAACAACCGAAAGTGAGCAGGTGTAATCTGAATAAAGGGAAAAAGGCCATTCTGAACATAGGATGAGACATTCTACAATTTACTAGAAAACCAGTTTGGATTTAATAATAACTTTTGTATGACTGATGCCTTTAGTGAGAGGTCTGATGCTTTCATATTTAATGATTTCTGCCCTCCGAATTCATATTCGTTATATAATAGGCCCTTTTTATTTGGTCTGGCTTGCAATTCCAAATAAAATTGAATATTTTTTGTTATATAATTTAAAAAGCAGGTCACTAGGTGTAGACAAACCATAGAAAATATGTAAACTGTGATATGACTAAAGAGTTAATCAGGGTGATTTTTCCACAAATAGACAGGTATTTTACTTTCCAAGATCTTATCTATTTTTGCAGACTTTCTATAAAGATTTATTGGAATGAGATGTCTTTCTTTTGGGATGTATACCGAGTATGACTCACATCTCCGTCAGACAATTTAATTGGTAAACTACACAGTAATGTAAAATGTGCATTTTTTTTTGTGATCAATACGTAATATAGTACACTTATCATAATTTGGTTTAATCAGAGAGGTTAGCAAAAGTATCTAGATCCTCTATGAGGCTGTGGAGGGATTCTAATTGTGGTTTTAAAAGAAACATGATCATCAGCGTACAATGACACTTGATTTTAAGCCACGGATTTCTAATCCCTTAATATTATTGTTTGACCTCATTTTAACAGCAACATTTCGATGGCAATAATAAATAGATATGCCGATAGTGTACAACCTTGTTTTACTCCTCTAGATAGTTTAAAACTTTCTGAGATTGTAGCCATTATTTACTATTTTACACCTTGGGTTACTATACATAACTTTAACCCATTTAATAAGAGATTCCCAAAATGTTTATTATAAGAACGCCTGTTTATTAGTTCTGCCTCACATTCTGCCATTTTTCACTCAACCACCTTCTTTGCCACAACACACAAAACCAAACACACAACACACACACATCACACAACCACACACTCATACACACAAACACACACTCATACACACACAACACACACACTCAATTGTCATAAAAAATCAGGAAGACACAGGGGACCACCACTGCAGACAGCAAGGAACTAAGGTAGGACACGGAATGTGTGTGTGGCGGTGCGTGTGTGTGTGTGTGTGTGTGTGGGGGTGGGGGTGGTGGGGGGGGGGGGGTAATTGACAGTGTCCAGGGCCCTCAGAAGGATTTGCTCCGGTCAGGACAGACTGCTCTTCAAGGTTATGACTTTAAATGCAGTTTGAGTTCTGGCAGCCAGAGAGAGGCTAATGGCCCATGAAACCAATATCAACACACACCTCTCAGACCACACTCACACCAAACTCTCACACCATCTCCCTCATCAGCAGGAGGAGAGAACACCCTATGCTGTTGCCCTGTTGAGGAGCGAGGATCCTGATTCAATCAAATTCTTCCTAACTACAACACGTGTGAAATGATACAAGTACTAAAAACCACATACCCTGTCTGTACTTCTTCTAATATAGACCAACACATTCAAACAGAGCAAATCAACCGCTTCTTAAAAGTGTTGTCTCATCTTGTGAATTGCAGCTTGTTTTCCAAAGAGGGACATCCTTTGTTAGGATGTGTCCCAAATGGACACCGCTCTACTTCTCTTATATATGGGTTTACGGGGGACTTTAACTCAGTTTGACTACTTTCACCCTCACTTTTTTTATATAAAAAGGAAGTTTGTTAATACTAACTTAAGCCAGGAGAGTCTCACATGGTTAATTTGGCTAGTCTTATATTTGGCAAAATTAGTGGAGAATGTACTGAGTTTGAACCCCTCTCAAAAATCCTTGGACTGGATGTCGAGTGTAATGGGTCGTGCGTCAACTCTCACACTCATCCCAAACCTGCTATCCACAACAGGTGGTGTTTAGGAAAAAGGAAGGGTAATAAATGAAGACGAGAGTATTAAGTTCTGATGATGGGTATTATAAAGAAAAAGTGAAAAACGAATTCCTGTAGGCAGCACTTTCGTTGAATATGAAGTTTAGTAGCTAGTAACCTAGTAATAGAGTAGCCCGTCGCGTCTTTGCAAGCTGAGACTTTCCGCAACGGACCACGTACATTGTAATCGATTCTGGCTCTACTACACACCGCTAGACCGGGCTTTGCTTGCTGTCACGCGTAGAAGAGGACCATGGCAATAGTAGGTTATGCAAACCACGGTTGAGTGTGCCAGCTATGTGGGATAATACACCAGGACACTTGTTTGTCACACATATTGCCACAAAACTCAAGGAACAGTTGGTTCACTTAAGGGGAATGATATGATTCTAGTTGGACATATTATCCGTGTTTCCCATATTTAACAACTTAAAGAAAACCCTACTGTTGCAACAAAAGTAAAAATTAAATCACACCTCACCAGAGACGTGGGAAATCCTATAACACAATTGGATTCAAACGAGACAAAGTCTACATTGAGAATGGCGTATTGTGCAAAACTTACTTTGTATAATGAAAGCAAAATCTGATTTTTTTTTTTTTTTTTCATTCTTTTTTTTTTTTCTTTTTCAATGAGTCAGATGAGATTTCCCCTATTGCATAATGACAATTTCTAAATAAAATAATAAAAATATATGTAAAGCTACCTAAACATAACCGTTTCCTAAGAACAGATGTTCTTCTGTTAGCCTGCAGCATCTAAAACAGAGATCACGTTATTTTATTTTCCAGGGTGTTTGGGAATACTCATTTCGAAATTAATAACCTAAAACCGATAATGTGTCAAAACATTCCCTTCCCTTGTTTTTTCTGTCATTGGCAAAGC
>NC_036872.1:34410699-34425348 GCF_002910315.2 Salvelinus sp. IW2-2015 | reverse complement strand
ACACACACACACACACACACACAAACACACACTCATACACACAAACACACACTCATACACACAAACACACACACTCAATTGTCATAAAAGAATCAGGAGACACAGGGGACCACCACTGCACAGCAAGGGAACTAGGTGGACACAGGAATGTGTGTGTGCGCGTGCGTGTGTGTGTGTGTGTGTGTGGGGGTGGGGTGGGGGGGTGGGGGGTAATTGACAGTGTCCAAGGCCCTCAGAAGGATTTGCTCCGGTCAGGACAGACTGCTCTTCAAGGTTATGACTTTAAATGCAGTTTGAGTTCTGGCAGCCAGAGAGAGGCTAATGGCCCATGAACCAATATCACACACACACTCTCAGACACACACACACCAAACTCTCACACCATCTCCCTCATCAGCAGGAGGAGAGAACACCCTATGCTGTTGCCCGTTGAGGAGCGAGGACTCATGATCAATACAAATTCTTCCTAACTCACAACACGTGTGAAATGATACAAGTACTAAAAACACATACCCTGTCTGTACTTCTTCTAATATAGACCAACACATTCAAACAAGCAGCAATCAACCGCTTCTTAAAAGTGTTGTCTCATCTTGTGAYCATTGCAGCTTTGTTTCCAAAGAGGGACATCCTTTGTTAGGATGTGTCCCAAATGACAGCCTATTCTCTATATAGTCTTCTACTTTTGACCAGAGCCAACAGTGAATAGGGTGCCATTTATGACACATCCTCATTGTCCCTAATGCATTCAGTCATCTGGCCTTAGGTTGTTGAAACGGCACTCTAACCTGTAATAAATCAACATGCCCTGACCATCCATCTCCAATCACAAAGCTCATTAGTTGCAGACCGACAAAAGCCACAGAGTTTGGACTCATTCCTGATGAATAGATGTTCAAATATAGTGATGTTGTAAGCATTCTGTTGGCCTTTTACTGTCTACATTGACAATGGAGGAAAGAAAGAGAGATAGATAGATAGAGAGAGAGAGCTAGAGAGGGGGAGAGAGGGAGAGACAGAGGTGACAGTGTATAATACAGTGTTTTATCTTTTTGTCATTGATGATGCTGAAAATGTTTTCTCCACAGTGTTAACTGTCCTTCATCCTGCTGCAGCAAACTAGCAGTGTTTTCTCCACTGTGTTCACTGTCCTTCATCCTGCTGTATCAGACTAGCAGTGTTTTCTCCACTGTGTTCCCTGTCCTTCATCCTGCTGTATCAGACTAGCAGTATTTTCTCCACTGTGTTCACTGTCCTTCATCCTGCTGTATCAGACTTGCAGTGTTTTCTTCACAGTGTTCCCTGTCCTTCATCCTGCCATATCAGACTAGCAGTGAAGCATGTGTTCATCATCAACTCTCCTTCACACCTTTATAGGCCTGACAGGAACCATACAAGTGACTGCTCTTCCACTGTATAGATTTCATTGCAGAATCTGGGAGCTCACATAAACAGGGTTGTGTTGGAATGATACCATAGTAAAACCGGTAGGATGACCTTTGGGAGAAAATTTATGTATTTTTTATCAGAGCCGATATTTGGCTCCCAAATGGAAACCTATTTCTTATGTAGTGCACTCTTTTTGACCAGAGCATGATCAATAMTAGTGCACTACATAGGGAATAGGGTGCCATTTTGTGATGTATTACATTTCTCTGAGTTGAGCCTGGTAGTGGTGGTGGCGACAGGTGTGCGGGGAGCAGAGAGGATAGCTTTGTAATTTAGAGTATCAGCATTTGATGTTTTGCTTCTGAGCCCCTAACTACCTCTATCATTTTCTCTTTACTCTCTGGTCCTGACCCCATATTTCTCATTGTAGTGCTCCTGGCGGTGGATTTCACACTCCAACAAAGCTATAACCTCTAACTCGTGGCACATTCGTCCTCCCAAAAAGTGTGTTGCGGTATATCATCAGATATTGCAAACAAAACTGTGTCAGAAAGAGTCCTCTAAACAGCTCTCACCCATTTTAGAATCAATTTAWGTGGATCATTTTGAGTGCCATCATTTAACCATGGATGGTATCTAAGACAAAGATCCTGACTGTAACTTCCATCAACGGCTTGGTACTGGATCTTCCTCAATATTCCAAGATCCGGTCTATTTAAAGAGGGAATAGCCATTTCAAGCTGTAGCTGAATAACAATGATGAAATTCTCAGGGCAAAACAAGTTCTTTGACTCACCCTTATCCTGATGACTTTAAATTGGTTTCTACTGTTAGAGATTTAACGCCTGCTGGTGTGCTATGGGTGGGATGACTGAGAGCTGAAAAGATACTGTATTTCTGGTCCTGCAGCGATAGATAGGTATCTGGCCACATGAAAAAAATACTATAGCTTACTCAAATCAAATCAAATTGTATTTGTCACATACACATGGTTAGCAGATGTTAATGTGAGTGTATCGAAATGCTTCTGCTTTTAGTTCCGACCATGCAGTAATATCTAACAAGTAATCTAACCTAACAATTTCACAACAACTACCTTCTACACACAAGTGTAAAGGAATGAATAAGAATATGTACATAAAAATATATGAATGAGTGATGGCCTAATGGCATAGGCAAGATGCAGTAGATGGTTTAGAGTACAGTATATACATATGAGATATAGTATATGTATTGAGATGAAAACTATTATATAAAGTGGCATCTTTTAAAGTGGCTAGTGATACATTTATTACAATACATTTTCCATATTAATAGTGGTTAGATTTGAGTCAGTATGTTGGCAGCAGCCACTCAATGTTAGTGATGGCTGTTTAACAGTCTGATGGCCTTGAGATAGAAGCTGTTTTACAGTCTCTCGGTCCCCGCTTTGATGCACCTGTACTGACCTCACCTTCTGGATGATAGCGGGGTGAACAGGCCGTGGCTCGGGTGGTTGTTGTCCTTGATGATCTTTTTGTCTTCCTGTGACTCGGGGGGTGTAGGTGTCCTGGAGGGCGGTAGTTTGCTCCGGTGATCGTTGTGCAGAACTCACTACCCTCTGGAGAGCCTTACGGTTGTAGGCGGAGCAGTTGCTGTACCAGGCGGTGATACAGCCCGACAGGATGCTCTCGATTGTGTTTTTGGTGACAAACCAAATTTCTTCAGCCTCCTGAGGTTGAAGAGGCGCTGCTGCGGCTTCTTCACCACGCTATCTGTGTGGGAGGACCATTTGAGTTTGTCCGTGATGTGTACACCAAGGAACTTAAAACTTCCATCTTCTCCACTACTGTCCCGTCGATGTGGATAGGGGGCTGCTCCCCTGCTGTTTCCTGAAGTCCA
This sequence comes from Salvelinus sp. IW2-2015, assembly GCF_002910315.2. Lineage (NCBI taxonomy): Eukaryota > Metazoa > Chordata > Actinopteri > Salmoniformes > Salmonidae > Salvelinus > Salvelinus sp. IW2-2015. Next base: position 34,422,078 of record NC_036872.1, on the reverse strand, counting down.
TGATCATCTCCTTTGTTTTGTTGACATTGAGTGTGAGGTTATTTTCCTGACACCACACTCCGAGGGCCCTCACCTCCTCCCTGTAGGCCGTCTCGTCGTTGTTGGTAATCAAGCATACCACTGTAGTGTCCTCTGCAAACTTGATGATTGAGTTGGAGGCGTGCATGGCCACACAGTCATGGGTGAACAGGGAGTACAGGAGAGGGCTGAGAATGCACCCTTGTGGGGCCCCAGTGTTGAGGATCAGCGGGGTGATGTTTTACCTACCCTCACCACCTGGGGCGCCCGTCAGGGAGTCCAGGAACCAGTGGCACAGGGCAGGTTTGAGACCCAGGGTACAACATCACCGATGCACTTGCTAATAAACTCGCTAACCGAGTCACGTATTCATCAATTTTAGTTCGACGCTATGCAGAACGTATCCCAGTCCACGTGATCAAGCAATCTTGAAGCGTGGAATCCGATGGTCGGACCAGCGTTGAACAGACCTAAGCACGGGTACTTCCTGTTTTAGTTCCTCTATAGGCTGGGACAACAAAATGGAGTCGTGGTCAGATTTGCCGAAAGGAGGGCGTGGGAGGGCTTTTATGCTCGCGGAAGTTAGAATACAATGATCCAGGGTTTTACCAGCCCGGGTCGTGCAATCGATATGCTGATGAAATTTAGGGAGCCTTGTTTTCAGATTAGCCTTGTAAAAATCCCCAGCTACAATAAATGCAGCCTCAGGATATGTGGTTTCCAGTTACATAGAGTCAAATGAAGTTATTTTAGGGCCTTTCGATGTGTCTGTTTGTGGGGAATATACACGACTGTGATTATGATCGAAGAGAAATCTCTTGGTAGATAATGCGGTCGGCATTTGATTGTAAGGAATTCTAAGTCAGGTGAACAAAAGGACTTGAGTTCCTGTATGTTGTTATGATCACACCACGTCTCGTTAATCATAAGGCAACACCCCGCCCTTCTTCTTACCAGAGAGATGCTTGTTTCTGTCGGCGCGATGCGTGAAGAAACCAGGTGGCTGTACCGAATCCGACTTTCGTCTACCTTGTTGTCAGAGACTGGACATTGGCAGTGTGTCGTGGGGGAGCGGTGCGCAATGTGCCCGCCTACGGAGCTTGACCAGAAGACCGCTCCATCTGCCCTTCTGCGGTGCCGTGTTTTTGGGTCGCCGGCTGGGATCCGATCCATTGTCCTGGGTGGTGGACCAAACAGAGGATCCACTTTGGGAAAGTCTATTACTGGTCGTAATGTTGGTGAGTTGGCGTTGCTCTTATATCAATAGTTCCTCCCGACTGTATGTAAAAAAAAAAAAAAAATAAAAGATTCCTGGGGTAACAATGTAAGAAATAATACATTAAAAAAACAAAATACTGCATAGTTTCCTAAGACGCCGAAGCGAGGTGGCCATCTCTGTCGGCGCCGGAAGGGAGAGCTATGGTATAAATACTGTAGCATTACTATATTATATAACTACACCAGGGGAATGTCCAAACATACGGCCGCGGGCCGAACCAGGCCCCCAAGGAGTGGTCGATCAGGCCCGCAGGATAATTTGAAAGTGGAAAAAATGCATAAAAGACATGGAATTAATATTTTTAATTCGCTGCAATTCATGGATTATCCGCTAAGGGCGCACTCTTTCCATCAGAGTAGAAGACAAGCGCATCACTGAGAAGACTGAAACAGCAGACGGTATCAATGCGCCATCTGCTGCTTGTTACGACGTTTGTTAATCCATTAATTACTCATTAGCCAAAATGTCGTTAACCCCGAAGAAAAGTAGATAAGGAGTGTAGAATTTTTCAAAGAAAAAATGGACCACGTCTATTTATTTACAGAGATGCATTTCTATGAGAAACATAAATCTGGCCCATCTACGAGCTCAATCGAAGATAATGAACTGCTCAGGACACAGAAAGATATGATAACTAATTGTCGCGTTGAGTGTAAACGCGGTCAACATTTCCACCAGAACGCGAAGTCAGTGAACAGCGAATAAGCATTCAGCTCCACCGGCTCTCAAGAAAAATGTAGTCTATCGCTAGAAACTGAAGAAGAACATCTCGCAGCGCGACATACGAATAGCCAAGTTCACTCTCCAGAGAAAGCCTCAGTAGCAGCGGTACACAGATGCAATTTGCGAGATAGCCCTTATAGATCAAGCCGATGGACGGATCCGAATATGAGCATCCAAGAAGGGCTGAACTTGTATGGACGAGAAGCCGCAAGGCTTTTGGCCATCATATTAGCCTGACGAGGATACTATAGCAGAGCAGGATTTCGGAAACTAATCGGCAGAATTTAGACAGGTCAACTATGAACAAGAGTCCAAGTCATTTATTGCATTTTCACACGTTGGCAATTGACGAAGAAGCACTGAACATCACAGGACTGGCCCAACTGGCCAATTTATTGCGGAGAGTGATGAGGACATTGACGTTGTTACTTGAAGAGTTTCTTGAGTATGGTGCATATGTATGGACCCACAACAGCCGGTGGACATTTTCGGCCTCTGTCGGAGCTTGGACATTGCCCATTGGACAGAGAGTTGTGAGTGGACTGGGTCCCCCCAGCTGTCAGCCGTGACGGCAGTCAAGACGGCGCGCCAATGCTTATGGTCGGAAAAGAAAGCAGGTGTTCCGCGACAAAGTTCAAGACAAAGTTCAAGCCCTTAATGGAGGAAGATGTATCGTTCTGGAGCATTTCACTGTATTTTTGCACGCAGGAGGCATTGTGTTGCAAGTCGCTGAAAATGGACCACGTCATGGAGTGGTTGTTGCACTGTAAATTTCATCCGTCCAGAGGGTCTGAACCATCGTCAGTTTGACAAACTTCTCAGCGACAGCAACATTACCCCACAGCCTGCCATACCACACTGAAGTGAGATGGTTAAGCCGAGGCGCTGTGCTGAGGCATTTCTTTGATCTACGAGAGGAAATCGGACCAGTTCATGGAGAAAAAAAAGGACAACCGGTGTCTGCGAATTACAATCTCAGGATGGCTACCGGGACCATTGGCATTCTTGGTTGATATTACTGAAACACTTTGAACATCTGAACAAAATGTTGCAGCAGGCCGCAAAAAAGTTGTCACACAGTTTTCTGAACAACATACATGCATTTAAGTTGAAGCTGCTTTGTGAGAGTAGCAACTGGCAATGGCAACACCTGCTCATTTCCCTGTCTGAGAGATGTTGTGTAGCCTGACCAGACCTGGATGCGGACATGAAACAGGATACAAGACCAAAAATTGCAGGACTACTGCGGGAGTTTGAGAAACGCGTTTCCGGTATTTGGTGAACTTGAGGACAGATTTTCAGTTTTTCGGCTCACCTTCACAGTTTAAAGCTTCTCTGATCTGCCGGTCGAAATTCAGCTAGAGATAATTGTTTGCAGTGTGATGCAGATTTGAAGGGCAAATTTTGCCTCTGTAGGTCTGGACAGATATTTTCAGTATCTACTACCAGGGTACCCCAAATATAACAGCCCTTGGCTGCTAAAAAATTTTGTGCATGTTTGGACAACTCTACCTTTGTGAACAAATTTCTCAGTGATGAATATCAATAAAAACAAAAATGCGTTCCAAGGCTCAACAAACAAGCACTTAAATGACATTCTGAAAGTGACAGCTAGTCAGGACATGACACCTGGTGTTGATGCACTTGCATACAGGCCAAAAGATGCCAAGTTTCAGGAACAAATACAAGTCCAGACTAGACTAACACCTTTAAAATGCTGCCTTAGATACTGGTTTGCATTGAAAGATACAGCTCTGTGAAGAATGAATCCTTACGCTGTGGTGTTATTTAAAAAAAATGTGCACCTTTAATGTTTAGTCAGCAGGTTCAAAACAAAAGTTGTGTGATGGAATTCTACTGTTCATACACACTCAATAATTTTATCAGTATGTATTGATGTGTATTGTATGTTTTCCATGTATGAAGTTTACAGATTTACAGGGAACAGGCGAACACTTTCTTCATTTTACACATTTAAAATCACTCTCCTTAGTTTGTAAGGTGTACGCGGGATTACATTTAGTATTTTATATGCGTATGTGTAAGTGGTTTAAAAATTCCTTTCTTTAAAAGTCTCACTTAATCTTAAAGTGCATTACTATATTTTACAGTACCAATTAAAGTTTTGTGCCTTTGTACAACAGTGGGATCAGTTGCAATGCATATTTGTGAATGATAAAAGTAATTGCACATTTGTCTAAGGAAATATGAGTGTTCATTAAATGTTTTGTAAAAGGATAGTTCATTAAATTTCATATATTTTCCTAATGTTCTTGTTGCTTCTTTTACACCAAAACAAAGGAAAGACATGATATTTTGGTTATTTATAGCAGAGTATGGTATAATTTTAATGGTCGCGCCCACTTGACATCTCCCTAGGCCGTATGTGGCCCACGATGCGAAATGAGTTTGACACCCCGTGTACTAGCACTGAGTGTACAAAACATGAATTAAACTTTAAATCTAAGCCTGGTGTCTTGAAAGATTGAATAAAATGCGCTTGACATTTCGGCAGTGTTTCTTTGACAGAGAGATGAAGAGATGAAGGCTGTGTTGTGCTCTTTAACTGGCTGTGCTCTTTAGCTGGCTGTGCTCTCTAGGTGGCAGGGGGAGGCAGGGACTGAGGTCAGGCACGCTAGCAGCTGACTGTTAGGGTAGTGTTCCAAATGGCACCCTATTCCCTATGTAGTGCAGTGCACTAATAGTGTGCCATATACAAAACATTAAGAACACCCTATTTTGCCCTCAGAACTGCCTCAATTCGTCGGGGCATGGACTATACACGGTGCTGAAAACATTCCATAGGGATGTTGGCCCGTGTTGACTCCAATGCTTCCCACAGTTGTGGATTTAACAAGTGACATCAATAAGGGATCATAGCTTTCAACTGGATTCACCTGGTCAGTCTATGTCATGGAAAGAGCAGGTGTTCCTAATGTTTTATACACTCTGTGTAAATCATTCACTGTAGTGCTTTTGTGGACTTTACTGTAGTGCTTTATGGACTTTACTTAAGTATACTATAGTATTTACTGTAGTGTTTTTGTGGACTTTACTGTAGTATACTGTAGTATTTACAYTAGTGTTTTTATGGACTTTACTGTAGTATTTATAGTAGTAAAAAAAAAAAAWWGTGTTTCTGTTTTCCTATCTTTGACTTGGAAGTGGAGGCTTTCTCCTTGAGGAAACCTACTGGACAAATACTAAAAGAGTACATTTTCCATAACCTGTAGGTAGGTATGACTAGAGTCTGAACAGATAGTTCAGAGCTTCTGAGCTTTTCTATTCCTATAGGGAAAACAATATATGGTCTATACTTGTCATGTACTTTTCTCAATCATGGGTGGCACATATGGATAGGMTAATGGGTGGAGTATATGCAAATTAAATTCTGCAGTATTACTATAGTAAAACAAAACTGTAGTGTTTCTACAGTATACTACAAAATAATATAGTAAGTAGAGCTAWWACACATGACTGAGGGATACTACAGTTTGGAGTATAGTATTCTAGATYAGTTTATTAGTCACATGCACAGGGTAGCAGATGTAATTTGGGGTGYCAGGTAGCCTAGTGGTTCGAGCGTTAGACTAGAAACCAAAAGGTTGCAAGATCGAATACCCGAGCTGACAAGGTCAAATCTGTCGTTCTGCCACTGAACAAGGCAGTCCACTGTTCCTAGGCCGTCATTGAAAATAAGAATTTGTTCTTAACTGACTTCCCTAGCTAAATAAAGGTGAAAAAATAAAATAAACTTGCAGTACAGTGAGATTATTAAGKTCTGAGCTCCAACAGTGCATGTTAAAAAGAGTGAACATGATAATAACTACAGTATACTACAAAGTTCTATGGTAAGCACTACACGATCAAGTGATACTACAGTGTATAATATACTACAGTTTACCAGTAAACTGTAGTCTTTTTTTCATGTGGGTTCATTCATTCTCTCCCCCCACCCACTCTCTCTTTCCCTCCCTCCTTCTATCCCTCCATCCCTCCAATCAGTCTGTGTGTCAAGGTGTGGGGCCCCCGGGTTTCCAAGTGTCTCTGGAGGAGCAGGCCTTCCTGCTGCTGACAGACCCAGAGAGACAGACCATGGGTTACTACCTGCGGGAGTACCAGGAGGGACACATCGGCCTGGAGCCACTGACCATGGCCCTGTTTGAGCTCTTCAACACCCATGCCAAGGTAACACACCCTATTCWATATATAGTGTACTATTGGGCTCTGGTAAAAAGTAGTGCACTATATAGGGAATAGGGTGGCATTCGGGATACACCTGGGTGCCTGGTTCATCTTATGGTCAATCTTTTACTCTCTTGATGATGGTACCTCCACAARTGTTGAGAACATTTGAATTTCATGTACACACAGTCACTCATCCAAAATGCCCATGCATGTTCTCTAGGAGGTTCCTGGTATCAGTTGTTAATCCATTCTTCCTTCTGGCCTCCCTCTAGTTCTCTTTGTCAAAGGAGACCTGATCAAAACATGGTGCTCAAAACGTTGTCTTATAAATTCCCATGGGAGCATAACGCGGTGTGCCGATTCCCCTTCTCACCTTTTATTTGGCAACTCAAAATGGCCACCAGTCCAGTCAAAATGGCCACCAGTCCAGTCAAAATGGCCACCAGTCCAGTCAAAATGGCCACCAGTCCAGTCAAAATGGCCACCAGTCCAGTCAAAATGGCCACCAGTCCAGTCAATATGGCCAACAGTCCACTCATTATGGAATCATTTAATTGAATGAGGAGGCCCATTCTACTCATTCTAATCCTATGCTCCTCTCCTCCCTCCAGTTGTCCCTGCTATCTGAGGTGCGTAGTCAGTTGGCTCCCCAGGAACTGGAGCTGTATGATGGCCTGGTGCTGCACCGCGAGAGGGAGGCTCTGAWGGCCTGGCACGGAGGAATAGGATCCCTACACCCTGCGCACCCATACAGCCGCTGTCTACACACTGAGCCCTCAGCCAGCCACAGCCACTCCAACCCAGCCACTCTCTGCTCTGCCAAGGTAGGAGGAACAGTGTAGGATGGATGGACTTACAGGTGTGTTCCTATTGGATGGTTCTGGACTATTCAAAGTGTGTGTGTGTGTGTTCATTCGTGTGTGCATGGGTGCATGCTTGCGTGTCTATTGAAGTCTATGGTGCCTGTGGCTGTATACTGTATGTGGGTGTTTCTTCCTGGCATCTTCTCTCATCTTTCATGGTTAAAGTTGCACTCTGACTGTTGCCAGTGTCAAATGAAACGGAGCAGTGATTTCAGATYAGATTACTGAACAGCAGTGTTCTGTAGCATCAATATTCCACTGATGTGGCCCGGACCAGCTGAATGGGACCTCACTCTGCCAAGTCACTCTACAAAACACTATAACACACTGTAACTGTCACGTTCGTTGTAAGAATTATCYGACCAAGGTGCAGCGTGATYTGGTTTCCACATGTTTATTAACTGTAACGCACAAACACAATAAAGYATGAACGAAACGTGAAGACAATGGAGTGCTCACAGGCAACTACACATAAACAAGATCCCACAAACACAGGTGGGAAAAATAACTACTTAAATATGATCCCCAATTAGAGACAACGATTACCAGCTGCCTCTAATTGGGAATCATACAAAACACCAACATAGAAAAAGAAACTAGAACACAACATAGACATAGATATACTAGATCACCCACTAGTCACGCCCTGACCTACTACACCATAGAGAAACAATGGCTCTCTATGGTCAGGGCGTGACAGTAACCYTCCAACTGAGTCTGAGACCCAGCCACGCTTTAATAGAAACTGTTAAAACAGTGTTTGTATCCACAATGGCACCCTATTCCCTATTTACTGCACTACTMTTGACCATATGGCTCTGGTCAAAAGTAGTGCACTATATAGGGAATACAGAATAGTGTGCCATTTTTTCCAACAAAGCAGAGATTATTCAGGGGTGAACCAGCAGGATTTGAAACCATTGTGAGAAGAGATTATCTTTAAGATGACTGAGCTGAACCCAAGGATGTCTTTTGTGCTCCGCAGTTGTTCATGTTAGCGTGCGTGAACGTGGGTGTGTGCATGTGTTTGACAGTTTCCCCATGGTCCAAGGTGACAGTGTTGCTGTCTGTTTGATATGGCTGGCTGGTTGCCATGGCTGGCTGGTTGCCATGCCTGGCTGGTTGCCATGCCTGGCTGTTTCTGCTGAGCTTGTCCACTCTGTGCTTGTATAATTGATCATGTTGACATTATCATTACTATAGCTGTAAAATCCCACCCTTAGTTAACAAGTCATTGTAGTTCATTTAAATTGTATCCACTAAATTAACTTCCTGTGTTAATGGTTGATTGAGGTCTTTAGTCACAGTTCATGGTTAATGTTTCAGCACATGATTGTCTCACAACATTGTACTGAGAGGCAGGTCAGTGAGTCTATGGCTGGGCCTGTTTATTTTGAATGATACGATCAAATCAAATCAAATTTTATTGGTCACATACACATATTTAGCAGGTGTTATTGCGYGTGTAGCGAAATGCTTATGTTCTTAGCTCCAACAGTGCAGTAGTATCTAACAATTCAGTAGTATCTAACAATTCAGTAGTATCTAACAATTCAGTAGTATCTAACAATTCAGTAGTATCTAACAATTCAGTAGTATTCTAACAATTCATAGTTCTAACAATTCAGTAGTATTCTAACAATTCAGTAGTATTAACAATGTCAGTAGTATCTCACAATCAGTCAGTATCTAACAATTTAATAGTATCTAAAATTCAGTAGTATCTAACAATTCAGTAATTCTAACAATTCAGTAGTACTCTATCAATCAGTAGTATCTAATAATTCAGTAGTATCTAACAATTAGTAATTCTAACAATTTCAGTAGTATCTACATTCATGTAATATCTAACAATTCAGTAATATCTAACAATCGTAGTATCTACATCGTAGTATCTAACAATTCAGTAGTATCTAACAATTCAGTAATATCTAACAATTCAGTAATATCTAACAATTCAGTAATATCTACAATTCAGTAGTATCTAACAATTCAGTAGTATCTAACAATTCAGTAGTATCTAACAATTCAGCAGTATCTAACAATTCAGCAATATCAAATTCAGCAATATCTAACAATTCAGCAGTATCTAACAATTCAGTAGTATCTAACAATTCAGTAGTATCTAACAATTCAGTAGTATTCTAACATTCAGTAGTATCTAACAATTCAGCAGTACTAACAATTCAGTGTATCTAACAATTCAGCAGTATTCAACAATTCAGTAGTATCTAACAATTCAGTAGTATCTAACAATTCGAGTATCTAACATTCAGCAGATAATCTAACAATTCAGCAATATCTAACAATTCAGCAGTATCTAACAATTCAGCAGTAATAATTCAGTAGTATCTAACATTTCAGTGTATCTAACATTTCAGTAGTATCTAACAATTCAGTAGTATCTAACAATTCAGTAGTATCTAACATTCAGCAGTATCTCAATTCAACAGTATCTAACATTCAGCAGTATCTAACAATTCAGCAGTATCTAACATTCAGCAATATCTAACAATTCAGCAGTATCTAACAATTAAGTAGTATCTACCAATTCAGTATCGTAATCTAACAATAGTATCCTAACTAACATTAAGTTGTATCTAACAATTCAGCAGTATCAAACAATTCAGCAATATCTACAATTCAGCAATATCTAACAATTCAGACATATCTAACAATTCAGCAGTATCTAACAACATTCAGTAGTCTAACAATTCAGTAGTATCTAACAAGTCAGATAGTTATCTAACAATTCAGCGAGTATCTAACAATTCAGCAGTTCTAACAATCAGCAGTATCTAACAATTCAGCAGTATCTAACAATTCAGCAGTACTACATTCAGCAGTATGTAAAATTCAGTAATATCTAACAATTCAGTAATATCTAACAATTCAGTAGTATCTAAACAATTCAGTAGTATCTAACAATTTAGCAGTTCTAACAATTCAGTTAATAACAATTCAGTAGTATCTAACAATTAGAGTATCTAACATTCAGAATATCTAACAATTCAGCAGTATCTAAACGCAATTTCAGCAGTATCTAACAATTCAGCAATATCTAACATTCAGCAGTATCTAAACATTTCAGTAGTATTAACATTCTCAAGTAGTTATCTAAAATTCAGTAGTATCTAACAATTCAGTAATATCTAACATTTCAAGTAGTATTAGTACATTTCAGTAGTAATCTAACAATTCAGTATATCTAAACAATTCAGTAATATCTAACATTTCAGTAGTATCTAAACATCAGTAATATCTAACAATTCGCAGTTAACTCTAACAATCTACAATGTAGCATATCTAACAATTCAGCAGTATCTACAATTCAGCAGTAATCTAACATTCAGCAATTCACATCGAGTATCTAACAATTCAAGAGTATCTAACAATCAGCAGTATCTAACAAATTCAAGTGTATCTAACATTCGCAGTATCTAACTTAGCAGTATCTAACATCAGCAATATCAAATTCAGCAGTAATCTACAATTCAGTAGTATCTAAAATTCAGCAGTAACTAACATCACAGTATCTAACAATTCAGCGAAGTATCTAACAATTTCAGATATTACAATTCAGGCAGTAATCTAACAATTCAGTAGTATCTAACAATTCAGTAGTATCTAACAAGTTCACGTAGTATTAACAATTGCAATAAGTATCTAACAATTCAGTGTTCTACAACAGCAGTATCTAACAATTCAGCAGTATCTTAACAATTCAGCAGTATCTAACAATTCAGCAGTATCTAACAATTCAGCAATATCTAACAATCAGTTTCAGTAGTATCTAAAATTCAGTAGTTCTAACAATTCAGCACGTATCTAACAATTCAGCAGTATCTAACAATTACAGTATCTAACAAATTCAGGTAGTATCTAACATTTCAGTAATCTTCTCTTCTGCTCTGTCTCCGCTCACTTTTTCCTCCTTCCTTCGTCTTTCCTTCTACTCTCTTCCCAGCACTCCCGTCAAAACAATAATAATAACCAGACAAAACAAAACAAAAACAAAAAAAACAAAACAAAAAAACAAAAAAAAAAAAAAAAATAAAGACAAAAAAAAACAAACATAAAAAAATAAAAAAAGAAACAATTAAAGAACAAGCAAAACAAAAAACAGAAAAACAAAAAAATAAAAAAATAAAACATAAAACAAACAAAAAGAGCCAAAAACCATAAAAACCAAAACAAAAAAACAAAAAAAAGAAAAAAAACAAAATAAAAAATCCACAACAAAAACACACCCGCCATCTCTCCTCTCTCTCCATATTCCTCTCTCTTCGCTCTTTCTCTCTTCTTCTG
>NC_036872.1:34402369-34408220 GCF_002910315.2 Salvelinus sp. IW2-2015 | reverse complement strand
AGTAGAAGTAGGGGTTTTAAGTATTTCTAAACAGATAACAATTTTCAGTAGTAATTATCTCTGTTATTGATCTAACAAAATTTCAGCAGTATTTTAAAGTAGCAGAAGGTATTTTCTAACATTATTCTAAGCAACAATTTTCAGCTTTCAGCCCCCAATATTCTACAATTCTCAGCAGTATATTCAAATTCAGTGTATCTAACCCAATTAGGCAGAGCTCCAAGATCTAACAATTCAGCCAATGATCTAAACAATTCAGACAGTATCTAACAATTATCAGTAGTACAATTCATAGTATCTTAACATTTCAGTAGTATCTACAATGTCATCTAAGTTATCTAACAATTGCGATATTACATTCGTAGTATCTACAACAGTTCTACATATTCAGCAGATCGATTAGAGTATTAACATTCGTAGTAACATTCTCGAGTAATATCTAACAATTCAGTAGTTAAAATCTAAACATTTCAGTTTACATATAGAATAGTATTATAACAAGTTGTAAAGTTAGTATCTAACATTCATAGATACAATCAGTAATATTCTAACATTTCCAGTAGTATATCTAACAATTCAGCTAAGTATCTAACAATTCAGCAGTATCTAACAATTCGAGTAGTACATTCAGAGTATCTAACAATTCAGCAAACGTATCTAACAATTCAGTGATCAGTATTCTAACAATTCAGCAATATTCTAACAATCAGTAGTATCTAACAATTCAGTAGAATCAGTAGTATCTAACATTCAGAGTATCTAACAATTCAGAAAGTATTCTAACAATTCAGAAGTATCTAACATTATTCAGAGTATCTAACAATTCAGCAATATCTAACAATTCAGCAGTATTACTAACAATTCAGTAGTATCTAACAATTCAGTAGTATCTAACAATTCAGCAGTATCTAACAATTCAGCAGATATCTACATATTCAGCAATATCTAACAATCAGCAGTACGTAATACAGTTCTAACAATTCAGTAGTATCTACATTAGTAGTATCTAACAATTCAGTAGTTATATCTAACAATTTCCAGTTAGTATCTAACAATTCAGTAGATTATCTAACAATTCAGTAGTATCTAACATTCAGCAGTATTCTAACATTCAGCAGTATCTAACAATTCAGCAGTATATCTAACAATTCAGCAGTATCTAACAATTCAGCAATATTCAACAATTCAGTAGTATCTAACAATTCAGTAGTATCTAACAATTTCAGCATAGTATCTATTAACAATTCAGCAGGTATCTAACAATTCTAGCAGTAATCTAAACAATTTCAGTAGTATTCATTCTAACATTTCAGTAATATCTAACATTTCAGTTAGTATCTAACAATTCAGTAGTATCTAACAATTCAGGTGGAATACCAGGTGAAGTCATATTATTGTAACACACCAACCTTGTGTCTCTGTCTCTCTTTCAGCAGGAGTGCTCACATGGTGACATTGTACAGCAAGATCCAGGGGCAACCACTAATGTCCTACCTGACGTTACATTGGTGAGTCTGTATGTGAGTTTGAGTTTGTTTCAGACTGATTGAAATCATAGTCAGGTTTTATGATGTGCAGGATTATAACTAAATGCTAATGTTTTTGAYCAATGCATTTTAAAGGTGAGGCGTGACACTCTCTCCATGAAAAAAACGACATTTGGTGACCTTCATCAGACAGACTTTAGTTTGTAAAAMAATTCTGTACAATGTCCCTTTTTGTTTCTAGAATGAAGTGCAGTCTACAGCTGAGTTTCCTCCCTTCTTCAAGCCTCCTCATCCCCCTGGACCCGAACAGACCCAGCCCAGACATCCGAGGGACAGGGAGAGGGAGCAGTCCAAGAGCCTCTTATCCAGACACTCCCAATCTGGCCTGGTCTTTACTGCCCCTACCAGGCTGCACCAGGAATGTCACCACAAACACCTTAAAGCCTTCCAAAGCTTCTCCAACCACCAAACTTCCACCTCCCCTAGCTCTGACGTCCATCACACCTGTCCCAACCCTGGACATCATAATAGCTCCAGCCCTGGCCATCATAACAGCTCCAAACATGGCCATCATAACAGCTCCAAACCTGGCCATCATAACAGCTCCAACCCTGGCCATCATACCACCCCCAACCCTGGCCATCATACCACCCCCAACCCTGGCACTGGCCATAGTGTCTATCCAAGCTCTGGCAATGACACATCCATGAACTCTCTTCACCACACCTGCCAAAACTCCCTCCACATCTCCACAACTACCTCCTCCGACCACCACACCCACCAAACACACCACGGCTGCTCCAGCTCCGGCCACCATTCCTGCCCTGGCTCCCTTCATCCCAAGCCCTCTTGTCCTCAGAACAAGGACAAATTCATCAAGCTTCCCATCTTCAGATCCTGCTCCCATGAGAAGCCTGCTACCTCCCCTGGTCCCTCCCCATGTCTCTCTCCCTGTCTCTCTCCCTGTCCCTCCCCTGGTCCCTCCCCATGTCTGTCCCCCTTTCCCTCCCCCTGTCCTTCACCCTGTCCCTCTTTCTCTGTGCTGGGACCTCCCCCGTGTAGTCCAGACAGGCCCTGCTCCCCCTGCTCTCCCTCCCTCAGCCAGGGGCGTTTGTTTGTCATGGCCGACGCACACAGACTGACTGCTGAGGTCAGGCCCGAGCCCCAGCAGAGAGGTAAAGATCAATGTGTGTGTGTGTATCTGTGTACTTGTGCCTGTGTGTGTCTGTGTGCTTGCCTGTGAGTATGGCTTTACATGCATGTATATATAATCAAATCTACTTTCCTTTATGTATCCAGGCACCACATTGTCCCAGCTGTCAGACAGTGGTCAGACTCTGAGTGAGGACAGTGGGGTGGACATTGCTGAGGCACGAGGGCTCAGTAAAGACAGCAGTCCTTGGCCAACTAAGAACCAGGCCAGCCAGGCCACACAAGGGCCGCAGGGGGCCCAGGGGTCTGCAGTACTGGCATCCAAACAGGTGAGGCCCACCAAGGGACCATATCACAACAGAAACAACATGGATGAGTCTCAAATGGAATCCTATTCCCTTTATACTGTAGTCCACTACTTTTGACCAGGGCTTTTAGGGCCCTGGTCAAAAGTAGTGCACTACACAGGGAATAGSGTGCAATTTGGGACGCATGCCATGACATTCATAAATCTCTGAGTTTCAGGACACTCTGTTTTGCCTTTTAACAAATTCATGGTTTGCCCCACTTGGTAACACTGAGAAAAATAGTAAACGCATATATTATTACAGAACATTCAATGCCGTCGATTAGGCTTAGTGTTTAGCTTGCTTCTATGTATTTTAGTCCTCATTCTATGCCATTATTCCAACTCTTCTATTCTATGTCCTTATTCTATGTATTTTTTCTATGTCCTTATTCTGTCTTTATTCTATTTCCTTATTACATGTCTTATTCTATGTCTTTATTCTATTTCCTTATACATGTTCTGTGATTTCTATTCTTATTTATTTATTCTAGTGTCTTTATTCTATGTCCTTATTCTGTCTTTATTCTATTTCCTTTTACATGTCTTTATCTATGTCTTTATTCTATTCCTTATTCTGTCTTTATTCTAGTTCTATTAAGTTCTTATTTATGTCGTTTATTTGATTCTTTATTCTATTTCTTATTCCTATGTCTTATTTTATTCTTATGTATTATATGTCCTATTCTGATGTCTTTATTACTATGTCCTTATTCTATGTCTTTATTCTAGTCCTTATTCTAGTCCGTTTTCTATCTTATTCTTGTCTTATTCTATGTCCTTATTACATGTACTTATTCTATGTCTTTCTTCTATTCCTTCATTCTGTCCTCATTCTGTCCTTATTCTGTCTTTATTCTATGTCTTATTCTATGTCCTTATTCTTATGTCTTTATTCTATGTCCTTTATTCTGTCTTTATTCTAGTCTTTCTATGTCTTATTACATTACTTATTCTATGGCTTTATTTTCTATGTCTTTATTCTATGTCCTTATTCTATGTCTTGTTCTGTTCTTTATTCATTTGCTAATTAAATTTGTCCTTATTCTATTCCTGGTTCTATGTCCTTATTATGTCTATTCTATGTCTTTATTTTATTGTCCTATTCTATTTCCTATTTAGGTCTTTATTCTAGGTCCTATTTTTATGTCTATTCTATTGTCCTTATTCTATGTCCGTATTCTATGTCCTTATTTTATATTCTTCATTCTATGTCCTTATTTATGTCCTTATTCTAGCTCTTTATTCTAGGTCCTTATTTATGTCCTTATTCTTATGTCTCTTATTCTATTCTTATTACATTTCTTATTCTATATCTTTATTCTATGTCCTATTCTATGTCTTTATTCTATGTCCTTATTCTATTGTCTTTATTCTATGTCCTTATCTATGTCCTTTTTCTATGTCCTTATTCTGTCTTTATTACATGTCCTTATTCTATGTCTTTATTCTATGTCCTTAATTCTATGTCCTTTTTCTATGTCCTTATTCTGTCTTTATTCTATGTCATATCTATGTCTTTTATCTTTATGTCCGTATTCTATGTCCTTATTCTATTCTTATTATTCTATTCCTTATTCTATGTCTTATTCTATGTCCTTATTCTATTGTCCTTTATTCTATATCTTCTATTTATATGTCCTTTATCATGTCCTTTATTCTATATCTTTTATTATATGTCCTTTATTCTATGTCCTTATTCTATGTCCTTATTCTATGTCATTTTCTGGTCTGTTTCTAGGTCCTTATTCTATGTCCTTATTCTGTGTCCTTATTTAGGTCTTTATTCTATGTCCTTATTCTATGTCATTGTTCTGTCTTTATTCATTGTGCTATTAAATGTCCTTATTCTATGTCCTGTTCTATGTCCTTATTATGTCCTTATTCTATGTCTTATTCTATGTCCTTATTCTAGCTCTTATTCTATGTCTTTATTCTAGGTTCCTTATTTATGTCCTTATTCTATGTCCTTATTCTATGCTCTTATTCTATGTCTTATTCTATGGTCCTTATTTTAGTCCTTATTCATGTCCTTATTCTATGTCCTTATTCTAGGTTTTATTCTAGTTCCTTATTTATGTCCTTATTCTATGTCCTTATTCTATGTCCTTATTTCTATGTCTTATTACATGTCCTTATTCTATTCTTTATTCTTATGTCCTTATTACCTTTGTCTTTTTCCTATGTCGCTTATTCTGTCTTTTATTCTATGTCCTTATTCTATGTCCCTTTGATTTTATGTCGTATTCTATGTCCTTCTATTCATATGTCTAGTTTCTATGTCCTTATTCTGATGTCCTTATTCTATATCTTTATTATTTGTCCTTATTCTATGCCTTTTCTATTCCTTATTCTATGTCCTTTTTCTGGGGTCTGTTTTCTAGGTCCTTTTCTATATCTTTATTATATGTCCTTATTCTATGTCCTTATTCTGTGTCCTTATCTAGGTCTTTATTCTTGTCCTTATTCTATTGTCTTATTATTGTCCTATCTATGTCATTGTTCTGTCTTTATTCATTGTGCTTATTAAATGTCCTTATTCTATTGGTCCTGTTCTATTTTCCTTATTCTGTCCTATTCTACGTCCTTATTCTATATCTTCATTTCTATGTCCTTATCTATTGTCCTTATTCTATGTCCTTATTCTGTGTCCTTATTCTATGTCTTTATTCTATGTTCTTATTCTAGGTCTTCTATTCTTAGGTCCTGATATTCTAAGGCTCGCTTACAGGCTTATTATGAGAGATCTTATTCTCATGTCGCTGTATGTAGTTAATGTCTGTAGTAATGTCGTTAGTGTCGTGGAATCTGAGTAGCTACGGAGGAACGTAGGGAAGTGTACATGAGGTGAAGTGCCGTAGAAGAA
>NC_036872.1:34394371-34400851 GCF_002910315.2 Salvelinus sp. IW2-2015 | reverse complement strand
TGCCTCGCTTCTTCTCGTTGTCCTCATCAACTTTTGGGTCACTGATATGAAGCACCCGTGAGATTGTCAGAAACCTTTTGCATGACATGACCGTGGTGGGGAAAGGCAATTGATAGAGYGGTGCAGTTTTCCAGTAGTCCTTCAGGGTTTTTAGCTTTACAAGACCCATGTAAATGACAATAGAAAGGTAACAAAAAAGATCTGACATGGAAATGGGCTTCCATGTCTCTGTCTTGCCTTCCTGCTTCTTAGCTCCGTACTTATTAGTGTTCATCACCAGGGAATCAACAACTGCCGAGGTGAAAAACAACTGAAAAAGTTGTATGGGGCTGTATTGGAGGTCATGTCCAGCTGAGGTCCTGGTGGCKTTTTTGGTCTGAATATTGGAGGTGGTGGGGCCACATCCTCCTCCAGCACAGAGTGCCAACGACCCTCCTCCGCTCTGCCAGCAGGTTCCACARTTCCCTTCCTCCGCTTCTTTGTCACCGACTTCACACCTCTAGATGGCCGGGCGGGGGTAGGTGTGGTGCCGGAGACAGCAGGGGTCCAGCTGGATGGACCAGCTTCAGTGGGGGATGGGCACCTTGGCAGTATGGGCTCCCAATCAGAATCGCTGGGACTGTGAAATAAAGACACAGACACACAGACACAGATTATATATAGAGTAGGGAAACAATCACTATGGTGAGGAGCTGTTCCATCCCATGTTTAGATAAAATTAAATGTAAAAAATATCTAATATATACAGACACACAGACACAGACACAGACACAGACACACAGACATACACCCACCCACAATGTAGAGCAATGTGTACTTTACAGATTTCGTTACACATTTCATTACTGATTATATTTTTATATATGGCAAATAAAWWAKAAATATCTCCAAAACAACTCYAATAATATTTGATATTATTKATTTCAAACAACGGGACTCACCAATCCAACATTGCATCTTCTCCGTACAAGAACATCTCCTCAGCTTGCGAGTCAAAAGTATTCTCACTATCTGAATCATCTTGGAGTAATTTACTGTCATTTTCCCTATCAATTTCTTCAATAATAACGTGTAGATCTGTATATTTTGACTTGGTCTTTGACTTTGTCTTTTACAGATTTACTCGCCATAATWCTTCTCTAAAATTGCTCTCAAAACAATACTGCTGCGCGTAACCAGTGTGGCTGCTTCTGGTAGAATTTTCAATGGCGAATGGCTGTGTTTACGCTCGAGTTTCCCACAAAGGCTAGTCTTCCCGGATAGAACCATTACATATTGCCGTTTACCTCAGCTCATTGGCTATCTACCAAGCTAGATTTCAAGACGATCAGTGGTCATTGGTCCYAAATACAGTCAATCAACGAAGAACTGGTCATATCATTGGTGTGCAATGAGGTCATAGTTTGGTGTGTTCAAATCAGTTCCTTTCGGTCAATATGTCCCGGGAAAAGAACAATGAAGTATGGCTGTGTTACTAACAAACAGAGGATTGCAATGAAACCAAACATGGCTCGATAAACGTCCGTTTAGAGTGAGTAATTACATCGACTGTTACGTTCAAAGTTGAAGGACACTGAATTCACGACACAAGCCGTTTACAAAATGTTTCGTGTTAGGCTATAAAAATGGATTTATTGAACAAAACGACAATTTATTGTTTCGTCGTGACCTTTGGTATTGCCAAAAGAAGAAGATCTTCAAAGGTAATTMATTAATTTTATTGCTATTTCTGACTTTCATGACTAATCTACTTGGCTGGTAACTGTACGTAATGTTTTGTCTGGTGATCGATAATCGCATGGTTTGCTTTCGCAGTAAAGCCTTTTTGAAATCTGACACGATGGCTAGATTAACAAGAGGTTTAGCTTTCATTTGGTGTAGTGCACTTCTGATTTAATTAAAGTTAAATATTTATAATAATTACATTTCTGCAATTTTGTCGAAACATTCCGCTAGCGGAACCCCTGTCCTAGACAGGCTAAAGGTCTGTGCGTATTGATACGTATTGTAGTTATATTTTATCTTTAATTTTACCTTTATTTTACTAAGGCGACTCAGTTAAGAAACAATTCTTATTTTCAATGACGGCCTTTAGCAACAAGTGGGGTAACTGCCCTGTTCAGGCAGCAGAACGACAGATTTGTACCTTGTCAGCTCGGGATTTGAAACTTGCACCTTTCGGTTACTAGTCCAACGCTCGTAACCCACTAGGCTACCCTTGCCGCCCCAATTGAGTGCAATATGGATTACAGCAAGCATAAAACATGACAGAGAAGCCTCTTGAGTGGTGCAGTGGTCTAAGGCACTGCATCGCAGTGCTAGCTGTGCCACTAGAGATTCTGGGTTTGAGTCCAGGCTCTGTCACAGCGAGCTGCGACCTGGAGACCCATGGGGCTGCGCACGATTGGCCCAGCGTCGTCCGGGTCAGGGGAGGGTTTGGCCGGCAGGAATGTACTTATCCCATCGCACACTAGTGACTCCTCTGGCGGGCTGGGCGCAGTGCACGCTGACACGGTTGCCAGGTGTACGGTGTTTCTTCCCACACATTGGTGCGGTTGGCTTCTGGGTTAAGTGTGCGCTGTGTCAAGAAGCAGTGCGGCTTGGTTGGGTTGTGTTTCGGAGGACGCACGGCTCTCGACCTTCGCCTCTCCCGAGTCCATACGGGAGTTGAAGTGATGAGACAAGACTGTAACTACTAATTGGATACCACAAAATTGGGGAGAAAAACAGAGACATTACCATTTTCTCTTTCATCTTAAATGTGAGCTTCCCAGAACATCTGTTTATGTGCGTAATAACAACCTATATTTGCATTGATAATAATTACAAAGCAGGTCAAGGAATCTCTCCTGGGGATGTTTAACTTTGTTGAAGAAAGTTTTCTACCACCTGGTTAGTGTCAGAGGWCTTGGGTGATCTATTCAGGTCAACAGGATGTTGTGGACAGGCGTGGACAGATGTGACGACTGAAGTGGACCTAAATTCAAACGTTATTCATCTTTTGTTTTCATTTAACAATAATGTATCTACAAGTACAGCATGCGTTTTCATATTATACACTGAGGTTGCTTCCCAAAGGACACACTATTGCATAGAAGGTCCACAACTTCTGAGCTGAGGGCTCTGGTCAAAAGACATGCACTACAGTACATAGTGTGTTTCTGCAGTCTTTTATGTGCGGAATATCCTCGTACCTATTTCAGACTCACAAGATATGGAGAGTCTGATTGAGGGGTTTGTATAACAGTCGTGCAGTGATTTCCATAAGAATGACTRCTCACGAGCAGCCCCCATAAATCTCTGTAGTCCAATAGTCCTGATGGTTCCCCAGGCATTTGCAGGCCCACCAACTGACATGGCACAGATACTACTGCCTCATTACATAAATTATGTTTCACCACCATTAGTATGATTAAATAACAGTCAATATCTGCGTCCCAAATGGTATCCTATTCCCTGTATATAGTCCCTATGGGCCATGGTCAAAAGAAGTGCACTATAGAGGGAATACGATGCCATTTGAGATGGAGACTTTTGGTTGGCCCTGAATCATCATACAAGTAATTGTATGTGACATTGTTGAAAAGGTTATGTCAGGATAGGACAGCCAGAGAATAGAAATGGGATTTGACTGTTTGACTGCCTGAATGATATGGAGCATTTTTACATTTGGTAAGTTGGTGCCATTAGAATATTATCAAGAGAACTTTAAGGAGAAGAAGTTGTCACACAATGGTTTGCCATAACACACAATGGTTTGCCATAACACACAATGGTTTTCCATAACACACAATGGTTTGCCATAACACACAATGGTTTTCCATAACACACAATGGTTTTCCATAACACACAAAATGGGTTGCCATAACACACAATGTTTCCATAACACATCAATGGTTTTCCATAACACACCATGGTTTCCATAACACACAATGGGTTGCCATAACATGCACAGCCAATTTCAAGTCTATGCAGCAGCAGCTAGAGTGCCATCTTGTTAGATGGTTGGAATGCCTTCCCCCTCTGTCGTAATGAGGGTAGACAGCGTAGTGCTTCAACTTAAGTGGGAACTACTTCTGCTGTCCAAAAGTATAGTTTAGCCTCTTTCTTGCACTCACATCCCAGACTTGATTTTAATCTTCCTGGCACTAATTCTGCTGATAGTGGATAACTATTTCGAAGAAGGGTCTACTTGCAATAACTGTGATATGTGGTTGTGTTTTTCACTAAACTTAGTTGAATGTGCTGTAGGAAGCAGGAAAGTAGGAAGCAGTAAAGTAGGAAGCAGTAAAGTAGGAAGCAGTAAAGTAGGAAGCAGTAAAGTAGAAAGCAGTAAAGTAGGAAGCAGTAAAGTAGGAAGCAGTAAAGGAACAGTGAGAGCACTAAGGGGTACAGGCTCTGGCACTAAGTGCCCAGGGCTGAGCCTGCCTGCCCTGCTGTCTGGGTTATCAGCCCCCTCCTGCCATGGCCTCCTCTGTTCTCAGCTAGACTTATGATTCTGTCCTGATGTCTCTGTCCTGATGTCGCTGTTCTGATGTCTCTGTTCTGATGTCTCTGTTCTGATGTCTTTGTCCTGATGTCTCTGTCCTGATGTCTCTGTCCTGATGTCTCCGTTCTGATGTCACTGTTCTGATGTCACTGTTCTGATGTCACTGTTCTGATGTCACTGTTCTGATGTCTCTGTTCTGATGTCTCTGTCCTGATGTCTCCGTTCTGATGTCACTGTCCTTATTTTTCCTGACAGACAGGAGTCCACAAGACACAAGGCTCTACATCATTTCCTCCCTTCGCTCTTTACCTCTACCTCTACCTTTTACTTTTACCTCCTATCTCTACCTACTTCTACCTTTGCTCACTACCCGATCTACTTACCTTTTATCTCATAACTCTACCATGATTCATCACTACCCCTATCTTTACCTACTCTACCTTTACCTTTATCTCTACCTCTACCCCTATTCATACACTACTAACCTCTACTCTCTACTCACAACTACCTTTTACACTATACCTCTACCACTAACTCTACACTCCACTACCTTATTACATCTACCTCTACACTAACCACTACTCTACCTTTACCTCTTACCTCTACCTACCTACCTTTTACCTCTATTCTCTTCTTACCTCTACCTCTACCTTCCTACTCTCTATCTCTACCTCTACCTTATCTCTACCTTTACCTTATACCTCTATCTCTACCTCATACTCTACCATTTACACTTATACTCCTACTCTCCTACTCTACCTCTACCTACTACCCTACCTTTACCTTTATACTCTACTCTACCATTACCTACTTTACCTCTTTACCTCTACCTCTACCTCACTACCTCTACCTACACCCTTTACCTTCTACCTCTACCCCTACTACTATCTTATCCTTTACCTCTACCTCATACCTACTACCTTTACCTCTACCACTAACACTACCTTTACCTCTACTCTACCATCTACCTTTCATCTTACCCTCTACCCTACCTCTACCTCTACCTCTACCTTATCTTTACCTCTACCCACTACCTCTACATCTACCTTTATCTTTACCTCTACCACTAACACTACTAATCTTACCTACCTCTACCTCTACCTCTAACCATCTACCTCCCCTTTACCTCTACCACTAAACACTACCTTTACCTTATCTCTACCTCTACCATTCACCACTACCTCTACCTCTACCTTATTCTTTACCTCTACCTCTACCTACACTCTTACTCTCACCTCCTCTACACTACCTTCTACCTTTACCTACCACTACCTCTACCTTTATCTTTACCCTCTACCACTAACACTACCTTTACCTTTACTCCTCTACCACTACCTCCTACCTCTTACCTTTCCTCTACCTCTACCTTCTAACTCTACCTCTACTTTACTCTTACCTCTACCCTACCCATACCTTTACCTCTACCATCTACCCTAACACTACTTTACCTTTATCTCTACCCTACCTCTACCTCTACCATTCTTTTACCTCTCCACTACCACTACCTTCTCATCTCTACTTACCTCTACCACTACCTTCTACCTTTATCTTTACCACTACTCTACTACCTCTACCCTCCTATCCTTACCTGCTTACCACTAACCACTACCTTTCACTCTTTACCTCCCACTAACACTACCTTTCCCTTCTCTCACTACCATACCTCTACCTTACACCTTACCTTTATCTTACCTCTACCACTAACACTACCCTCTACCTTTACCATACCTCTACCCTTTACCTCTTACTATACACTACCATCTACCTTTATCTTTACCTCTTTACCACTAACAACTACCTTTCCTTTATCTACCTCACACTAACCTCTACCTACACTCTTATACAAGTACTTTCTTACCTCTTACTTCTACTTCTACTCTACCACATACCGTTTACCACTACCTCCTCCTTTTAACCTGTTACCACTAAACCTTTACCTACTACTCTACTCTACTGTACCTTTACCTTACCTTACTCTACCTCACTCTACC
>NC_036872.1:34386161-34389290 GCF_002910315.2 Salvelinus sp. IW2-2015 | reverse complement strand
CGGCGGGGGTGGGGGGTACCTCTGTAACCACTTACCCCTCGACCGTAACTCTCTATGTACCTACACTACCTCTACTTACCTTTACCTCTACCACTAACACTACCTTTACCTCTACCTCTACCTCTACCTCTACCTCTTACTTTACCCTCTACACTAACACTACCTTACCTTTACCTTTACCTCTACCCTACCTTTACCTTACTCACCACTACCTCTAGCCTTTATCTTTACCTCTACCACTACCTCTACCGTCTACCTCTACCTCTACCACTAAACACTTACCTTTACCTCTACCTCTACCTCTACCTCTACCACTAACACTACCTTTACCTTTACCTCTACCACTTACCACTACCTCTACCTTTCTTTACTCTACCACTACCTCTACCCACTAACACTACCTCTACCTCTAACACTTACCTTTACCTTTTACCTCTACCTCCTACACTAACACTACCTTTACTTTACTCTACCACTAAACACTACCTCTACCTTTATCTTTACTCTACCACTAACACTACCTTTACCTTTATCTCTACCACTAACAGCTACCTTCTACGTCTACCTCTATCATCAAACACTACCTCTACTTCTACTTTCTACCGGTCTAACCACACCTTTTACCACGTACCTACATTTTACCTTTAGCATACCACTACCTTTACCTCTACGTCTACCTCTACCTTTACCTCTAACTTTCCTTGAATCCAAAACAATGCTCTCCTCTTTTCTTTTCCCTTCGTATCTTCTGTCTCTTCTCTCTATCAAGAACACGTCCTGTCTACAGAAAGGGATTATTTGATCTCTCTCTCTCTCTCTCTCTCTCTCTCATAGAAGGGGGGCTCGGCACACAGTTGTGGGCAGCTGAAGGTGGGACAGGTGATTCTGGAGGTGAATGGGGTCTCCCTGAGGGGTAGAGAGCACCGGGACGCTGCTCGCGTCATCGCTGAGGCCTTCAAGACTAAAGAGAAGGACCACATTGACTTCCTGGTTACCGAGTTTAACACAGCCCTACTGCAAGGCCTTTAGCGGGGTCGTATTTCGGCACCGCACAGAAGAAAAGACACTGAAACAAGAAGGGACCAACTGAACTGATGCTTGTTCCCGTTTTCCTGCAGGGGCTTCAGCAGGACTTTGCACTTTAGAGAGCTGGAACAYATGGAGGAAGGAGGAGAAGGAGAGAACGGAAGGAGGGAGAAGTTTGATGGAGTGTTGCACCTGGGGACAAKATTAAGACAATCCGTTATTCTCCTGTAAGCCCCTTCTCCCTCCCCACATTGTTGTCCCTATATACAAACTTACCAGGCTGGCCATGTAGTYTTAAAAAGCTCAAATGCARGARATCCTGRRTTAAGAYGAACCCACCGATAGAACATACAGRTGAAGTCGGAAGTTTACATACACTTAGGTTGGTGTCATTAAAACTAATTTTTCAACCACTCCACAAATTTCTTGTTAACAAACTATAGTTTTGGCAAGTCGGTTAGGACATCTACTTTGTGCATGASACAAMACATTTTTCCAACAATTGTTTACAGAAAGATTATTTCACTTATAATTCACTGTATCACAATTCCAGTGGGTCGAAAGTTTACATACACTAAGTTGACTGTGCCTTTAAACAGCTTGGAAAAGTCCAGAAAATGATATCATGGCTTTAGAAGCTTCTGATAGGCTAATTGACATAATTTGAGTCAATTGGAAGTGTACCTGTGGATGTATTTCGAGGCCTACCTTCAAACTCAGTACCTCTTTGCTTGACATCATGGGAAAATCAAAAGAAATCAGCCAAGACCTCATAAAAAAAATTGTAGACCTCCACAAGTCTGTTTCATCCTTGGGAGCGATTTCCAAACGCCTGAAGGTACCACGTTCATCTGTACAAACAATTGTACGCAAGTATAAACACCATGGGATCACGCAGCCGTCATACTGCTCAGGAAGGAGACGCGTTACGTCTCCTAGAGATGAACTTACTTTGGTGCGAAAAGTGCAAATCAATCCCAACAGGTAGAAAAGTATCTATATCCACAGTAAAACGAGTCCTATATCAACATAACCGGAAAGGCCGCTTAGCAAGGAAGAAGCCACTGCTCCAAAATAAAAAAGCCAGACTACAGTTTGCAACTGCACAAAGATCGTACTTTTTGGAGAACTGTCCTCTGGTCTGATGAAACGAAAATAGAACTGTTTGGCCATAATGACCATCGTTATGTTTGGAGGAAAAAGGGGGATGCTTGCAAGCCAAAAATACCATCCCCAATTTGAAGCACAGGCACCCCCCGTGGAGTAGCATATGTGGCTGGGATGCTTGTGCATGCGAGCAAGACGCTTTGCACTTCACAAAATACGATGCTCGATGAAGAAAGGAGGAAATGTATGTGATATAGATAGAAAGCAATCTCCAAAGACATCACTCAGAAGAGTTTAACGAGCGGTGTGTCGCAAATGGGGTCTTCGCATTATGGGACAATGACCCAAGCATCACCTTCCAAAAGTTGTAGTGCATCATGGTTTAAGGGAGCAACCATGGAGTACAAATGCTTCAGTACAAATGTTTGCTTCCACAACCATAAGTGTTATCTAGGCAAAGCGGAAAGGCTCCTGACTCAACTCCTAAGACACAATGTGTGGGGCAAGGATCCTAAATCTTCAGACTCTAGTGTAATATTGACCACCAATCTCTTTTGTTCTGTCAGTAATGAGAACAAAAACACGTTTTCTAATCCTAAATTTCCGGAGCTTGTAAGGCTCCCCAAATGTTTGACCACATTACAACTAATTGTAAATAGTGCAATTGCTACAAATACGAATGAGTGATAACTACTTGCGAAACCATCAGCTGGAGAGATAAATAAGACATATGTTAGTAGAAAGAATATCCAATAGCTGAATATATAAATCATTACTCTCTATACTAATTCATTGTTGACATATTAGAACATTAACATTATTGAGTAAAAAATTCAAGTTGTATGCTGAATAATTCCGAATATTACAACGTACATGCCTAATTCAGCTACACTTAATATGGACCATGCCCTACATTCGCATGCACCTAGTGTGATGATACTATCTGACCTCAAGACGGGAATTTCACATCTCTCTCTTTCTCCTCTCTCTCTCTCT
>NC_036872.1:34364586-34386061 GCF_002910315.2 Salvelinus sp. IW2-2015 | reverse complement strand
ACAGATCTGGGACCAGGCTACAGAGAGAGAGAACAGATCTGGGACCAGGCTACAGAGAGAGAGACAGATCTGGGACCAGGTTACAGAAAGAGAGAACAGATCTGGGACCAGGCTACAGAGAGAGAGACAGATCTGGGACCAGGCTACAGAGAGAGAGACAGATCTGGGACCAGGCTACAGAAAGAGAGAACAGATCTGGGACCAGGCTACAGAGAGAGATGAAGGGAGAACGGGAGCCAGGGGGGTGAGGAGTGACGGTGGTTGGTGGTTAGTTAGGCACAGTGTTGTGGTTGTGTGGGAATCCTCCGTTGCTACAGCTCACTATTGAAGGGGAGTCCACCACCACCAGTTTGAACACAACACATCAGTCTAACCAGACTTTCAGTGACAGTCCCACTGTGCAGTTCTAGAAGGAAGGGAACGCAGCTGTAGCCTGCAGATGTAGAGGATGCAGTTTGGTCTTAATATAGAATGTGTGCGTCCCAAATGGCACCCTATTTCCTACACAGTACACTACTTTTAGTAGTCCTCTGTAAAGGCTATAGGGTGCCATTTGGGACGCAGCCTCTGTGTGTTGTTGTGAAAGATGATAACGTAACGCTGTATAGAATTTCCACCTACACTATTTCTGTTCAGTTGTACAAGGCACAAATGGAGCTTTACTAATCCGCCATTGAATGAAAGTCTGGTTGCATAAAACACTGGTGTCTAGTGTTGTCATTCATACTACTGTTTAGTGACTGTCATGTTTAGTCATGTACTGTCATTGTCCACAGACATCCACACCTGTTTAATTTACCTGTTTTTTTCCTTCTCTTTCACTCTATGACCCTCTGCTTTTTCTCTCTCTCTCTTCTCTCTCTCCCTTCTCTCTCTCTTCTCCATCTCTCTCTTCTCTCTCTCCCTTCTCTCTCTCTTCTCTCTCTCCCTTCTCTCTCTCCATTTGGATATGCCAATTGGAGAAGGTTTGATTGATAAGACCTTACACGGACAATTCGTTGATATGTTGGGAGGTAAACCAAGCACGGTCAATGGTCGCATGAATTACTGATAGTCTGACCCATGCTTTTTTAGATTTGTCTAATTACCAATTTTAGTTTTTGACTGAGGACAGACGCAGTGTGAGGGGGAATTAAATTAAGACTAATAAGTAGAAATCGTATTTACTGCATCCTCGGCTCTCCTAATCTGCACAATCACAGTTTAAATGGTAGGTTTGTGGCTTTCTGTTTCAGGAACGTTTTCTTTTCTTATTCTCGGACAGGGTACTGGGAGTCCACAGTCCGAGCGAAGAGATCCATGGTTAAGGCAGATTCGAGCAAGCAGTTACAATTCAGCACACGAGATCAGATTGTACCCGACAGGGTCAGCCGAGTACGGCCTCATAAGGCCGGAGAGGACCCTGGATTTATTGAGCTAGCCTTGTATCCAGGGATCCAGGTAGAGAGAATAATAACAGCAATCGCAGCTAAATAAACTAACACATATAAGGTATACTGGTGGCTCATGCCAAACAGTACATTAGACCTGCTATCCAAATAAAGTGGGTTTTTTAAACCGCTTTAAGGTTGGCAGGGGTACAGCGTATAAATTAACAATCAAATACATCAACTTGTTGACGTCTAATCGAAGTGGACACGGTCGAGGGAAATATAAAGTGTCTCCAATCCCAGGCATAGAGAAGGGGCTAGGGATTATTGCGGGCGACAATGGGATCTAGGTGTCTTTCAATACACATAGCTCTTACAAGCAAAGACAGGGCAGTTGGCGATAATTTCAAAAAATTTCAGAGTGTTATTTTCCACCTCATAGTGTGGAAATATCATTAAACCAGAACCACTGTGTAAATTATAGTTAGTGTAACTACCTGTCTATCTGGAATCCCTAGGGGATCTCTAAGTATATATGGAATTCGTTTTAAGTTCCATACCATGGATCCAGGTTAGCTGCAAATGTGATTTTGAGAATTTTAAGACTCAAAATGAATGTATTTCAACATACATGTTTTTTGTCTTTACTGTCATAGGCATACAAACTGGCATTGTAATACACAGATTTCAATCAGCAGGGAACAACAGCGATAACTCCGCAGGCACAATAAAATGACTAACACATGATTAATGGAAAGTTTGGTTCTGAGCGTGTACGTCTCGCTAGTAGTCTGAGAAGATTATAATAGATCAGGGAGAGGGTGTTTTATTTACAATAAAAATAAAAACCTTCACATAGTGTAGTAATCTTAACCCCCTATATTTTGGACAGTCGAACAAGTCACGTCTCATATATCACTCTAAAGTCCAATTACTCACGATTTATTTTCAGGGTTGACTCGGCTAAACCACGGGGACCCCATCAGGACTTGAGGAATCTATATGTGAGCTATGCTATGAGAAAGAACATGTCACAAATGTTTCTGTGGAGAGTCTCATTGGCTTTCGGCATAGAGAGCCGGGTAAAGTATGTTATTGTAAGGAACTCTTCCGTAACAACATACATTTTGTTAGAGAACTTTTGTGAGAAGAATACCGATTTTTCGCAAGATGTCTATGGCTACTTGACATAAACACCTATAGGTAGCTCGTAGCTCGTGTCAACATACAGATCCAATTTTCACCATGCAGATGTGTGAAAATTCGGACACTAGACGGCGAGTAGAGCTGGTTGGGAGGGTTGATTGACGACATTTCCAATTTGCAAAAACACATCTCCTTGATCTTAAACTGACAGGTTTTTGGGTGGGGATTTTCTTTTAAATAGCTAATATTAGATGTATCCACTGTTGACAATGACGACTTTTAGGGAGATTCTAGAGAGTTTGATTGCTAGTGATATAAACTATACTACAGGAAAACACCACAGGATACCCTATTTCTTCTATATTGGCCTAAATTGTTTTTTTGTTCATGGTGTAGAAAAGATAAAGATTCAATTAAAAATTCTCATGAAACTGTGAACCCCAATAAATATTTATTTTCCACAAATATAATAAACCATATATTGCTTTGTTCTCAATGTGTTCAGGAGCGTACGTTTGCTGTAAGGTGTTGTGGGAAAGTGTTTCAATGCGCCCTCCACCCTATCCACTGATCACCTGCTAATCACTCTGACACACGCCGCCCCTTACCCGCTGTCAATACTGTGGCAAAGATTTCAGCCAGAAATCTGATATGAAAAAATCACTTCAATTCATCACAGGTGATGTCGATATTTATTTTTCTTGGAAATAGGGATCGTTGTCACGTTCGAAACGTATTAACTATTTTTTATTTTTTTTTAAAGCCACCAATGTGGGAGTGGTAGTGCATGTGGTGCCTGTTAAATTGAAAGTGGACCGCATGCCAGAGTCCCGGCGACGTGGGATAGTGATTTTGGCCTTTGTTAACATAAAATTAGATTAAACTAGCCACTGCATGCGCCTACACACTCTCGATTGATTTTGGATTAGTTAGTCTGAAATTTGTGTGGCTGTTTAAGTTAAAGACACCGAGAACCATGCATTACAGGTTTTCCTGGCCTCACTTTCAGGGTGAGGAACCATCTAACATTAAGTTATAAAAGAGTGAACTTCCCTTTACAATACAGTATGTCCGTCTCTGCCCTTCTATTCCAGGTGAAAGCCCCATGTGTGCCAGGTGTGTGGCTAAAGCCTTCAGTCAGAAGCTCAACCTCATCCAAACCCAGCAGTCGTGCAGTCACAGTAAGCAACCAACGCCTACCCAGTTGCCCCAATCTATGGCTTCCAGCGCACAATAGGAACCTGAGAAAATCCTTCAGAAGAACCCCTTTATGGTCACAGACCTGGAGCTTTAACATGTAGCTGATCTGAAGCGGTCGAAGATTTTCACATACACGGCGAGAACCAGCTGTTCAACATATGATATTTGGCGTAACTACCTAACCACTACCCCCTCACACGCGTCATCAAATGCCTCGACCCTCACAATACCTAGTATTTTAGGGCACCGACTCGAACAAGCTAAAAAGAAGCTGGGGATGGATGGATAGTAGGAGGGGAAGAGAAGCTAACGGGAAAACAACGACTTATATCAAAATTATAAACGGGACATGATACCATTCAGACTGTAAGTTGAGATCCACCTCCGTATATTACAATATTTGCTCTACATATACTATCTGTTTTTTCAGTGTCATCAATAGGGTCATAATTTTTAATCTGATAAGATATGTTGAAGAAACACCTTTGAAACATTCCCATCCCATTTATTATACCTTAAAGTACTTTATAAGCTTTATCCTTAACGTGGGTGTGCATTAAGAGATGGTTGTTATCCACTTTCCGATTGTGGATAACAACAAGTATCATGTAATTGTTTATGAAATGAATGATCAAAATTGGTGTTTTTTATGTGATCAAAGAACTCCCCTTTTGCGGTTATAAATGATTTACTTAATTCTTCGGGGTAGGTTTTTAAATGGGTAATTTGTCCACCGTAATTTGAGATATAAAGTAGTTAAACCGGTAGTGGCAACGTCCGGCGTACGCGTTTCCCTCTGCAATCTCTGGACAATGGAATATTATCCTGTCATTCCTCTTTAATCCTCTTGGAACCAAAACATTATACTTTTGGATTTAAATACCTTTGTGTACGCGCTGTCTGAGAAAAGCCTTTTATTTCCTCTCTATTCAGCTCAGCACCGGGATCTAGGGAAAAGCAATCAGCCGGACAAAGCTAAATAGCATCTAAAAAACCTGTATGCTCTTCGCCCGGTAACATTTGACCCTCCAACTGCACCACATGAGGGACAGAATACCCATGACCACAGGTAAATACATAATCAAATACATGCTTTAGTTTATAAATGCACTTTCTGGCTTATTGTGACCTCATTCCCAAGGCTTAATGCTTAACAGAGAGAGAA
This sequence comes from Salvelinus sp. IW2-2015, assembly GCF_002910315.2. NCBI lineage: Eukaryota > Metazoa > Chordata > Actinopteri > Salmoniformes > Salmonidae > Salvelinus > Salvelinus sp. IW2-2015. The sequence continues at coordinate 34,381,180 of NC_036872.1, read as the reverse complement.
GCCGGCGGGGACAAGATTAGCCTGCATGGTGACACTCAACCTGAGTTCTAGGGATGACTTAAGGAGAAGCTTTTGGACAGTTATGTTTAGTGCGTCTATGCTTCATAGGGTAAAGTTACAGTGATGGATCAGTCATTTCCCCTACAAATAATCATTCTGTCAACTTTCACTGTTGTATAAGTTTGCATCACTACTACAGCGAATCTATAATATGTAGGCATTTGTTTAAGAACTTATATAATATTGAATAGTATAATGGTTTATGTCTGAAACTAGAGGTAACGTGTCTTTGCCAATAAGTTTACAATTGGACAAAAGGGTGAGTCGAAATATCTATATGTGATAGGTATATGGCTGAGATCAGTGGTAAGTAATAGGTCTTAGCTGATGAATTGTATTTCACTTTGGGTGACTTAACATACTCGAAGGGTGAGATGGGTACTTGAGTTATAAGTAGTCGTACTAGCTATTTATTCAAATTCAATCAAAATAGTTATATTGAGGAGATGGATAGGGCCTCATAAATCGAAAACAGGCTGAATCTTGATTCAAGCAGCTACACTCCACCTGATACTACTGTGTTTCAAAAGATCACTTAACAAGTTTTTAATACATCAATAATATAACAGACACGTAATTTACTATTAACATGAAGACATATGTGGGTCTCTTCCGACGTTTGCCTCCAATAACTCAACTGAATGCCAAATCTGAGTGGTGATGAGACAGCCCTTGGGTGAGCACGATCTTTATGGGAGAAATGTCAGGTTCATCTCTGTACTATTTCAATGTTCATGTTTGTATGCAAGGAATTTGAGCTGGTTCTCTATCCGATTTTACATGTCTGGAGCATACCTTCTAGTTGATCTCTCTCTTCATTCGTCTATCCCTCTTGGGTTTTCGCTGTCGCGTCGGTCCATCGCTAAGGGCAACAATGGGTTTTAAGGAGGAGAGAGGAGTGACGTGGGACCATGCTTCACTGCACCAGAACAGTCTTCATGAAGACCGACTAGCCATTTGTGAACGAGTGATCTTCAGGCGTATAAGCGAGTATATGCAGAATAACTCAAAGCCTATCATCCAAAACGAACAACAGGTGGTAAGACGACAATATTTCAGACTGGCAATATCACACCATATCAGCGGCACGGAGTGGAATGTAGAACACTAGTCCAAAGGGCAGAAGGAGAGCTCACTTATATCTAAATTAAATATCAAAAATCTTTATATTTTATTCAATGTGATTTGATAGAGACACATCGGAGGTAATACTATTCGAGAAATGCTCATCACTCCACGTCGAGCTCCAAAAGTATTCTGCGCACAGTGACATTCTTTTTGCTTATTTCGAGTTCTGTAACTCCAACAGCTTAGATTTATGAGAGATCTACAACAATGATTATGGGGTTATATGACGATGGCAAGACATAGAGTCAGCTCATTATATCGAATTCAAGGGTATATAATTCATCCGATTTACTCCAGCCAACAAAGGATGGGTCGGACAAGGCCTGAAAGGTTTGGATCCGATTGAAAGAATTGAGAATAACGGTCGAGACCTATCAAGTAAGTAAAATATATTTTTAATGGTTAAAACAATGAGGTTGTATAAGCTCTGTATTACGAAATTATCACAGGCTAACGTTTGTGTACATGAGACCCGGCTACACCAACCGAGTTAGAAGGCCCTGGACCATAAAAAAGTTATGCTTGGAACCACATTTATAACTTATGTGTATTACAATCAACGTGGAGGGGTTATAGCCAAGAGTTGAAGATAAATTAATCGGTCCTCATCTACGCATTTAGCCTAAGACACAAAATTCACATTCTATTTCATAGAGCTATGTGATCCAATATTATACATTTTGATGTAATGTGGATATGTCACAAATTTAATAATCTGATAGTAGTCTATGTGTCGTTGCAGATATTTTGCAAATTTGTTTTTTTTGTGCCCACACATAGAACTCAATCATTAAAAATCACTATTATAAGATAGGGTAACTTTACACTATGTTTCACACCATTTAATAGTTGAAACGAGAGGTATGGGAGGGCCAGTCGCAAGAAACATAGTTCTGAACAGGGCCATTATACAAATACTTGTCAAGAGCGTGCCAAGATCAAGAGTTCAAGATGGCAGTGCGACAAAATAAAACTATAACACACGTGGCGATATTCCAAGTATCCACAACAGTATAAGAGTACAGATAATACAATAGAAAAATCTGATTAGGAAATTCACGTGGAAATGGTACGAAAAGATGTGAGAGTATTAGTCACGGTAAGACATTTAAAGTTCAAGTTCTGCCAGGTCTATAAATAATAGTGAAACTATAATGCAAATGGCCAGTTAGTCGTTCTGATGTGTGATAGTGATCCTACAAAATAATTTGGAAAACATATTTTAGCAATTAATACACATGGTATGATAAGAAAGATGGATGGCGATGTATCGAATGGATATTGTTCCTGTAGAGACAAGCTAGAGAATACATGAGAAGTAGGCGGGCAATGAATAAGAGTTAAATAAAAAACAATATATGGAGAGTGAGGTCGGTAGTTGGATTAATGGGCCCTATTTTAACAGAGAATTAGGGCTGGTGTGGCTAAGTCGAGATCGGTAAGTGCCGTGGATTTATACGTGTATGTGTCTAATATGAATGAACAAATATTCGCTCACAGATACAGTAGATGAAACTTTAAGTTAGTTGGAGAGCAGAGGTATTATAATAAACACTCCGTCACTCACCACATATACGATAAGACGATATTTTTTAGCACATTATCTTTCGTTCTCAAAACCTGATGGTCAAGCAACTTGCGCCAGCGAGTAGAAATAGGGATTCAGGATATAGGGGCGGGTTCCGTAACGAGATTAAGGTGTAGGCTTTGGTTGGATTACATGGCTATGTGACGTATCACAGTCAACGTTGAATAAGGAACGCGCAGTGCTACGGGTGGGTGGTTCACTCCTTGATTAACAGTGAACCAGTGGTCGAGTACTTGAGATCAGCTCGAGAGCTGGTACATCTAGATCAGAAGACTGTAAGTATTCCGAGCCTCGGACGCACCTCGAGTAGGTGAGTGATCTAATGGCGACGAGATAAATATAATTGCTACAAGGCGCGACGCGCGGACAGCCAAAAGAAGGTAGCAAATCACACAGAAGCTGGGGTCGGGTGGGTAGGGATATGATTTTGAGCCTTGGTTCCTTGGCTTCTAGTGACAAAACGGAATGGCACAATTTCCCTTAACAAAAGTTGATATTGCACCAAGCATCCCAGTTTCAAATGCTGAGTATGTATTTGAAAAGTCTGGAGGTACAATGGGCTTTTATTAAATTAAGAACGGATAAATCTGGGGGCCGTTATAGTCGAGGATTCAGGTAGGATGTCAGTTTTAGCATCCTCGAATGTGATGTTAGAGTTGATTCAGTCTCAAAGAGTGCAGAATAGGCAATTAGGTAGGCCCCGTTTCCGTGTTGCGATATTCAGGGCAACGAACTGACCCTCCTTATTAGTTTACTATATTTTGGATTGTGAAGATGGCTTAACCATCGAGTCCTCGGTATTATTAGCTCCGCAAGTCAATCTAACACTCTTTACGCCAGACCACTACCGGTACATATCTGAATTGTCACCACATCATTCTATAGGTTCAGAACCGTCTTCTTAGAGTAAGTGGAGAATCCACCTTTGCCCATAGTTCAGAGTTTGGAGGGCGGGTCGGAAGTAAGCATGGGCAGAGATTCATGGGCTTTGAACGAGCACTACATTATAAGTCTTTAGGCACCCATTTAGAAGCAACGCCTTGGAAGGCCTACGGACAACACACGAAGTAGTCTGGGCTGATTTTTTGAGTGGCTATTGCTTGGTTGGAAGAGGCCGGGGTTTGTCTTGTTAAGTGCGGTCCAGAGAGCAAGGCCCGCACTGAGGGTTGAGGACGACAATGGTGTTCGGCTCTCCTGGCGTAGAGCGTGGATTTCAGATCGCACAAAGCGGCTCCGCTAGTCATTGAGGGAGCGTATCTCGACTGAAGATCATATACCACCCAGCTGAGAAAACGATTCTTGGCCCCAAAGAGGAATTCGAACGCGCTCTGTTGGCACATGGCAAGGGTGGCGGTTCTCCACACACACTGAGAAGCACTTCGAGCTCAGAAAGTCTCGAACAAACAGGCCTCCCGACGGCTGCAGCATCAACAACTCGTTCGAAACAGTATCTTATCTGAGGGGAAGGGGAGTGATGATGGAGAGGCCGGGAGAAGGCGGGAGAGGCAGGGGAAGTCGAGGATTAGGATAGAGAGAGGCGCAAGAAGGGACGTGTTTGGAAGGTCGTGACCGGCATGAGAAGAATAGCTGGAAAAATTGACAGAGTCAAAAGAGAGCCACTTGGGCCAGCAGGATGCACAAGGTAAAGAACCGGAGCTGTTTCGAGGCAAGGGTACTGTCATTCTCAATAAGAAATAGGTAGAGGGAGATGTGATGGATGAAGTGCATATTGCGGAGAGATGGAGTAGGGTATAGGTCCTTTCGAAAGACGTAGAACGGCTAGACGGTGGCACAGCACTTGCCTCATGGACCAGCTCGGAAACACAGGTAAGGAAAGGGTGGGCACAGCTGGAACAGCAAATTTGTCAAAAACACGAGTGGGGAGGATTGTCATTCGAAAGTGAGTACCATCATTGCACATACTGTTATCATTGGTGGAGAATTTAGTGCCTATCGTTGGAAGGCACACACGTTAGATTCACGCAGGCGCAGCGATGGATAAAACTATGGTCTGTAGGGTACAGATGATAATTATCCTAGGACCGAGTGTCAGCACATCGGGCCCCATATCGACACAAGAGGAGGAGATGACCACAGAGAGCGAGGCTTTACAGAGTCTCTAGGCTAGGATCGTCGATTATACAGGCAAGAAGCCAGACAGACCAAGAACGTAGTTAGAACTCAAGACACTAGTAAAGTGAACGAGGATGCATGCCTAACACATGGAAGGCACGAGGCTGAGAGACAGATAACAGGTACTAGAACACAGAAGAGGAGTTAATCAGAACTCTCAGCTACTACGACACAATACCAGAAGGTTAACATGACGTGTAACAAGTACCAAGACAAGGAGCCTCTTTAGGATTGCAACACTCCTGTATCCGAAGGAACAGGTCATCGCTAGACACTCCACTAGGAGATTTGGGTGAAGGAGAAAGCCGGAGGGACGAGCATAAGGTATAGCGCAAAGTACGCACTAGAGCAGGGAGGAGGATGGACGAAAGCTGGGTGTGGCTGGGAGGTGTGGGGGTAAGGGGGACCAGGAAGGAAAGACAGTAGGGCACAGCGCGTGAAAGAAAAAAATTGAGCTTAGTTTGAAAATCACACTGGCAGCATTATGATCCGGAGCTATATATATGGAGGCTAGAATGGTGACAAGTGTTTCCTGAGCGCTCAGTAGTCAGTCTGAGAAGCTGGCAGAGGACAGGGAGACAGGCGATCACTACTAATTCTCCACACCCGCGAAACTTATTCCAGGGATCAGGAACCAAAGCGATCCTAGATCTGAGAGAGTTCAAGGGAGCACGTACACGCCAGGAATCGCCCACAGAGATCAGGGATCATGCTGAGAGAGTTAGGAAAAGAAAGCTAGCTGTCTAGGACAGTCAACCACGAAGCTGAGGTAAGTGTACTATGGAGCTCTACCTGACGAGATTCAGACGAAGAAAAGTACATGGACACGAAATCAGGTACAGGACAGCGGAGGCGCACGAACTATCGAATGCTCTTGCGGAAGCTAGACCAAGAAGGCATAGTTCTATGGTGAGTCGAACACTAGAGCTGAACAGGGGAAGCAGGCAAGATCGGGTCTGGACAAGGATGAAAGAACACAAGGGGCTACAGAAGTCTATTCGGTAAACCTAAGCATCGTGGATAGAGAGGCATGTATTAGGTAGAGAAGAGGGGCGAGCCGATAAAGAAGGGGTGAGGGAAGGAATGAAGAACGGATTTTAAGGAGAAGCAACCACGAGGCATTTAGCGCATCGTACATGGAGACAGGGACTCCGAAGAGCTCAGAATCAAGCACTAGACCCACAGGAGACACTAGACACCAGCAAAGCCGAGCGATACAACTTATAACAAGAACAAAGGACAGCTGCTTGCAGAAGAGTGTGTTAGGGCGCATTTGACAGTGATCGAGGGGTGGAGCGGGTGACATAGCGGAACGACAGCGCAGACGGGAGGATCAGGCGGAGCAGGTGAGCACTCAGCAGACGATCAGACCAGGAAGCAGAGTACAGGACACTGAATCTGAGCAAGACAGCTCGGAGGTGCATTTATCTTACGAGAGGAGAAAGGTATCGAGTATCAGAGAGACTTAATAGCAATCTAGGGAGGCGCGCATGAGCACCACAGTAGCGAGATAGTACGATGGGGTTGTAACCTGGGGAGGGACAGGGGGAGTCACATCTATGGAGTACAATCTCGAGTGGGTGAAAATCTGAAGGGGCGAGGAGCGTAACTATCTAGAAGTAATGTAGCGAGGACGACGCAGCGGTCGATTAAGGCAGTTAATTCGCGACAGTAATATCAGCTAGTAACCGGCACTCAACAAGAACAATGGAACTCGTACAGATCAAGATGGGAAGGGGAGACAAGAGAAGAACAGCCATTATATGTCACCTACCAGTGACTGGAGCTTGTATACTATGGCGAACACTTCCGCGCCAGCAACGCGTGAGGAGTGGGGTTGTACCCTAGTACACAGGAAGTGGCACAACCAAAGATCCGGTAGTACTTATGTACCCTCGTGGTCATTTCTGGTGACACACACATAGGTAGAAAATCATGGCGTTACTGACTTCTGCGCAACGCTATGCTCTCTCGGGTTGGATGTCTTATGAGAGCGGGTCTTAGCATTTGTCCCTGCTGAAGGGTCTCTAGGCACGCCTATGTCGTTTAACGGAGAGGACATCAAGGGACGCGTGCCAGGATCACACCAGTGATACACCTCAAGAATGAGGTTGAACAGCGTGTTTGATATGCGTATCATGAATCGATCTGGAACGAGTATTACATCTTGGCAGACAGAGGGTTGTGAAATGGAGGAGATAAGGAGAATTGAAATTATTAAAAATAGGAATCGCCTTGAGAACGCGCCGGAAATTCGTCAGCAGTTGTTCGTGGGGAGGAGATTACGGCGAGCTGCGAAAGACGATAGGTGTTATTCAGACTCATGTGGGTGAACTTGATGGGAGGGGTGTATATGTTTATAAATATGCGCTACTGTCAATTAAGTTGCAATGTCTACTTATATTAACAATATACACAAGATGAAATCTCCTCCTAGAGTGGATTCACGTTACGGGAGTGATGAGACAAAGGGAAGTTTAGAAACAAGACTGAAGAGCAAAGAATGGATGAGCAAATGAGGAGAGGCTGCGCGAGGCTAGAGAACAGTCTAAAAAAAGATATATAAAGATGTTTTTATGGTAGGTAATACGGAGAAAATCCAGTTAAGGTTAGCTTTAAGGCCGGGATACATAATAGAAAATATTGCACTTGGACCCTAGATAGTGAAGTAACTGTAGACAAGAGTGCGATAAGGGTAGAAACATTAGTAGACAGAGCAATTATGCTGGAACTTTAATTTGAGCATGTAACGTGTTTGAACACTTAACATCTCCTTAATACGGGTGGGTACATCTACACCCAATAGGTTGCACGTGCAGAGAGAAGGGTGAAAAGGAGGTTCTTCAACGCCGCATCATGGTACTGACACATTCACAATCGTCCATGAACAATTGCTTCTTAGAGTTATGGCATTGCGTTCACTCAGAGTCAGTAAGACCGGCGTGAGACGTTGAACCTATAAGGGTGTGCTAGGCAACATCGCCAAGACGGCGTCGATTCAGTCTATACAAAAGCCCTAAAGCAGCAAGAAGGAACCTAGATCGCGATGGCTGGCTCACAGTAGTTGCGATGAGCTTTCTCCTTGCAATAATGGCTAAAATTCGAGGTGCCTCATGGATTCCCCGATGAACGTTATCAAACGAGGGAGACCGTGAGTGGTTGGTAGTCCCCGAATGTGGCCAACTCAGCAGAAGTAGGAGCGAGCGAGTCCAAGACTTGGGAGGAGGTGGCCTGGGATACTATGAGTATCTCTGATACCGCAGCCCTCTACTTCTTAACTCCTTCTTAACATATCGGCATGTCCACAATTCGCGCATCCTTCTATTGCGCTCCCTCCGAGTTGTATCTAACAGAAGTATACATTCCACGGAAACAGGAGAGCGTATCTGGTAACGATATTGAACGAGATCAGGCAGCTACCTTCTTTTTGGGAGAGCTTATTATCGTGCGGCAAAAGGAGGGTGATTGATAACGTTGAAAATGGGAAGTTTACCTCCCTCGGTCAGTCTATATCACAATGGAACCTTAGCACTTGCCTCATTATAACAAAGCTCACCTCACAAGGCTTTGTAATTACTCAAATGTCTACACCCACCTTCGAGGCCAGACTTACCTTTGCGACGGTGCTCTCCTCACAGCGATTGGTTTCAAACTTGGGCTCCATTATATATGGATTGTGTAATGTTGAAAGCCATACTTTTAATGTGGCTATAGCTCTTCAGGTCACCCACTTTTTAAAGAAACACAGTCCTTAAACGAAGGCTTAAGGTTGTAATTTCGAGTGTGTGGCCCTATAGGTTTCTTCTCCTGCCTTTTCTTAGCTGTCCGCATGAGACAGGTAGGCAGGTGTTAATACTAGCTTTGCTACACTCAATGTCTAAATGGGTATGTTGTTTGCCCAAGGGATCCTTCAGAAGTAGAGATATTGGCCTGGAAATTCTGGGAAGCATATTGGTTAGTGGCTGCGTTTATTCTGTGGAGAGGTGATAGGTTATTCAGGTTGAACAACTCACCCATCACTATGCCTTTATATGGTCTTATTGTTGTGGTGCCTTAAGTATCAGCTGGCGGTTGAGAGCGGTGGATTCACTAGTGAGCATGATTGCATCAAGAAGAACATATGTTTTGAATTCAGCAATGGCTGGCTCTTTCGAGTTCTAGGACTTTTCAGGGGACTCTGAGAACCGACTCCTATGTGGTTTGTAATTGTCCCATAAGAGGTTCTCTGACATGTCACGTCTACTGTACCCTTGGGCCACGGCTACAAACGGTCAAGAGCTGGAATATTCCCTCTCACTCGAAGTCACCATAATTATGCGGTATAAAGCTGCCGGTTTATTGGTCTGATGGGCGCTCTGATTTATGTAGTAGAAGACTCCTCTTTCGCGCTCTGGGGTGACCATGTATGAGGTGAGAACGCTGTTCTGTTTTAGGATGCGCCATGAAGGTAGGTGAACGTGTGGCTTGGGATCGTCATCTGCTATGCTAATCGTCGCACACCTTCTTTCCACATGGGAGGGCCTTACTCAGGGTATCTGCAAATATCAAGATGTATCCTCACTTGCCAGCGAGAGGCCACAAGCGTGACTCCTGGGCTAGTAGGAGGCACACGCCACGGATAGACTAGTGTCATCTGTCAGTAAACGGTTCTTCTTATGTTGGTCTAACCCGAGGTGTAGTTAAGTTGTTCTGGCGGACACGGGATGATCACAAACTAGATTCTATCATCCTTATAACACGTGGATGGGACCACTCATGTGTGTATGGTACTCGGAAAAACCAGTAAGGGAGAGTTGGGTAGATACAACACATGCAGCAAAAGGGGCGGGTCGTGCACCATATCAATAAGGGAATCCAGGGTCATCCACCGAGCTATCTGAGAACTTGAGTTGTGCATAGCCTGCTGAGACATCTGTCATTTAGGGAGACGGTTCCCTCCATCTGATGTTTGAGGGCCCAGCATGTGTTGGTCTCAGTTCCGACAAACAAACTGAGACAACTCGTGGTGTGCCGCTACATTCATACAGGTCAAGGAGTGAGGGAGATCGCTTGCGAGGATCTGCTTCACCATCCTAATGGACCTGGCCGCGATTAGGTGAATACTTGCTCGTCACTCAGGGGCAAAGGCACCATCTTGCACTATGTCGCTGGCAGTTGATCTCTGCCCGGATAGGTCGCATACTCTACGTGGACGCTGATCCCATTCCAGACCTGACTATACCTTGGTCTCCCATTGGTGAGGAGGATTCCGATCAATCTCTTCTGGGACAGTACAGGTTACGCCACATCGATGGCTTTGTAATATCGGATTGTTCCGGTTTTTTACCCCACTCAAAAGGACACTGGCGTTATCAGCTGTTCGGGCCTCATGGTAACCGTGGTAATCATTCCACACATTGAGGGAATCAGGGTGTCGAGACTACCTTACATCGGTGGTGGTCCATTATGCTAAGGAGTTAAGTTGCACTTTTGGTGTATCAGTGCGCTATTGTCCAGAGCTGAAGCATTCTGTTCCACCGGACAACTCAAGTATATCGCAGCATAAGACTCATCCCTAGGCTTGTTGGGTCGGGTGTGCACGGCGTGAGCACGTTGGCTTCCACCATGTTCGGGTCTGAGATCTATTAGTGCACTAAGTGGTGGTCACACAGCAAAGGAGTTTGGGAGAATCCTCGGACACACGGGTCCATTTGAGCCAGGTAATAGTCATATCGGATCCCATGTGTGCGATTGTTGAGCCGGGACCACCTACTGAATCGGTCTGACAATTCGATCAGCCTAGGAGGTATAATCTTGACAGTAATTTGACTATAAGTTGGCACGTATCACCCTCTACGAGCACAGTGCGTAGAACTATTAGGAAGCAATATGTGCAGGGGTCCATTTTTTGATAAGGGTATTTTATTGCCGGAGGTTTGAGCCTCGCCAGGTTCAGCTAGCCTGTGGGAAGAGTCCTTCCACTCTAGGCGATTGACTGGATATGAACATAGCATATCACGTGACTTTCAAGCAAGAAGAATCCAAGGCAGATAAGAGTTGGGTCTCCAGCAGTTTCCCTTGTTTCAGAATTACTGCTCTCCATGCTCGCACACAGTATTGTCAGTTTCTTGGACACAACACGTAGGATATCTCGGTTATTGCGACATGTATGACAGGTGGACAAAGGTTCCATGTGTCTGTGCGCACTCATGGTTCACAGACTTGGACAGAATCTGGTCCGCTATGTCAGTCGAGTGTCTGGGAGTTAACTAGTTAACATTGGGCCTGACCGTTCCACGGCAGTTCATGAATCGCCTGTAGATCCTTGGCTCAATTTAGAGGAAGGCAAATAGGTGGCTTTTGTAACCCCTCTTCTATGACCTTGGAGAGGTCTGTCGAGTCCTCTAGCTAGCTGAAGAGTACACCTCTGAAGCCCGGCTTCGAGGGTGCAAATGTGTACACCTGTTCCCATACATTCATGGGGGATCACATTTATACTCAGGAAATAGTTGACATGCGACTGCACCAAAGGGTAACAGTCTGACCATGAACAATCAATATGTAGATCCATTACTTAGACCAATTGCAAAGTGAGGAACTACATGGTGGTTGGAGACTCGTGGTAGAAGAGCGTCTCTGTCCATGTCAGGGAAATTGAGGAAATAGTATCATGACGAAGGCCCGCGCCTAGATCATCTTAGGCACTTTAAGGATAGAAGTCATCGTCTTGCGCTGGTTTCAGCGAGGCGGGCCTCACGAACTCCTCGGATACTATGGTCCAGTTGTTCGCGAGGCTGTTGAAGGTTGGTCATCAGGTTTCATTAATTGATTACTATTCTGAGCGTCTCAAAGCGTACTAACGAGTTTCTATTGTGAAGGTCCTATGATGGCTTAAGTTGAAAAAACATATACATATCACTCTGGTTGGAGAAACGACACTACCTGACATCTGGTCCATAGGGATACATTCTCTGTCATATAAGAACTCTACATCCTTGGGTCCCCCTCCACACACTGGGACTCAAAGCAAGTAAACGTGACATGGAGAAATCACAGGGAAAAAGAAGCAGAGCGCTCTCACATATCCACATAGACTAGAGTGTGAATATACACGCAGAGAAGAAGAGAGATTCAGGGTACTTAGGAACCTAGTTACAGCGCTAGACCTCCTGGGAAGCGTCTGGACGCAGTCGAGGCATGGCTTTTACTGTTCGGGGGTATCCCAAGTCAGATCAGAAGCTGCCTGCCTGTACACTAAGTTCAAATGTGGACGCTTCACGACACTTGGGTACCAGTCATCAGAGCTTAGCCTGGTACCAAGTATGTCAGATAGCCTGGGTACCAGTCAGTCAGAGCTAGGCCTGGGTACAGTCAGCAGTCAGAGCTAGCCCTGGTACCATCCCTCCTAGAGGGATCAGGTCTAGACAATGGTCAAGCTCCACGTGATCTGAGCTGGGAAACAAAGATGAGAATCTGGAGGTTGATGGACAAGTGGCTTTTACAGTAGCCTCAGGAAGGTTGGATAGCTTACGAAGGTGGCCAGTAAGCACTTCTCCTGGAGGCGCTATATACTCTAGTTTGTTTTGGATGTTCTAGTAACAAAAAGCTAGCCTGGTATTGAATCTCATTTCATACATGCACCAGGTTGCATAGTTTTAGAAGAGTCAAAGCCGTGGAGCGATTACACCAACATAAAATAAGGTTCAAGATCAATGATTGCATACAAAAGCTACTGGGCGCGGATACTCATGGTCCTCATAGGTTCTCATGTCATTCAGCGAGCACGCTTGGCGGTTTTAGGCCTGTATAAGCAGTCAGAGCTAGCCTGGGGTACCATCAGAGGTGTGTGGTAAACGTGAGAGCTTGGCACGGGTTTACAGTTCAGTCACGAGGCTAGGCCTTGGGTACCGCGAACCACTCCTGCTGCTAGACACACTCAGCCTCGCTAGAGTGTCACACTCCAGGACATCAAGTTCCAGAGCTACCTGGCTGGTATACACCCCTGTCAAATTGCTCGAGCTTTCAGCAAAAGATTGCCAGAATGCGGTGCATATGAAAACACACCAGCTACACTTCAAAAGCATGGCGAGTCAAGTTACAGTGTAGCTTAATCTACTGGAGGTAGGTTTATCACCGGGATATTAGACTTATGCGTCACACGGGGTCATTAGGTTCATGTGAGGAACACTTATAGTAATCCTGATCTAACAAAGAAAAAGCTAAGGAAATAACAAATAAGGCATGCATGGAGTGGAGCGTATCGCCTAGTGGGTGATAACGCCATCTGTTGTTAAAACAATGGGACGAAGCCTGGTAGCTGTCCAGGATCGTATGTGGGAACTCACAAGCATATAAAATATCAGAAAAAAAGCCATCATCCCCATCTTGGATTTATTCGGATGAAGTTAGCTGAAGATTTTGTATGTCGAGCCTGTTCTAGAAAGATAAACTGACATTCCGAGTTGTAATCGTTAAGGTTACATTAGCCAACTGAGAGCATACCACTCTGTGTATCTATTTTTCCAAGGTCCTCAGTAGCACACTAGGACCTTTTTTCACGCGTGGAGGACAGTCATGTCACGAAGCTATCCTGGGTACCAGTCTCCTAACATTTACACTATGAGCCTAAGCCCTGGGTAAAAATAATGTATACTTACCCTGCTTAATACCCATGTGGGATGTGTTGCCGTCTTGCACGCTCCGTTCCTCAGTCAGGCAAGGTGCACGATGCGCGGCATAGGCAGTTCGGGTGTTAAAGAGCTGTTCACATCGCAGAGCGCAGACCTACACTCACGCTCAGCACTAAGAGCACGGGTCTACCATACAGTCGGCCACAGCCACGCCTCCTTAGTGGCCATCCATTTGCAACTCCTTAGACATGATGACAAGATCTGGGGCCCACGGCATATTTGAGCACTGACTGCTCCAGCCCAGATGGACTTGGGTATATGCCTCTACGGCTTCCAGCGGGGGCCAATAGCTGTTAACTCTGTGAGTACATGCGCATATACTTCAGGCTAAGACGACAATGATAATTACGAGTAGCAAGCTGGTATTTGGGTCAAGAGCCATACCGTGTTTTATATATAAGCAAACAAGAAAAACACACCAGTACACATTAAGATAGACAACATCAAAGAAGCAACACCACTCCAAACTCGGTGCGACAAGACCCGTGTCGACACCCCAAATCTGCTTTTAATCTTAGTCACACATGATCATCGTTCTTATTATTTTAGGTGCACTCTCATATTACTCACCGTGTGAATTATGTTCTGATATAATACACTCGCGCAGTCAAGTTCCAGCCCAGTGACCGTGAGTCATATGTGGACTACGGAGCGGTTGACCTTGAGATAAAATACGTTTAGGTAGGTATTCGAGACATTCCAAAAGAGGAATCTAGACATTGTGACCGTAGTCTCCTGCTCACCTGCGACTAGGTTTAGCTCGACAGCGTGTGACATTCGCTTGCTCTTCTCTCACAGTGTTTGCTGTCTTGTGTTGTAGCAGCACTGTTAGGATATCTTGGTGGGACGCTCGATTCAGGGTATGGGAACCCCGACCCTAGCGCCTGGGGCACAAAAAGGCCTTTTTAGCATTTAGTAAGATTGTGTGAAATAGGATCTGTTGGCTAGAGACAACATTGTAGACAGATCCTTCCCAGTCACTGAGGCCTATGTCACAAATGACAACCTTTTTCCCCTGTGTAATGCACTCCCTGGTCAAAAGTAGTGCCCTATAAAGGAATAGGGTGCCATTTTGTATCCTGAGACGGTGCTGACAACACATGAGCACGGACATCAGGAGGGGAGGCGACACACAACTCACACAACAGTCATAAGCTCGGCGACACACACATCACACACCTTGTCCACATTCCAGACAGGATTATAACAGGAAGCAAAGATCAGAGTCAAGTCTCATAACTTAGAGATATCGATAAGCCAAATGATAAAGACTTTGACATTACAGACTGATTCAGCAGTGCAGTGAACATGCATCATGAAGATAAGAGAGAGAAGAAAGAGAGAGAGAGAAGTGAGAGAGAGAGGGGGAGGAGAGCGAGAGAGGAGGGAGAGAGAGAGAAAGATGAGCAGAGAGAAGGAGAGAGGAGAGAGAGAGAGAGAGAGAGAGAGAGGAGAGAGAGAGAAGAGAAGAGAGTAAGGGAGGAAGAGAGCGAGAGAAGAGAGAGAGGAGAGAGAGAGAGAAAGAGAGAGAGGAGAGACGAGAACAGAGAGGAGAAGGGAGAGAGAATAGAAGAGAGAGAGAAGGAGAGGGAGAGGAGAGAGAGAGAGAGAAGAGAGAGAGAAGGGAGAGAGAGAAAGAGAGGAAGAGGGAGAGAGAAGGAGAGAGAGAAAGGAGAAGAGAAGAGAGAGAAGGGAGAGAGAGAAGAGAGAGAGGAGAAGAGAGAGAGAAGGGAGAGAGAGAAAGAGGGAGAGAGAAAAAGGCAGAGGGGTCATAGGTGAAAGAGAAGGAAAAGAACAGGTAAATTAAACAGGTGTGGATGTCATGTGGACAATGGACAGTACATGACTAAACATGACAGTCACTAAACAGTAGTATGAATGACAACACTAGACACCAGTGTTTTTATGCAACCAGGATTTCATTCAATGGCAGATTAGTAAGCTCCATTTGTGCCTTGTACAACGAACAGAAAGTGTAGGTGGAATTCTTATACAGCGTTACGTTATCATCTTTCACAACAACACAAGTGCTGAGTTCGTCCACAATGCAGCCCTATAGCCTTTACAGATGGACTACTTTTTATGATTAAGTAGTGTACTGTGTAGAAAATGGGTGCCATCTTGGTACGTTTTCACTATCTATTCTATATCATATCTATATATTCTGCATTCTATTCTCTATATCTATATATTACAGGAGTGAGGAGATGGATAGTAAGTAGATTGATATGCAGTTTGGCTTAAATTTTTAAGTGCGTCCAAGTGGCACCGATTCCTAGCACAGTTGACACTACTTTTAAGTCCTCTGTAAAGGCTATAGGGTGCCTTTGGGACGCAGCCCTGCGTGTGTTGTTGTGAAAAGATGATAAGTAACGCTGTATAAGGAATTTTCAACCTAGCACTATTCTGTCAGTTGTACAAGGCACACATGAGAGCTTACTAATCCGCCTGACATGAAAGTCTGGTCTGCCATAAAACAGCTGGTGTCTAGTTTGTCAATTCATACTACTAGTTAGTGACTGTCATGTTTTAGTCATGTAATGTCTATTGCGTCCAGACCATCACACCTCGTTTAATTTACCTGTTTTTTTCCTTCTCTTTCACTCTAATGACTCTGCTTTTCTTCTCTCCTCTCTCTCTCCTCTCTCTCTCTCCTCTCTCTCTCTCCTCTCTCTTTTTCTCTCTTCCCTCTCTCTCTCCTCTTCTTCTCCTTCTTCTCTCTCTCTCTCTCTTCTTATCTTCTCTTCTCTTCTCTTCTCTCTCTTTCCTCCCTTCTCCCCTCCTTCTCATTTTCTTCTTCTTATCTCTCTCCTTCGTCTCTTTTCTCTGTCTCTCTTCTCTTTCTTCTCTTCTCTTTTTTCCTTTTTTTTCTTCTCTCTTTCTTCCTTTCTTCTTCGCTCTTCTCTTTCTTCTTTTCCCCCCCCCCTTTACTCCCTCTTCTCTCTCTTCTCTCTCTCTCTCTCTCCTCTCTCTCTCTCTCTCCATCTCTCTCTTCTTTCCCTCTCTATCTGGTTCT